>NC_052488.1:9290690-9647839 GCF_009730915.1 Dioscorea cayenensis subsp. rotundata | reverse complement strand
CAAAGCATGTATTGTTGTTTCTCGAAATGTCCGACGATCAAGAAGAAATATTTATTGGGGCCAAACCGATTTGATGGATGCTATTGTCTTCGAACCACTTCTGCTCGGCAGAGGGCAGCCTCTATCGTATGCCGACGCAGCGCTTCTCCTACTTCCAGCCATCATGCAGAGTTTTAAATCAACGCCGGTGAGAAGCCCTCCCACCCGGCAGATTGTAACAACTTCTCCTACTAATGGTTACAACGGGGTACGCCTCCATTGTGGCGCACTGACCATGGCAGCCCCTCCGACCGCGGAAGCGAAATTTCAACCGCCACATTGCATGCAAGATGTCACCGCAACTCTTGGCGCAGTGTGCCGTGAGATATTGATGGACCGAGTTTCACGCCTGTCGCCGTGGCCGAGGCACCGAGAGACATTCGCTAACGCATCGCGGCCATCTCCAAAGAACAGCACCCGTGGACGCACCAGGCGCTCGGAATTTGATAACGGCATCGGGAAAGTCATCAGCATCGCTGCACATTCAAGAGACTCTGCAGAAGAAGAGTGGAGAACAACATCGCTCCGCTCTCCACCGCCGCTAACGACGAACAATAGCAACACCATCGCGGCCGACAAGTCATATCGAGGGCCGCCGCCGCTGATGAGACAAGATGGCGCTAGACGGTGGAGGACATCGCTCGATGATGTGGGCTGCTGCCACGGTTGAGAAGGCTGGGCCAACTCTCTTCTTAATGAATCAATGGACCCGTGGAACCGTTACTCGAGATTGTGCATCAAAGATGGACACAATCCTTGCAGATCAAGAACAAGCTATGCGGCGTGTCTCCCAACGATGCCGGGCTGCCGCGGGCCACGGTTGAGAAGATCATCGAATCGCTAAGCGGCCGCGGGCCGACAAGAACAGCGAACGGGGCGTGACACAATCCCACCATAAATACAACCATGTAAGGATGTGCCCGCGTCGACTTGTCGCCTATCCTCGCATCGTGGCCGTGCACAATCCCACAACAAGAACAACCATGCAAGGATGTGTCCCAGCTGATGCCGTAGCTGCCCTCGACATCGAAGGAAGATGCCGCCGGTGTCAGACATCATGGAAGGTGCAACGAGAAAGGCCTCATGAAGACCCTTTCACCGAGCAACGAGAGAGTGATCAGCCAACCAACAATGGGGACCGATTTGCTCGAAAAGCTTTTTATTCCCAAAAATGGGTTGGCCTTTTCTCGTTTTAACAAATATGAGCAGGAGTTGATGAGCATCTTCCCCAACCGCTCTATGGACGGTAAGTCTTAAGTTTTTGTGATAGTGTTTTAAAAGTTTTTATTATAGTGTTTAATGATTTTTCTAATGGTGTTTAATGTCTTTATGTTATCATTTAAGTTTTCAACTTAACGTTTAATTATATATAATATCATTTAACAATTGATAAATATCATTTAAACATTTACAATATGGTCTTATTATATATGTTATCGCTTAACCTCGAAGACTCGTCAGGAAGAACGACAGTCAAGACCACACGGACAAATTGTACACGCCCGCTTGAGGGGAAGGAGATGGTCATGTATGATGTGATGGACATTTTCGCATGTATTATACAAAAGTCACCGAGCAAAGAGCCATATCTCTACCGTAAGCGCCGCCTCCATCACCGTATCGCTTGCGCTTTTTATGTCAAAGCAGTGATCTGACGACATGAAACAATTATGGCTATGGTCGGGATGCTCAGGGCGCAACCTACACGAAGTTCAAATTGTCATCCTCCGATAATCATGAATGGCCATTCCATGTCGCCGCCCCTCGACAATGATAAACAAGAATACAGCATTATTCTTCATGTCCGAGGTACGTATAAAGACGCGCTGGACATGGTAAGTTCTTTAATTATGTCCGATTAATAGTGTTTGGTATTTAATCGGTATTCTAATCTCAACTTGCATATCTCGACAGCGGAATCTATTCGACAATTGTGTCGATATGGAGTTCGGCGAGACGGCCCATGCAAGTACTCCACTGCGTACCATATGGAAACCCCACGCCAGAAACAAGGAAGGCCGATCGCACCGGCCTCACGCTGATGCGATTTATCGAGCAATTACTTTGGGTGAGAAGTTACGGCCACTGCAGCATGATCGTTCTCACCTCGGGATTAAGATATGTTACCCGAGATATTTAAGGAGGGAGGAGTAGCCGCGCCCATGACAGCGTCGCTACAAGCGGGTTAAGATTTGTGATCAAGAACATGTCTTGTATATCTCAATGTCAATTTTGTTTCTCGAATGTAAACTCGGACATTCAATTCATTGTTTTCGCTTCGAATAACATGACTTGTATATTTCAATGTAAATTTTGTTTGTTTTCAATTGTAAGGTGTTAAATTCCATCTCGAGCTTTCATTTCATTGTTTAATTTACGCTTTTGTAATTATGTACATTTCCGCTTCATTGTTTAAATATACCATATATCGCTTTAAACATCAGCTTGAAATATTTTAAATTACAAAGCGTATCCGCTTAAAATAACAATGTCTTTGTTTAAATATATCCAATTCGTTGTAAAGAGTAAGAGTTTAAATATGGACAGCTGCCCATTAATACACAATGTTTCCCCGCCATCGCCGGGTTTGTTTACAATGCCTAGTCAGGGCGACAGCTTCATCAGCAAGATCGCCGACGTGACCGGATCCATGGCACGCCCTAATGTAACTCGCGGACATCAAACGCTCAGTGACTCAATCCTCTTTCGGCCTCCGGGCTGCCCAGCTGCTCTCTCGCCACAAAGGTCGCAACGGCTTCACGATTTCGGCCCCGAAAAGCCTCGCTACCGCTGTGCATGGAGAATACAGCTTCCTTGCACGCCAGCTTGTAATTGTCTACGTGAAGCACCCGCTTAATACCATGTACGCTAGCTGTCTCGGTCAGATATTACAGCAGAAGCGTGTTTGCAAGGGATACCATAAACTTGCCACCTTCGACTATGAACAAGTTCGCGATGGCGAGATTCACTGAAGTTGCCGCATCGGGCTCGATCACTTCGGTAATCGATCATCGACACAACGACTCAACACGCAAGATTTCGCGGCCGTCCTCAACAATGATCTCTACCTTCGAATGTATGTCTGCATAAGTAGGTCTCCCCATTTGTTCGCTTGCTCACGCCGCCATATAACATGCGCACTCAACTTGAACTCGCAAAATAAGGTTAAACAAAGACAAAGTCGATGGTTAAATAATCAGAACATGTGTTTTAAACATTATTGTAAATACTTAAAACAAAAAGGATTAATATTTAAAGTCGATAAGTGTAATTAAACAATGATTGAGAATGTTTAAAATGGTAACACTAAATGTTAAGTGTAAAACCAACATTCGCAGACCTTATGGAGTCGGACCATTTTCGCCACCGGTAAAACGACGAGCTTCCTTGATCCAAGCATCGAACGACCTCGCGACGCTTGAATACATCTCACCCCAATGATCACCTCCCAACGAGCATCCCGACCAATGTGCCATATCCGATTTATTAATCAACCAGCTGATGAGCTTCGGGTGATGTGGCCTCGCAGCTCATTCACCAGTATCATCGAAATCTTTAGCCGTGGATGCCCACGCAATGCGGAAGCATATAGACCAGCACTCATCCCTCAATGCCTTCCTAAGTTTGACATTGGCTTTCATAAAATTGGCCTCCAAATGTCGAAGACAGTATGCATGTGGCGAAGAAGGGAAGACTCGCAATTGCACTCACAAGGCCCTCGACCGTCTCGGCTACGAAGGTAATTATCTCATGATAATCTCCATCCTCGTATAAAGCATCGCCTAACTTAGATATCGAACCAAGTCCAATTGGCATCGGGTCTCGCTGGTCGACTATACCAAGGCGACGTGGAAAAACCATTGTTTTCCATCTTTCCCCGTGGCACCCAAAGAGTGTACCCCGATATTTTCCAAGGAGGTGGGTACCATCGAGAAATAGCAGCGCGCCCGCGAAGCCCCTCTTGAATCCTCACAATACACGCTACCGAAAGAAAAGAATGCACGCTTTAAAACGATCACCGCCTCTTTCCATGATCGCAACGCCGCGGATTTGTCTCCGCCACCTTATCCACATACCAAAGCAAACAAATCATAGCTCGAGATGTCACGCTGTCACGAGGACCACCCTGGCATGCTCTTTTCCCAACCAAGCCTCGCTGGTAGTGGTATATGGACACCATGTTCCCGCAACATGTCCTTCTCGAATGTCGGCGGCCTTGCATAAGGGATCGGTCTCTGAGCTTCGAATCACCGCAGTGGCTCAACCCATTTTTTGACGCCGGATGTGACTCTCGAACCTATGCCACCACCGCAAGTGTGACGGGTTGATTGTCTTGATTCTGAAAGTATTTTTGTTATACTCTTTTGATGCATGAAGTCGCCAACGACAACCATCAGCAACGCATTCCACAGTCACCCGTTGTTTTTCGTTCTTTATGAATTTGAAGTCAAAATTCCTTTTGATTGCATGATTTTGAAGTACATCCCTGAAATGTTTGACACTCACAAACGTTGTCCAATATCCAACGACAAGACTTTCGTAATGATCCGACGAGGAAGCGAAGACATCCCACACCGTCCCCGTCACCATGGAGATGAACTGGGAGCACTCAGTACTGAATTCCCCGCCAACACTTCAATCAAAATGAAAAGATCAATATGTTAAGCGGAGAATATAATGTTTAAGTGATAAATGACAATATTTAAACGTTAAATTAAATACTTAAGCAGCTAACTAATAACATAAACGACTAGTACAAGATGTTAACTGAGCGACGGACATATTTAAACACTAATGACCCCCTTACATCCGGAACAATTAAAAGAGAAGGAACTTACAACGAGTAAAAACTCATTTTCATTAGGATTCGGCAATGGCACATTTCTTCGTCTCGACGACAAGATAAACTACAAAGACATTTGAAGATGGAGTGCACGTGACACATCCACTGAAATCAACATCGCTTTCTATCAGGGCAAACCATTTTTATATCCATCCGGTGTGATGAACTTAACCCCCGATAAGAGAAACTTCGAGACCCCATCGCCACATATCTCATGCCTAACACCAACTCCCAAGAAGTCCGAGCTGCGGAACATTAGCACTCTTCCTCCCCGCTGAATCTAGCAATACCACAAAAACTCTCCATAATATATCGGCCGAAAACCAAATCAGTATAAAACCAAATGAAATGAAGAACAAAAATAAGCAGAAGTAAGAAGAAGAAGAAGAAGAAGAAGATGTAAACAACAAACAGCAATCGACAGGGCAAACAAAAAAAGTGCATATATATATATCACTCGCTGCGATGAAGACAAAAAAGTGCATAGAGGTTAGACTAGACATGATGTGATTGGGCGGTATTTTTCCCTCCATCCCAAGGGCAAAAAGGAAAAATATATGCCACTCGTCGCGATGAAGGCGTATTGTCATCGCCGACATGAGTATCTCTGCTTAAACGCCGCTTTTTATATTTAAACAGATACATATAGTGTTTAACATAACGATTACAGGTTTAAATAACTTCTATATCATTTAAATAATACGTAAACCGTTTAAATATAGTGATTAAACTGCTTTAAAAATATATGTTATTGTTTTAAATTGAATGCTTTCACCGACATCGCATGAAGATGGGTACCTCCTCGGGTCACTCGCTTAAACATCTTTACGATTTTCTTAAACACCGCTGTCATTGTTTAAAGAGTAAACTCTGAGTATTGTTTAACTTTTTTTCTATTGTTTACAATGACGCTCTTTTTGTTTCCCACATTGTTTTTACTAGGTCTCTGCTTTAAATTTCGTAGTTCACATTCAAATAAGCTTGTTTCATTTTATTTATAAAAACATTTACAACATTTACAACATTTACAACGCCTTCTCGCACTTTTGGACACTCACGACTCGACTCTCGAGAACCAAAACAAGTGTCCATGACATCTCAATGCTCACGTGCGTTGCACAACATGCGCATCAACTTGAACCTCGCACAACGCATCAACATTAAAAAGGTTAAACAAACACATTCATGAAAACGCTCTATTAATCAATGTGTCATGGTCCGACTTAAGTGAAGATCCCGAGTAGTTAAACACGTAATATAATAGTTGTACACTAACATAATGTTTTTTTAAACGGTAACAAAAAGTTTCGAGTGAAAAATATCAACCTCGGCCTAAAGGATGTTTCCCGATCTCCTCCTCTAGAGAATCCTCCGCAATCACACAATAAGTGAAAACTTTTCTTTACCCAAGTCAAAAATACTCGCTTAATTGCTTGCCCGCTCATCCAATCACTGGAGAATCCTCCGCATTCAGTGCAATTATACTGAGTATTTCGACTTGGGCATGAAAAAGATAGTTTAACTTGTTGCGTGATTACGGGTCGATTGATTCTCAAGATATGAGGATCACTTAGACATCCTTTCTAGATAGAGTTGATCTTCGAACTGTCTCCGACTCCGAATATCATACACAGGAAGCAGATAACGAGGAGGAAGAGGAGGAGGAGGATGATGAGGACGACGAGGAGTGGTTGTCCATGGAAGGGTTCTTCCTTGTTATTTATGGTCCAAGTCCACAAGCGAGTCGACTCTTCATATCCGAGAAAAAAGTTAAACGCACAAATGACCAACAACGATCGACGACAACGAACGGGTGTTCGGATAGAGTACAGTCGTGAATAAGAATTAATGCCGCCATTAATTCTGCATGCACGGATACCATAACCTGCTACCCGCCATCCGCCACGTACACCGGCAACAATTCGATAAAAACGAAAAGATCACCGCTTTTACGAGACTTTGAGAATTTACACGTTAATATGAATAGTTATACATGTAAAGATAAAGTTAAACGGAGATGACTATTATTAAACATATTGGTAATATATTTAAACGGGTAATAGCAAATAGTTAAACAATATTTAAAATATACAAATAGATAACCATAAACGAGAAGAACTTTACAACGAAATGAACTCGCTTTTCAAACGGAGACGACAATGGCACATGCCTCGCCTCGACAATAAAAATCGACTACATCTCATTTGAAGATGGAGTACACTTGACCAATCCGATGAAAATCAACTTCATTTTCTGTTGGAGAAATCGATTTATATATTTCGGTATGATAAACTTCACCCGCATCTACCACAAATGAGCCGCCATAATAAACACCGCGGAACGGTCAAACTCGATAGCAATGAAGAGATTCTCACCAGACACGTAAACCGCGTAACTTAAGTCGAACAACTCAAATGAGGAGAAATGAGGAGAACAACAAGATGTAATGCAACTCCTAGGCATCGCTTTCATCGTAAAACCAAAAAGAAAGCCCTTGAAAAAGGTTGAACATGATGTGATTTGGTGCTTTTTTTCCCACCATTTTCAAGGCCAAAATGGGATTTCACAACATGGACGATGGACCCATTTGAAGTGAACGGTAGGGGGTAAAAGGGAAGTTAAACACTAACGAAGGGTCAGTCTGGGTGTGTAAAAGTAGGAGGGGGTTTTTTGGGAAATTTTTGAAAATTACGTAGGTGAACAGAATTTTCCTATTTTTAATTAGTTACTTTCCTATATTTAAAAATATTCATATATATATATATATATATTTGAAACTAATTAAATAAAAGGTTTCAACTTGGTCTGATAAGTGATAACAAGTAATATGTTTGGTAGATCTGTTGTCACACCTGCCTCTTTTCGACATAAGAGATGGTTTATTTTAACCTTATATATATATATATATATATAAAAGTAAAAAGAATATTTTAGGACCCTAGTGTATTAAATTAGAATATAATACTATAAATAATATTATGAATAATAAAAAGTTAGTTTGATATAATAAGGATATATAAATAATATTCTAAAATAATTAACAAAGCATATTAAGTTTAATTTTTTTCAAAAATGTTGGTTCTCATACCGACCGGTTTGCAAAACTCAGAACAAATTTTTAATTACTTTTAAGATATTTTGAAAAGCCTATTCTCTAAATTTAATCTTTTTACATTTTCACTTCAGTCGTGTTCATTTACAAAAAAAGTCTAAGAACATATATATAGACACTTTTTAATTATTTGAAAAATTATAAATTTTACTTTAAAATTTTAAACTTTTCTGCAGTATTTATTTTTTTTCTTTTCGCATTGTGTTGTAGCACCTGGATTAGTTAAATTCTCTTTGCTACCATTTGACGTGTTTGGTTATCTTATTCAGAATATTGGTAATTTGGCATATAATCAAGGGAAGCACTTTGCAAATGTAAGTACTATGTATTTTTTTATTTTTATGAATTAAAAAAATTGATTTTTACGTACTCTAATAGGGTACATGTATATGATATTTCATGCCACTAGATATACAACAATGTTCACTGATTACATTCTTTTATTACACAATGCTTATTAAAATGAATTCATAAAGGAATTGGATGTATGTTAGGCTTAAAGATGGTATTCTAAACCTTGATTTTTTACGAGGTATCAATGGTTTCATTGTGTTTGCAAGAATGCACCCAGAATGTATGGATGGAATTAAAATCAAATGTCCATGTAATCATCGCAAATGTCAAAATCGTGCATTTTTGATGATGAAAAATATTGTTAGGTATCATCTAATGAAGTATGGATTTGCAAGGTACTACTACCAATGGATTCACCATGGAGAACCTAATGAACCATATATAGACACTCATGATAAACTGGTTACAAGTGCTGGACCATCATCATATAATATATATGAACAAATGGTCATAGATGCTGAAGGGCTTGATTTCTCACCTACTTATATGGAGGAGCCTCCAAATGCATTAGCTAAAAAATTGTTTGATATATTACAAGCTGCTAACCAAGAGCTCTGTCCATGCTGTGAAAATCACTCACAACTATCAGCGGTTGCAAGAATGTTAGATATAAAGGCAGAACATCATTTATTTGAAAGATGTTTCAATGACTTTTGTCAATTTTTGAAAGAAATATGATTGGCCGATAATGCAATACCAAGTAACATTTACAGCACAAAGAAGTTAGTTCAAGGCTTGGGTCTACCGGTTGAGAAAATTCATTGTTGTCTTAATGGATGACTTGCAAAATTTGTGAGCATCCTAGGTATAAACATCGACAATGTAGCTCATTTAAAAACAAGAAACATATTCCATACAAGAAAATGTATTACTTTCTTTTAACAGGAAGGCTACAAAGATTATATGCATCAAATGCAACAACAAAAGAAATGAGATGGCATGCGGAGCATGAGCTTGAAGAAGGGGTGATGCATCATTGTTCTGACTGCCCTGCATGGAAGCATTTTAATAGCACCCACCCTTCATTTGTAGCAGAAAGTCGAAATGTGAGATTGGGGTTGTGCACCGATGGATTCCAACCTTTCAGGCAGTCAAGTCAATAGTATTCCTCTTGGCCAATAATTGTTACTCCTTATAATTTGCCACCTTCGATGTGTATGAAAGAGGAGTATATGTTCCTAATGGTGATAGTTACTAGCCCAAGAAATCCAAAAGATATGTTGAATATGTATTTGCAACCTCTCATTGCAGAATTGAGGCAATTGGGGGAAATTGGAGCTGAAACATATGATGCTTCAAGAAAGAATAATTTTTAAATACGTGCTGCACTTATGTGGACCATAAGTGATTTCTCAGCATTTTCAATGTTGTCTTGATGGAGCACTGTAGGTAGAAGAGCATGTCCCTACTGTAAGGATTATTCATATGCATTTACTTTAACAAAAGGGGAAAGCAGTCATGGTTTGATAATCACGACAAATTCTTACCTCCTAATCATCCATTTAGAAAGAACAAAACTGTTTTTCTTAAAAATAGAATGGTCACAAAAATGGCTCCTGCTATCCAAACTAGTGAAAAAATCCTTAAAGAAATACAAGATCTAAAGCTAAAGAGGGTCATGGATACTGGTGCGTATGAGACCAATAGCCGCATTGCTAAGACTACCGACTGGAGAAAATGTAGCATTTTTGGGATTTACCCTATTGGTGAACAAATCTAATCCGTCACAATCTTGATGTTATGCATGTTGAGAAAAATGTGTTTGAGAACATATTTAATACTGTGATGAATGTCGAAGGGAAGATGAAAGACAATGCTAAATCAAGAGAAGATTTGAAAGAATTCTGTTGTCGGCCTGAGTTAGAAAGAGTTGATGCTACTGGGAAATATCCTAAAGCATGTTATACTTTGGATAAACAGTCAAAAATTGTTCTTTGCGAATGGCTTCAAAATCTTAAATTCCTGGATGGATATGCGTCAAACATGAGTAGATGTATTGACATGCGAAAGCTGAAGCTTTTTACTACGAAAAGCCATGATTGTCATGTCTTTAAGCAAAGGTTACTTCCAATAGCAATCAAGGAACTTCTTCCATCAGTTGTTTGGAGGGCATTAACAGAATTGAGTAAATTTTTCAAGGAGCTCACTTCAACTGTATCCTGAGAAGAGGATATGCTAAGGCTTAATGAAGAAATTCCTTTAATCCTCTGTAAGCTTGAGTGTATGTTTCCTCCAAGTTTTTTTTATTCAATGGAACATCTTCCGATGCACTTGGCTTATGAAGCATAGATAGCGGGTCCGGTACATTATCGGTGGATGTATCCATTTGAAAGGTGAGACATATAATTTATTGGTGTATCCTCTTATCATAAATAATGTTTAACACTTCACACATATAAATGGAACTTTGTAGGTATCTCAAAAAATTATAGATGAATGTCAGGAATAAAGCTAAAGTAGAAGGCTCCATATGTAATGCCTACTTAGTCGAGGAAGCTTCATTATTATGCACACATTATTTCGAACACATATGAAGGCAAGACTTCAAAAAGGTGCCATGTAATGTAGACATTGAAGAAGATATAATAGAATGCCCTGGAAATTTATCAATTTTCACATGTCTTGGAAGGACATTAGGAAGATCAAGAATCAAGTATATGTCAGAAGAAGAATATTTGGCGGCACATATATACATTTTATTAAATTGTCCAGAAGTGCAACCATTCATAAAGTATGTCAGTTTATTTTTTGAATTCAAGCCTTAGTTTGCTTTTGACTTTATGCTTACTTTTTTTTGTGTGGTTTTAAAATGTAAAGTATCTATGTTGATGACTTAAGCTCAATGTTTTCTCACATTGAAGACAGACACGTTGATGAGAAATTAGAATGAATTTGTAATATGGTTCTACAATTTTGCACAGGACCCTTCTAAAAATATTTCCAATCAATTCTTAAAGGAATTGTCAAAAGGACCACTGAGAAGCTATAAATGTTACAGTGGATGCATAGTAAATGGTTATAAATTTCATACAACAAGTCACAATTCATATAGCACAACAATGAATAGTGGTGTATGCATAAAGGGTACAAACTATACTGCATATGAAAATGACTACTACGGGCAATTAAGGGAGGTTGAATGCTTAGAGTACCGTGGATTACCAAATGTGATTTGTTTAAATGTGATTTGTTTGATCCAACACCAAATGTGGGAACAAAATGTCATTTACAATATAAACTAATTGACGTCAACCATGAGCGGTTCTTCAAGAAATATGAACTTTTTGTTCTTGCCATTCAAGCAATACAAGTTAATTATACAATGTACCCTAGCTTAAAGCGTGACAAAGTTGGTTGGTGGGCAGTATTCAAAGTAAAAGCTAGATCCACTGTAGAGCTTCCTAAACAAGTTCCTGAGACAACATCATAATCATGTGAAGCATCTTTTCAACAAGATGAAATAGAAGCCCCTTCAATACAAATCAATGATTTTGATGCAGAGTAGTCTCTAAATGATCCAAATGGGGAAGATATTGAAATAGATGATGAAGAAGTAGAAAGTGAAGGGGAGCCTCTATTTGAATCAGAGAGTAATGATGAAGGGGATGAACATGATGAATTTGCAGAAATTGAAAGCGGTAGTCAATAAATTAAGGTAAATCTATAAATAAAACTTATATGTGGGTAATAATAATGATATTAAATATATATATATATATAATAATTTGTACTTGTATTTTATTTATATATATATATATATATATATTCTGATCTGTAGTGATTATTTCAGGCACGATGAGAGAGGTCGTAGAGGAGTTTCTACTTGTAGAGGCTTACTCAATCAGTTTAGACATATCAGTTCACCTGCAGATCAAGAGACTCCCCTACACACGATGACCATCAAGATGGTTCAACTTCCATGACACACCGGACTCCAGCACATGTTACTTCTACACCTGCTGCATTATCCCGTCCATTATCTACACCTGTTGATCATTCATTTGGTGGGTCATCATTATCTTCTGTTTCTACTCCTTATGCTGGTGGAGCTACTACTCATGATGGCAATTTCTTATTGCACCTGCTGGTAGAAATTCAACATCATCAATGGATAGCGTGACCCATGCTACAAATTTGGGGAGAAGGCACATACAAGTAGTGAATGGAGTGTAAGTTTAAAATTTTTATTAGTTTTTATGTGAAATTGTTTGATGCAAGTAATTTATTTTGTTTATTATTGTTGACTTTTATATTTGGTTGTTATTGTCTTTGTTTATTTATAGTTTGCATACTTCTGATGTTTGTGCTCAACAGATCACATCTATTTTTAAGAAAAGAATGGACAAGAATAGATACTGTTGGAAGAATGTTTCTAAAGAGACGAAAGACTTTTACTAGAATGGATTTCAGGCTCGTAAATAGCCACTATTAAAAATGGAAATTAAAGTTATATATTTGTTGTTTGTTGTGGCATGTGAAAATTTTATTTCTTTTGCTTTCATTAAATTTGAAATTATATGTACTATTTTCTTAATTTCTTTATTAGAGAAGTTGTCTGCTTAATCTCCAACTCTCTTGTCTTAGTCAATTAGTGATAGGATTATCAAATGCATTTTTAGGTAAAAACCTTCATTTAGAGATAAGGGTAGTGACAGTTTCATTTAAAAAAATTTCTGAACAGTTTTCTTTCATTTAGGTTTAAACTACTTTTCTCATCTATTTCAATTAATCTAGAGTTTAAACATTGATTAACTATCTAATAAACTAAATAGTTAACTAATTAATTTCCTCATATACAAATAAATTAAAGGAGATACAGGATGAAGCTAATGTAAATGATTACAAGCATGAACTTACATTTGTCACAATTTCATTTAATTTTTTTTGTAATATGATTTGATACTCATTACTGTTTGAATTAAATGCATGGGTAGATGCATAAGTAGTTGATGTTGGTACCAACCGCTTTTGATACCTTTATGCCACCAAATCTAAGTATGTGAATTCCTCCCATTTATTAATTACTTAAATATATAGTTTAAATATAATATATATTCATTTTCATGTTAAACTACAGAAACACTTCATCTGGGATGAGTCAATTTCATCTATTATCAAGATGGCATAGCAGTGCAAAGCTGCAGAATGTTATAGATCATTGATGTGTGCCTCTAGAAAAGGTAAATAAAAAACATTGTATGTGACTGATACTACATGGCAAAGATGGAATGAAGCATGGAATTCCTCCGAGTTTAAAGCTCGAAGCTTGAAATTTTTACCAAATCATCTTACTGAGGAAGAAGGACCTGAATCTGGTATATCCCGGCACTTAGAAGGCTCTATTTCACACATATGTCATGCATAGAAATTGGTAATGCATTTTAATTTATAAAAATTATCCACATTTTTTCTAACATTAATTTTAACTTAATACGAGTTATTATATTATTGTAGCAATCGAGGCTTGGTCACGACCCTCATCCATATGAGCTTTTGGAAGCAACACATACAAAGAAGGTACCTCTGAGCTTATTGATGCAAGAGCTAAAGCAATTAAGGTAAATAAATCAATAATCTCTTCATGTATATTTGAGTTATAGATGAGTAATTTATTTTTATATATTTAAATTGTACACTTTGTTTGCATTTTATGAGTTTTTTTATTGTGCTAATCACAATATTTCAATTCCCAATTTATTGTTGCAGGATCGTTATTTGGACATCTGGATCAAGCATTGAAAACACAAGAAGAGAGTAATAAACTTTCTATTGTAGACAAAGCAAATATATTCCTTCAAACTATGGGAGGGGAAAAGAAATGCTAGGTTTATGGAGTAGGCTCCCAAGCATCTATTTTTTATCTCCAGATATTGCAAAGCTCATCTACAAGTATATCATCTGTGGACCTACATGCTAATCTTATGCAAACATGAGATATTGTTGATTTGCTTTTCATCTACAAGTATATCATCCAAAGAGCTACAAGTTAAGAGTCTGCACGAGGTGAAAGATGATAACAAGGGGCTTCATTAGAGTCTGCACGAGATGAGGACGGAGAGAGATGAGTATCGTAATCAGATAATACTTCAAATGTAGGATATGATGATGGACTTCGAGGCTAGGATCCTTCAGCGCTAACAGTTCACCCAGGACTCACATCCAGCTAGTAATGACCGTGATGTTGACCATGTACATGAATTGTAGTTTATTTGTTATTTGTTACTATTTTTCTTTTGTTAAAGTTCATTTTTGACATCTTTTTCTAAATGCATTAATGAAATCATTTTTTGTTAGCTTTATTGGATGAAACAGGTATTATTTATATCAATTATGAAAATAAATGTGATCTTTCTTTTAATTATTTAGGTTTTTAGCAACGGATTACAAATAGATCAATTTGTTTCAAAATATAATTATATATATATAAATAAATTTCTTTAATTTTAGTAACAGAATTGCAACGGAATAACTTTTGTTTCTAATTAAAAAAAATTAAAACAAAATATGTTCCATTGCAAACCCGTTTCTACATTTTTGAATGGCAATTATTCCGTTACAAATCCATTGTTACATTCTGAAATGGATTAGTAATGAAATATAATTTGTCGTAGAATGTAGCAATGCTTTTGAAACATAATAGTTTCTGTTATGATTTTTAAAATTTAGAAAAGGATTTTTTTCCGTTACAAATCAGTTGCTAATGTCTGCAATTGATTGTTATTTCATTTGCAATAAAGTAGCAACACATACTCTAGAAACAGAAAAATATTGTTTCTAATCAGATACTAATTCAATTTAGCAAATGATTAGAAATGAAAAATGTTGTTTGCAAACTACAATTCTCTTGTAGTGTAGCACCAATCTCTTCCAAACATATTATACGGTTCATTGCTCCTTTTTGTTCATGCAACACCTCAGTCACCAAGCTTTCCAAAAGTGCTTGTGGTGTTGGACAAACATACAAATGTGTATCTTTAATCAATTCTTGGAGAATATGATTCAAATGTGTTGACAAAGCTTGGGAGGTGTTGAAGTCTCACAACATTGTCGAGGAAAGATTTTAAACGATATTGAGAAGAGGAAGAGGAGGAGAAGAAGACAAGTGTGAAGCAAAGAAAATGATTCTCTTATGTTGCTTTCATTTCATTGTAACAATATATAATAGCTTGTAACAAACTCTAAAATTTTAACAAACTCTTAGGCATTTTCACAAACACCATGCATACCAGGACATGACTCTAGTCAATTCTATGATTACTAGCAAACGTCATGTCTCCTAATAACAAAGCTTTTATTACTACTAATAACATGATTAATCCAACTAACACTTGCTAATAAGTTAAGACAAAATCAGTAAATTTACAGTTATTCATTCCTCAGTTTTGTCAAGAGACTGTAAGACTAGTACTAATGCCAATGACATCTGCAATAAAATGCTCATCCTAGAGATTCATGTTTCTAAATTTTTTTTTTATCTACTATATCCACGTTGATGAAGATCTTATGAAAAGCAACATGTTACCTACCACCTTTGATAAAGGCCATGATAAAATGAGAGATGCACTAGGCCAACCAACAAAGGTTTTTAATAGACAATGCTACTCCAGTTAAGATGTTCATGAATATGGAGGTGATGACCCCATTGCAAAGAACTGCTAACTGAAATAAACTCAAATTGCATTGATTCATTTGGTGGTCGGAGAACACAAGAGACCAAGGGGTAGTTTCTAAACTAGTGGATCATCTAAGTGGTAAAATGTCAGCAAATAATGAGTGAAGGAGGAGGTGTCAAGGAGCTCTCGGGGTAAATCAGATGAATATCATAATGCTCTACCGTAGCTTTGATCTTGCTGTATCAGTCAAGAACTTACTTGAAAGGTCTTTTATGAACATCTAAAGAAGACATGGCTATTTTCTCTTGATTACAAGATACAGAAAGAAGGAGAAGAGACTTGGAGAGCAAAAGTAAGGTTCCTTGTGTTGGGATGTGGACTACACATTATGTAAATATCTAACAAAATATATGCATTAAGTAATGTATACGTATGTAGATCCCATTAATAATTGTGTACATATATTATTATCTATAATTTTAAAGACCTAATTATAGTGATCTAAATAAATTTTGGATATTGTCCTAATTATCAAAATTAGATGTGTCGATTTACATAATTATGTATAGAATTTCTGGAGCAAAATTGTCAAGTCTATGATGAGTAAACTTGTAATTAGCCTCATAAATTTTCTAATAAGTAGTGTGTGGTCCCTAACTAATCAACGCTAATAATTGATATTCAGAACTAGAGTTTTCTCAAAATTAGGTTTCATATCACGCTCTCTATGCGTGACCAATTTAAAGATGCACAAGACCATATCATCCGCGTTAATGGATTCAAGTGCAACTACGCTTTCACTTTTTTTATATCCCAAGCAATTTCAACAAAAAGAGCCCAACCACAGAAGGATTATTCCCATTAAGTTCTATCAAGTGATACTACAGCGATCTTGTTTTGAAATTGTTTGGGATTTATTTTATTAAATCTTGAATTTATTAATTAGTATCTATATATAGTGCTTTTGCTATAATAGAAATGCCTATGGTAGAGTCTTGGTTAATTTAATATATAATATACATATATATATAAAAAGAGATTTATTAGATTTTTAGATTTTTTTTTTTTACATTAGGCCCCATAAATTTTAAATTTATTACTATATATATTAACTCTTACAGGGATTAGATTAGGGATTTGAAATTTTTTTAACTTATATAAAATTTAAATTTATTAATATTTATACATATAAGAATAAGAATATACTAAAAACAAGATCGGAGTTGAGTACCCAGTTTTTGTTTTCTCCCGATCCAATTCAATCTAGTTTTAATCTTAAAAATTTGGATTGCTTAACCGATCTATTTTTACTGATTGTATATTAAAAAATTTGGGTCAAAAAATCATATATTGGATCAAATCATCGAAGTAGGATTTTTTTTTTCCTCATCCCTATTATATTCTATTTTCTTTTAATTCCTCTCTTCAAGTCCTTATTGATGAGACGCTTGATGGTTAGAAGATATTTGATTTCTTTTTTGTATTGTCTAGGATTGATATTTGTTGTGTAGAGAAAAATATAAGATTTGGAGTGATAAACATGCATGTAACCCTCATAATTAAGCATTAGAGATATCCTTGGGTGATAGGATTGACTTGAGTACAACTCAATCACAATCAAAGAGATAGTTTTAGCTTGATTCTTGCTTGATTTAAGGGATCGTAGTCAAAGTTTCTATGTTAACCTGATCTAGTTGTTTCTCTTGCCTTAGTATAAATATGCTCACCTTGATTAAAAAGGACTACTTTTTTTACCAAATTTCTTTTATGCTAAACATTAATATTATGGACACCTTTATTTTACCCTTCTCTTTGTTCTTGGCCATCTTCTTCTACTTGAACAACCATATTTTCTCGATTCTGGTGAGCTTGATTCTTCCTCTGTTTGAGTGATGTTCTTCGAATCTTTGTTGTTTCCAATCTTTTGAGTGATTCCCTGTTTTGCTTGACAACTTGTTCCTTTTTTTTAATTTTTGATATGGTCAGTATGTTTTTGTATGTCTTTGTTTGTTTTAATTCACTAAATGGCTTGATATTGGTGTGAAATCAGTGGAATTCCTTGTGGATAAGTTATTACCAATACCATTTGCTTGCATGCAACTCAGCAAAAACTTTGATAAATTTTATACATTACAATCTTCATTTGAAGAATAGGTATCTATCTAATTGGTATGTTATTCATTTATTTAATTAATTTGAGGTTTATTATAAATTTGACAAATTATTTCTATTTGTAGGAATTTTAATAAAAACAACTCTCTATACTCTATCGATCATGAGTTTATTGACAATATTTATACTTGAGTTGTTGAGAATGAGCTATGGAATTCTTGAAATCTAGAATATAAACAACGAGAAAAAGGGGTGACCTTCTCTCATTTAGTCTTTCTCCTCTCCATCACTACTTGTATATATTATTGTTAGAGCTGAGATCCTTGAGGTATTATGCCAGAACAAAGGAAGAACACTTCTTGCCTTTTAGCTGATCTAATTACCTAAAAGGATAAAGTAATCAACTGTCATTCAAACAGGTTGGATCAACCGATCTTGTCTAGCTGATTCACCAGTTCATGATTCAACCATGGTTTAATGAAGTTCAACCGCAGTTTATGTATGTTATTGGACCGGACTATCGCCTGATTCCCACGAACTAGTTGAACCGATTTATCTGTTCTGGTTTTTAAAACCATGGGGCCGAAAGCAAACATTTATCTTGGTGTTTATTTTACTTTATTGCACAAGTCATGTCCTCGTAAAAATATTTGTAGACCAACTCTCAAACTAAGAACAAGCATTGTATCATAGATAAATCATATTAAACCTTGACTATATGCAGTTATTCTACAAATTTACATTATCTGTAAATTATTGTATTCTCTAAATGTGAGTTTGATTTTAATTGTGTAAAATTTACTGTAAATATTCTTTTTTAAAATTTCTCATGAAACTTCCTTTTTAGAAAGAAAATCATATTCCAAAATTGGTTTGAAATGATTTTCATAATAAAGTTGGTATTCCACTTGTAACTCACATATATCTCCTTTCTGAGTAGTATTCAAGGCTATACAAATCATAAATTGTACCAAAGCAGGGGCAGCACATGAACATTGAACAAATAGTTTCATGAGCCCTTGAAACAGTTATTTAGAGTCATGGTTGTTCCCCGAGACAGTTCATGGTGACTAGAGGTCTAAAGCAGTTTTTTAGAATTAAACCTTCTAATTTATTTAATAAAAATTTAATTTTAATAAATACCTATTTGAGATGTTTATTTATCTTTTTACATGTTATTAAACTCGTGATGAAGAGATATATTTAAATTTAATAAGTAAATCTCAACAAAGTAAAAATATAAAAAAAATATAATATAAAAACTACAAAAGCTCTTATTTACAATTAAAAGAAATGAATATTATTTTAATTTTGAATAAACAAATGCATGAATAATATTATTACAAATGATTAGAATAAAATTTTGAAAAGTTGGTTAGAAAAGATATGAGATTGATTAAGCATTAAAATAAAAATATTTAATATTTTACTATATTATTTTAAATTTTCAAAGTTAACTAAGATTATATTGACTAAATATTAAATTAAAATATTTTTATATTACAATAATTACTAGGAGATCTCAAAAATTTTGAGTTTTTAAAATTAATATTAAAAAAATCTGAAGATGAGATCTTAAAAAAATTAGCGACTAAAAGCAATTGCTTCATTTGCCTTACCCTTGAGCTGGCCCTGGATGATCCATCAACTAAGTCATTATTTTTCAACAACAACCAATATCAAGATTTTTGAATGAATTGGGAACCTGAACATAATACCTACTAGATACTTAACTAAATTAATCTAAACCGCGCCTTGGTTGTTTTCATAATAACTCATCGGAACGCCTTTATTTAAACTTTCGTGTTTCCCATTAAAAATATTTAATTACTCTAGATTCATGA
Source organism: Dioscorea cayenensis subsp. rotundata (assembly GCF_009730915.1). NCBI lineage: Eukaryota > Viridiplantae > Streptophyta > Magnoliopsida > Dioscoreales > Dioscoreaceae > Dioscorea > Dioscorea cayenensis. The sequence continues at coordinate 9,627,922 of NC_052488.1, read as the reverse complement.
ATTTTTAAAATAAAATTTTTAATAACTTATTTTTATTTAACCTAAATATATATTAAAATATTTTGTGTTTTTTAATTCAAACAAGTTTTAAGTATGAATTAATTTTTTAAAAATTAAAAGATATAAATGTAAAACTTGACTCAATTCCTCTCACTTTGAGTCAAAATTTTCCAAGTTGGTCGAACAACAAAGCACTATACTCATTAACCCAAATTTGTTTAAAGAAAAAACAAATATCCATTAGAAAGATGCAAAATACCTTGCTCCTTTCCAACAAATGAAGCAATCAAGAATTTAATAAATACTAGCATGTATTCCGCACTAACGTTGTGGGTTTCGTGAAAGTCTCTGTTTTCATTTTAATGATGCAAGTATTGCGGATATATTAAGAGCCCATTTCGTAGGTAGGACAAGGACGCTAGAAAAGAATAAACTATCGGTTTCCGGCATTATAGAATATAATATTTTTATTCTATTGACCCACTTTATTTTCCTAGCTACATGACAACAAATCCTATGGAGAGAATCATGATAGAAACGTGTAACATATGATAAAAAATAAATAAATTTACATTTTTACCCCTTTATTTGGTCTCCCTTCCATTTAGGGTTTGATTATATCCCTTTGATCTTTAAACATAAAGCTTGAGATAAGAAGCTTGTCAACAACTAAATAGAACACAAATTTCACTATTTTAAGAAGGTTTTCTAGCATACGAAGCTGTTAAAGGGATTTTTTTTGTCAATCTCGTACTTGAATAGGTTGTTTTTTATATAAATTTCTCCTTTGATCTTGTCTTATTTTTAGTTTCTAGTAGGGTGATTTTTCATTTTTTTTTTAATTGAGTTTGATGTGATTTATCTATTTTGCTACATGTATAGATTTTGGGTTTATAAAGAGTAATTTTGTTCATTTACATACAATTCATATCATATCATGTCATTATCTGATCCACTTTAAATTTAAAATAGGATAACTAAATACTATCCAATGGTTTATATAGTGTGCATCAAGCATAGCATAGGATATGAGTTTATCCTGTCATATTCTTTCTTACTCCTATCCAAGCTTAAATTCTATCCGCTCATATCCTATCCTGTCCACCAAATGGGCCATAAATCTATTTAATCAAGGGGCTCATAGCCTAGCAGTAATTGGCCTTATGGCGAAAAACGAGAGTGAGACAATCAAGATGTCTCGAGTTCAAGACTTATTGGAAGCAATAATAATAATTGATCACCGGTTGTGGGTATGGGCTCGCATTCCAAACCTCTCATCCCCATCTGAGTGTGTGTGGGTTAGATGATTAATTCCCAACTCATGTATGCGATCTTGATTTATATAATACTTGTCACTTTCATTAAAAAAAAATATTAAACATATTATTTATTCATGTAAAAGTTTAAATATTTAAGTCTATCTTTTTTTTATTTTATTTTAAAACACAATATAGAGAATTAATAAATTAGACAAATTTATTAAAAAAACAAATTATAAAATCTAAAATTTCATAAATGCGGAGCCAGAAATAGCCACTGATGGTTGTAAGTTGTAATGATTAAAGTGGTGGCCCATCTATTTTCCATTAATCTGTCATTTTTCTATATTTTTTCATATATTTTCTATCACTGCAAACGCATTCCATAAATAAATATCTCATCGCAGAAAGTTTAATTAATATCAATCCAAATTTATATAATAAAATAAACAGGGACATGGAAAGAAAATATAAAGCCTTGATTGTGATAATTTTGATTAATAAACTACATAAAATTTATTTAATAATGTCAATCATATGATTGTTTTATACTAAAATAAATAAATAAATTTATATTAAATAGTTTGAATTAATTTAACTAAATTCCCAAATATTCATATAATCATTGAACAAATGTATATTTATATAATAAACTACATAAAGAGTTTTAATTGTAAATATATAAGAGATAAAATTAAATTATTAATTATTTACTCATGTAAGTTTATATTATTGTTTATATTTCATGATTAAAAACTAAGCAAATTTATTTAATATATTAGGTTTAATATATAAATATATTAATTAATGTATATCCAAGGACATTTACTAAAATTTATTATTATGTATTTTTGATATATAAACCAACTAAACTTTATTTAATAATATCAATCATAGGAAAATAAATTGTTTTGCATTGAAATAACCCTATGAATAAAGCCATATAAACCAATTAGTATATTAAGCCATATGAAACTTTTATTTTAATAATTTATTCAAATTATACCCTAAATCAAAAACCTATTAATAAACACCTAAGTATATTAATTATAAGGAATAAATCTTTACATAGGTTTATTAATATTTAGTTCATTATTATTAACACGAATATATCACTAATACCTTCACTAAATAAACCTATTATATCAATAATACCTTCACTATATAAACCTATTATAATTCATAGGCATAATACGAATGTGCTTGTATGCCTATTAATAGTAATAGTTGGATAATTTATAATATGAACAAACAACATATATGAATGATAAGATGTATCATATTAATAAATAATACACACAACCAAGTGTATTAATTGATAAGAATAAAGTCAGAAGGCTCAGAACTACTATTTTGGTTGTACTGTACTATGCATGGGTGTATATCAATGCAATGGTAACATTGTCCTGTATATCTCAATAAGAAGGATTTGATTGAAACTTGTAAAAATGCACCATACACTGTACTATTCATGGTTGTACATCAATGTAATGGTAACGTTGTCCGTATATCTCAACAGCTAGGATTTAATTGAAACTTGTAAAAATATACCATTAGGTTAAGACTTTTAAAAGGAGTGTTTTTATTTATTTATTTATTTTCTTGCATAAAGAACACCTAGTTCCATTAATTATCATTGTGTCCCATTCCTTCAACAATCCACTATATGTCAACAAACGGGTAAATTTTTTAGTAGGTCACTAAACTTTGGCTCATTTTCACTTTGATCACCGAACTTAAATTTATATCAATTTGATCACTCAATTTTAATTTGATTTCAACCGGTAATAAATCAAAGATTTCAACCCCCAATTGATTACATGACTGTCTAAAAATCTAAGTCAGTCCTCTCATTAACACATTATTAAGTTTATTAGAGGTGTCCACGTCATCGAAAAAGAGCTACATCATTCATTTGGAGTTTGAAATCTCTTGATTTATTACCAAGTGAAATGAAATTAAAATTAAGTGACTAAATTGATACAAATTGAAGTTTAGTGATTAAAGTAAAAATGAGCCAAAGTTTAGTGACTTACTAAAAAATTTACCCGTCAACAAACAATGTCTAGTTAACTTTGAGGTGTCCCACATTGTTTTGTATTACTTTGAAATTTGGCATTTGATTAATACTAGAAACAAGAATACATTTTGGGCTTTTTTCTAGCATAGGTTTAAAATAAATTTTAATTACTAAAATGATGAATGGTCATTTTATTTACCAAAATGACCTTAGGAACATTACATTATTGCCAAGTTAGTATTTTGATGTTGACTGTATATTGATTTGGAGGAAAATTTCTGGATAGGTCATCGAACTTAAGCTAATTTTCAGTTTGGCCATCATACTTCAATTTGCATCAAATCAGTCATCTAATTTTAATTTCATTTCACTAGACAGTTACCCAGAGAATTCTGACCACCAATTGCTGGCGTGGTGACCATCAGAGAATCCCAGTCATCCTCATCGGTCCACGTCAGATGGCTTATGTGGCATAGCGAGTCATCCAAGTTCTGAATTGTTAGCACATGTTGGCATCATCTTTTTCCTTATTATAAATTAATTCTCTATCTTGTTTTTGATTCATAGGATGCTCAAGATGTGAAAAAAAAAACTAATGATTTTCACTCCAAAAGCTAGGATTACGAGAGGCTCTATGCAAATTTTACGTCGTTTGCTATGCAAAAGTAAACTGTAGTAAAAGCCAACCCCAAGATTACAGTTTGAGCAACATACAATTCATGCTCTATTATAGCCAGCCATTTATAAGTTTTAAAATTGGCAAATATAAAAATAATGTATTAGACTACTAAACCTAGAAAGAAATATATAAATCCAAAAACATAATAGGAAATAATTTAATTGTCAAAGTTAATGAACATTGGCCTCAAAATTTTAAGTAAAAGCCATTATTAAAATATATCATGTTTTTTATACACTTCAAAAATTATCCTTGGGCCTTACGTAATGACAAGTCAATTTAAAGATGCCCCGGATTAATGAACCTTCATCATCATGAAGGTTAAAATTGCTAACAAGGCTTACTGAAAATGGTAAAGTGACTCCACATTGGCAAACCATATCATGCTTGAACTCATGTATGAAAAAATTCATCTGAAGCCAATGTTGCAAACTATATAAGTAATGTGATGACAAATTAATAAATTTTCATACAAATAGTTCCAAAGATTTAATATCACAATCGGAGAGAAGTCCCATTCTAGTCAAGAGTCCATCCATCAGAGATAACAAGGAAGAATTGATCTAAAATAGTAAAATCAATTATTTCTATGAGTGAATATTGTTTTAAGCTTTTGACATAAACCCACCATCAGAAACTCACACAATGCCCAAATATAATAAAAATAAATTTTCTAAAAAAAAGCATGCACAACCATCAACAACATCAAAAGCTTTGTTCTAAGGCTTATTAAAAATTTCATCTGAACATTAACAGTCGCTCTCTTCATTGAATAGAGAACAAAAGCCTACCTTGAGTGGAGAAGCTGAGCACCAACCAGCTGCGTAACGACGTACGGCGGCAATGGTTCGACAACGCTGGATAAGGGTTTGAAGAAGGAGATCGGATGAGAGTGCTATGATTACTCCAGTAGGACTGTAAACGAGCCGAGCCGAGTTTTGCCTTGTTCAAGCTTGGCCCGATACTATTTAATCGAGTTCGAGCTCGAGCCGAGCTTTCTTTGAGCTTCATTTTTCATGTTCAAGCTTGGCTCGTTACTATTTTAACCGAGCTCGAGCTCTAACCAAGCTTATTTCAAGCTTCATACTCGAGCTCAACTTGTTAAGAAAATTTGAAGCTTAGACTTGGCTCGTTAGCTTGATTAAGGCTTGATTATTTTTTTATATTCTATTTTTTATTTAGTAAAGTATCATTTAAAGCTTATTTAATGAATCATTATCAAGTGTGACTCAACTCGATTTGAGTTTGAGGATCATTTTAGTAAAAGAATAATTTAAGTTTGTCTATGGAATCATTAAGGTTTGAGTTCAAACTTGTTAAAATATTCATTAAATAAGTTAACAAATAATTACAATAATAACAAAATAAACATTGTGATGTAACTATCTATAATTTTTTTTTTGTAATATTTTAACGATGCGATAAATAAGCTTGTTCATGACACTATAAATGATTATATTAATGATTGTTACAAATAAAATTGTAAATGATACCATAAACAAGCTTTTAATTATACAATAAACAAGTTGTTCATAAGATTTAATGAGCCGAACTTGGTAATGTTCAAGCTTGGCTCGTTTATCTTACGAGCTCATTTAACTTAATGAACTAGTTAACCCGAGCTATTAACGAGCTGAGCCTTCGAATAGTAGTTTAGAGCCTTATATGTGTGATTCAAATTGACAACAACGACATAGTCACATGTACACCTTACTATACCCATATATATATATATATATATATATAAACGAGCTCACAACCAAGTTTATAAATTAGCTTGTTCATGAGCTGTGTTCGTGAGCCAAAACGAGCCGAGCTTTCAGCTGCTCAAGCTTGGCTCGTTTATTAATCGAGCTTAAAAATGATGTTCAAGCTTGGCTCGTTTACAATATGAGCTGAACACAAACGAGCCCTTATCGAGCCGAACACCAAGCCGCTCAAGAACAGCTTGGCTCAAATACACCCTAATACTCCAGTTGATTTCCAAATTCAAAGACTCCTCATGTGTTATGCACGTGAAGGAGAATAAAGTCATTGCATTTTGGCCGGGCTGTAAGACAAAATACTTAATGTAAGGTATTTTGATTTACATGGGTTTTTAAAATTCCGTAAACCAAACACCGTATTTTTAAAAACCAAAAAATTTGAGTCACATCACATGTAACTCAAAAATACCTCAAACAAACACTACCTAAATGTAATACGTATGTTCACAACTTTGTATATCCACATTTCCTAAAATCAAACGGTGAAAACTTTGTAAATTTTAATTTGATCAAACATCTTTCTAAAAAAATGGATGGATTCAAAAACAAACTTCAATAATTCAGATTAGAAAATTTGAAAAAAAAAAAAAAAATGGATAACTCGTGCAAAATTCTACCTATACCAAGTCTTAAAGGGCTGGTTTGAAGTTTAGGCTGGAAATTCCCAAGGAGTAGTTAATCAATTCTATTTGCTTAAGGATGAGAAAACATATATATATATATATATATTAAATTAAGATTATTTGGAAATCTTCATGAGTAACCACTCTAAATCAGTGAGTACCCATTAAAATTTAGTGATTTTTGTAGGCATAAATTCCTCTATTATGGTGAAATGATCCTTTCGTCTCTAATATTTTGTCTTTCATTTTGAGAATAATTCATCATCTCCCTCTAACGGCCATTAGGATTTTTTTTTTTTTTAACAAATAGACGACAAGCGCCCCCATTTAAAGGTAAGTTAGGGACGTGCACGTATGGAGGAGCAGAGCTCAACGCCCACGTGCCTTCACCTTGCGTGGACATAGGATTCGATCTCGGGTCCTCCCCGAAACAAACGCCCTAGACAAGGGACCCGTACAAGTTATTTTGGTTTCAATTGACCCAAAGGCCGTTGGTACGGCCATTAGGCTTTCAGTTAAAATTGCTGACATGATATTAAATAATATTAAAATATTAAAATATTATTTAAATATTATTTAAAATTCCAAAAAAATAAAAAAAACATATTAAAATGTTATTAAAAGTTTCAAAATATTTACTGTAAAATAATAGTGTAATAAATGATGATTTAGAAAAAGTAATTTTTTTTGTTTTTATTAATATTTATTTATTTTATTGAATGATTTCTCTAATTATACAATGATGGGTTATATACCACAAAAAGAAAGAATTTATATTTAAGTTATCTTATTAATTTTATGGTTATCCACTAAAGCTCAATTATGATAAATTAATTTATATATATTTTTCCTTTTAGATCAGGTTTGAAAATATTTTCCCTCAAACAAGTTATTTTATTTATTTTTTTAATCCTAAAATTTATCCTAAAAAATCAGTTTTATAAAACTATTCTAAAAATATAAAAACAAAAAAGAATCGAATAAGCTGTATGATACCCTAAAGATTTTTTTTTTCTCCGTGTCATTCCCAAATCATGACTTACATCTAATTCTTAAAAAATTCTTCCCGAATTCTCAATTCTCCATGACTCTAATCTCTTTAAGAAAAGCCTACTAATATTATTTAAAAAATAAAATCAGAAATAGTTCCTGGTTTTTAAAAATGCCACCAAAGAAAGAAAAACACCACTGTTAGACACAAGTTATGCAGCATTTTCAGTTTTGAGAGTTATATATACTAGACCAAGAGAGAGACATATAATGCTTTTCAATGAAAAAGGTCGTGAATTTGAACGCCAACCACCCTATCAATCATTTACAGTGCATCCAACGAAACCAACATCAAATTAAAGATACCTGAGTTGCCATCTGTCAAACGATAAGTCTTCTCTTCACCATGATTGACGTAAAAGCGACCAAAAGAAAACCCAAGCATTGATTAATGGCAAAATAAAAATTGCAGAAGCCTGGTGTTCAAAGAAGAAACACAAATGCTAAGATGGAGAAAAAAAAATATACAAGAAATATCGGGCAATAGGCAGTAAGAAATTACCAAGAAAAAGATGACCTCTCTATTGGCAAATGATACAGTAAAATCATTCGTCTCCATAACATGTTTGACAAAATATTGAAGCTGGATGAAAGAAACCTTTTACTCAGTAACATCATATGAATGCAACAACCATTAATCTTAAAAATTGAAAAGAGAACAAGAAATATGACAGACTGGAAGTTATCACTACAAGTTCTAAATACACAATGTTTCTTATAGCACTTGTCTAGGGAAACCAACTTGCATAGGTGTGTTCATTGGTTAGCCCATGTTGATTGATTGTGAAATTTCAATCCAAACCAAGCCAGTCAGGTTTGACTATCTAGCCCAAACCAAATGGAAAATGGTTCAATTCAATTTGGATTTTACTGGTTAGAGATGACATACACTTTCTATAATAATTAAAAAAAATCCTACATTTAAACCAAAAAGAAGACAAGTTGTACCAGTTTCTTTTTTTAAAAAAAAAAAATTTAAAGGTCTTGGGTTTTTATCCTTTCTCACATGTAAAGTTAAAATTAATTTTAAATGTTTTCAATATGATTTGTAATTATTTTTAATATAAAATGCACATTTTTTAAAAAATTTAAAATGATTTAACTATGTTTAGGTTTATTCAATTTTCTAGCAAAACCGGACAGAACCGACCAAAACCTCAATCGGATTGGGAAAAATATGAATCAAACCAAGCTGTAAAATTTTCGTTAGTTCGTTATATTTCGTAAGTTTCACCTGGTTGGTTGAACACCTCTACTTTCATTTAGAGGTACCAGGTCATTCAATTTTGCATTTGTAGGTCATCGTTTATAAAACAATAATGGGAGAGTAATAATTATTTAAGACTATACGGTCAATATTTAAACGTATACTTTCCATCTGACATGATCTCAGCTACAAAACAACTGGACCAAAAACTGTACTTCACCTTAAGAGATGTTTAAGTTTATCAAGAGCAAAAAAAAAAAAAAAGGCTGGTTTGTAATAATACCTACCCTGAAGTAAACAATCTCACCCTAGGTACAAGGCTCTATGTCTTGAATTTTGCCAAATTCGACAATTTGTAACACAAAGTCAGATCACAAAACAACTTGACGGTTCTGCATGAATGCCGAAACTTACATAGAAACATGCTACTAAAAACAAAACCAATGGTTTTTGATTAATGGTGGAAACAGTGAAAGAGGGAAAAAACTAGTTACTTTCAGAATATGTAAGTATTTAACACAAGTCAGATCACTGAAGAACTTGATGCTTCAGCATGTGTGTCAAAACCTTCTACTGTGAACATACAATAAAAGACTAGGCTGATGGCTTTTCATTAATGGTGAAAACATATTGAATGCAATAGTTGCAGATATCTCAAAAGAACAATAATCATCTCAGGTGGAACATCATCTAAAATTTTATTATTCCTTAGCAACACCCTTATATAGGCTTTAGATTCTTTTAGTCAAAACCTCATAGTTGTTATGGATTACTTCCAGCAAGCTTTCTTCAGAGTAAAAGATACAGATGAAGTAATTCCAGCCCACAAAATGACATCTATGAACTTCACAGACCTTAATCCTCACACGTATTGGGTGTTCATCAAGGGACTGGCCGATCAGAGACAAGCAGTTCTTCAAAATTGAACATAATAATTGAACATAATAATTGTTGCATATACAACGGTGCCAGAGAAAAGGTAACAGTTACCAGACCATTTTGCCAATATTTTCACCTATTCTATAGTATAATATAATATATTGCTCGTTAGATCAACATTCTAGTGCCCATGTAACACACCTTCAAGGGGTTAACTGCCTTTGAGAACACCACCATCAAGCAGGAGGCTAATGCTAAACCCGTTGTAATTCGTATCCATTGCGGTATTACAATGCAAAAGAAAGATTGATTTTAACTTTTTTAACTTAGCCATATGCTTTTTTTTAACTACTTTATATATCACAAAATTAATTAGAGATGTTTTATTTGCAAAGTTTGACTTCAGATTTGTATAAATTCAAAATGTAATGTTTTTTCTTCAAAATAAAAACCATACTATATCAATAGGAAACCATTTTTCAACAAACATTGAGAAAATTATTAAGATGAATACCTCATAGTGAAAGTTTTTTGTGGTTGACATGATCCTCCTCACCAGATCTAGAAGTTGAGATATAAGTGAGCTTGAGACAGGATTCCCTAGCCAAAAGGAATCAGGCAAGCCAACTACTTCTTGGAAAGGATAAAATATTCCCTTCATAAACAGTTCACGGAGTCAGAAAGTGAACAAAGGAATTAACGATAAATTTCACCATGAAGTAAGGGGTACTGAACAATATGGAGAGGCTTCCAGGAGAAGGATACCGAATAGAGAGACTAACGTCTCCATGCAAGAAACAAGGTAAACATATTTCTATCACAATTCTTAAATGATCAATAAGTATAACTGCTCATCAATCTAATTAAGTTAGTGCTTTAGTTTTATTACTGAATTTCATGTCATGAGCTTTGAAGATATTCTCTGATCAAAGGCCATGAATTTTCAACTTCCACTTGATTTCTGTTTCTATCATGATAGCTTTTGAATTCAATGATTCAGAGGCTTTGATAAAATAATAGTAGTAGAAGTAGTAATAAAAAATTATTATTATTATTATAATAATTATAATTGAATGAAGTTATAAAGAAAGTGAGAATTCTAAAACAACATTAGTTATATTAGTTATGGTGCCTTCTTTTAGGAGACAGTATGCATCTGACTAAGGTGCCTATTTTTAGAAGATATGTCTCTGACCAATAATATTATGTGCCAGAGAAGGTGTCTACCAACTAATTCAAGACACAGAACATGTCCTGATGCCTTCATCAAAGGAGTCAACATTATAAAAGAAAAAGCGCTTCACTCAAACTAATCATTTAATTCCTATTTTAGACCTTCCATAAAATAACTAATTGATAAGTGGTGGGGCAAAGAAAAGGAGATAATCAAGATCCTTTATAACACCTTTAGCCAAGTGTAAATATGTTCCTGGTCCATTTGTCTTCAAGTTAGCAATCTGATGTTACTTCAAGCAAACTCATCAAACTCATCAATCCTGAAAAATCCTGGATAAAAATAAACAGCCTTTTGGCAAAGGAAAAGATGACCCAAAATCAAAAGAGTCCAGGAATGTAATCATGGTCATTGAAGATACTTAAAAAATGTTCTATCTTCCTCTGTGGTTCAGTTATTCAAAATCTTTGTTCTAATTTTCCTCAAGTTTTTCAGCTTTTATTTTCTTGTCGCAAAACCTAAATAAACCACCTTTGTCCAGTGGAAAGATGACCCGTCATCAGAAAAGATAAAAAAGTCCAGACGCATAGAAAAGCTAGAAAATCATATGATAACCACTGTTATCATCCAAGCTACCTCAAAGATTGTTTTATTATACCTTTTAGTTCTGCTGGTCAAATTCTTGGTTCTAATCCCTCTGCAAGTTTGACACAAAAGCTAGATCTAGATAAACCACCCATTGCCAAAGGAGAGATGACCCAGTCCAGGCATGTAAGGAAGATAGAAAACCAAATAGAATCTGGTATCGTCATCCAAGGTGCATCAAAGAATGTTTCACTTGCCTCCTAGTTCTATTATTCCAATTCTTGTTCTACTTCAAGTTTTTTTAGCTTTTATTTTCATGTGGCAAGTCCTTGAACATAGTACTATATTTGGTTGTAGGGTTATCCAAAAGATCCAACTAAAAACTGCACTAAGGCACCCCTGACAAGATTTAATTTTTAAATTAATGTATTTAACAAACAAAATTTAGAAACTTAATAATATTAATAAACAACAATCATTAAGTCAAGATATAACTTTTCAATCTTAAAATATTTATTTTGGTTTATATTAATTAAGTCAAAATTTGCTCAATTTCATATAAAAGTTCTCCCTCTGAAACATTAAATAATTCCAACACTTTTTGGTATACAGGTACATCCATGCATAAAAGTATTAGAAGCCTTTTTCTTTAAATAAAGCCAACAGCTCTCTACCATGCCCAAAAATAAAGAAGATAAGTTTTTAAGCAATAAAATGTTAAGATACCTCTGATATTTTGTCCTTGATATTTTTTCCTTTAATCTGAAACTTTGATGCACTTTTTTTGTGAACTTTTGCCACATTTATCTATCAAGAAATTAGACCAAACAATAACCAAAGAAGCCTTAATTCTTATCAATTCCAAAGACATTTGCATTACACTATAATTATTAGAATACTATGAAAAAATACCTTTGCCATTTGGAGTGCTTGCTCAAGTTGTTGTATTTGAATCCACTGTTCTGTAACTAAGTTATCCAGCTGATGATAGAACACTAATAGTTACAAAGCAAATACAATCTTCCAATTTAAAAAGTTATCCAGCTGATTATATAACACTACTGGTTACACTGCAAATACAATATTTCAATTTAAAAAGCTATCCTTCAGGTTATAGAATACGAACAGCTGAGATCTTTTTCGAAGCCTTGCTCCCAAAATTTGACTCTGAGAAAAGTATTACATTTCTAAACACAAGAAAGGCTCAACGTTGCAAAACATTATCATTTGGCCAAGTCTTTGCCTTGGGTTTTCTACTCAGGTAGCAGAGGTCAAGTCAGATTTGAGTTCAAAATTTGACTGCAAAGACAGAAAACCTTGCTCAGGTTTTATTAGAACACTATATAAGTTGTATATTAAGTTAAGGTTCTCATAGGGAAATTGTGGCTAAAATGCAGGAGGTAGGGGTTATCGTGCCTGTTTTCAACAATATTTAGCCTTTATTGTAGATTGAAGCATTCAAAGACATTTCCAAAAAACTTAGTTGTGCGTTAATCTGATTTAAGCCAAACATGTGCCTCTTCCTCCTCTTTAATTTGGCTCTTTTAGAGCATCAGTTAATACCATATTCAGAGCTGTTAAATAAACAAATTAAAGAATTCAAATAAAGAAATTATCCTTCATTAAATAACACATAGGAATCAACGCAACATACTTCAACATTCAAAACTAATGAGTTGATCCAATCAAGCTAAACAAGAATGAAGAAAAACAGACCTTATCTACTGCAGAAGCTACCGCTTCTAAATTTTTCACTGCATCTATCACTTTAGATTCTAACATATGAATATCAAAATTGTTCCCCCTTGATTCTGCCCATAGTAGCCGAACCTAATCAAAACAGCAACAAATGATATAAATAAATATGTGCTTCAAAAGGAAATATACCTTGCAAAAAGATTATAAGACAATAAGGAGAAGCTCACAAGTCACAAGCAGGTAAACGCACATGCACACACACACACGCACACAAAACCAAGCTATGCATGATGCACAAGAAGCATCTTCTTTAGTTTCATTCATCATCCAGAATCATGTGCTCTCAATAAGCAGTATATCAATGTCACTCAGAGACCAATATATAAAAGTGACCTACAAAGATACTTGAATATGCATGATATCCACACACACACACAGAGAGAGAGAGAGAGACCTCTTCCTCCAAAGAGCTGATCCTTATTTCACTATATGATGAGCCTGAAGACCCTGATCTCTAAAACAAGAAAATATGCATCACGTTAATTTCATTAACATCTAAGTTGTAACAAAAGATAGAAACACAATGTATGAACAAGAATATGATGAAAACCAATAATAGTATGTAAAATAAAAACACATTTGTCTTATTATGGCTTTGGCAATTGCAAAGCAGCTGCTAATACAATGCCCCTCAATGGATAGCTTCGGTTTGGACAACCACAAGTAAGGTTGTTAATTGATCAAGCTATTTGCGAGCAGCTCGAGCTTGGCTCAAAATTTCAAGCTTTCAAACCGAGCTTGAGCTTGTTTTCTAGCTTGAAATATATAAATATATTATAACCATTTATGTATTTATAATATATAATATAATTTTGTAATTATATTGAAAATATTATATAATTTGTATTGCTTATCTTTACAAACGAAAATTATGCTACAAATAAGGTTTTAGTTTCAAACAAAATCTAATTGGATTTAAATTCTCAAAAATAAATCTATTTGATTCTAATTTCGAGGTTAGTAGAGTCCGTTCAAGCTTTCAAACTTGAATTCGATCAAAGCTAGAACAAAATTTCAAGATAATTTCGAGTTTAAGCTACTCAATTTTGAACCGTGCTTAACTGGGCCCAGTGCAATCAAACTCGGTCAGCCATAACAACAACGGAAAGAAAGTATCGTTGCGTTTGATATTCGAAATTTTTGGGTACAACATAATACAACTTTTTTTTATCTTTCTTTTGATTTGCAACACAAAAAAGTGTCTGAGAGTACAGGACAAATTGATCAAATTTTTATATCCTCAAATCATGGTACATAAAACTTTCGGAGGTACGACACAACTAAAAGACATGACTGCCCCTAGTTAAAATAAAAAATTACAACAATGTCTCATTATCATAATGTTTTCATGAAAATTTTATATAGTTTATGAATAAATAAATTTGGTGATTTTTTTATGAAAAAAAATTTCTTACTTCAAATATTTTTGGTATTTAATTATTAATCAATATATTTTTGAACATTAAAAAATATAATTATGAACAAATAATTTTATTAATCATAAAAAAAATAAATAGTGAATATGGAAAAGCCGAGAAAAATCCATAAAATATTGTTTTCAAATTTTTTGATTGCAAAACAAATAATAATGTAGAGGGTATTACAGTAATTTTTACAATTTTTTTCCCCATTACTTGAGCAAATCAAACTAGAAACAGAACGAAAGATTATGTGTTGTCTATTGAAGCATCAAACATAAAATAATAAAAACACTTATGCTATACCTTCACCACTTATACTATGCTCATATGTGAATCAAGCATACCTTACTATAAGTTTCTTTGCCAATTTCTTTTTTAAATCCATAATTTTAATGAGTATGGGTACATATTTGATAATTCTCTTACAAAGATATAACAAAATAAAAAGGCCTTTATCCCTATACTTATGACATAACAAATTTTCTTTAATTCCATTTGATTATGGTTCAAGTGGTTCACATTTCAATGTCTTCACTTATGATTTCTACTCTAAACCATCCATCTAAAGGTAGACCAAACTCATAGAACACCAACAGAAGACTTCCCTTCATCAACAGCAGGTGGCTATTTCATTGTCTGATTTTTCAATAACATATTTTCATAAATATAGATTTTAGGCGCAATAGGAGCTCCACACTCTTTCCTTCTATGTGGAGCAATGCCAGGGAATGCGTCGAAGTCAGCAACTAGCAACAACGCAAGTACATTTTATGTTTCCCTCAATGAAAAAGGAAAAATTGTAGTGTAAATAGTAAAAAGGGAAAAGTACAAAAAAAAAACCCTTGTGGTTTCTGAGATTTTCAAAATAAGGACTGAGGTTTTTTTTTCGATTTTATAATATGTGGTTTTGCAGATTTGCAAAAAAAGAAAAAACCGTTACCAAGAAATTAACTGTGTTAACTCATTTTGGCAAAATCATCATTTCATTTAAAAACTAACTTATATGACATAAAAATATATATACATATTTTAAGTTTATTAATTGCTTCCAAAATTATACTAAACAAAAAAGACTTAAATTCCAAAAATCAAACAAAATTATGTTTAAAAATCATGTTTTTTATGCCACGTGGCAGTTTTTTTACATGAATGGATGATTTTGCCTCTGCCAAATTGAAAAAGTTGATACTATTGACAGTTTTTCCCTTTTTTGCAAATCTGAAAAACCAAACGTCATAGAATCCGAAAAAATACCTTAGTCTAATTTTGCAAATCTCGGAAACAACAAAGGTTTTTTTTGTACTTTTCCCTAGTAAATATGGTCTCAACACCCTTACGAGATAGTCATGAGTTTCATGCGGCCTAAGCCCGACCTGCGGACTTAATCTGACTTAATCTGATTATGATTCAGTCCTAACCTTAGGATTTTAATAACTCCAAGGGACATCCTTCAGCAATTACTTGAAGTCTTGATTTAATACAAAAGAATTTCGATATTTACGTAGACTTTATGCTTATAAAATTTCATTCCACCAGTTGGGACAAGTAAAATTGACAAGGAAATAGGTTAAATTTGACAATTCTCTATGCTAAGTTTAAATAGAGACATCAAGAGTTAATAAGTTCATAGAGGACAAAATCTATATTGCATATTAAGCCACATGATGGTCCAAAAATATGCAATATCATCATTCACAAGAACTCATCAAAATTTCCAAAAATTTGCACATGAAGGCCTAGAACTTGAGGACTCATCTCCAGGCTTGCTCTATTGTGCTATTCTTTTGCAAACAGCTCACTATTCACATTCTGGTTCTTTTCATATCCAACTTGGAATTGATAAATGCCAAGAATCCCTGTGTATCCAACTTCAATTGATGGTCTAATGTTAGCATTACGCTCTTCAATTTGTAACACCAGCTAATATACCTCCTTTAGGATATTTAAGGTGTCGAACTGTTGTTTGATCAACTTGATGGCATCTCATGGCCCATTCTTATAATTCATTTAGATTTCATAGCATTTTCTTCTGTGGTCTTATAATCCCTTAGGTCATAAAGCTTACAGTGTATCATCAACAGAGATGATACCTCAAGTGTGATATATTTTAGATAGGCCATGCTGAAAAATCCTGAGGCTTTCTTTTTAAAGAAACCTTCTCAGGATTTTCAGCCAATCAATGAACAAATAAGGATCTATATCTGCTTGGAACTTTATGACATTGTTCTTAATTTATACTGCAACATAATTAAAAGAATCAATCCTCTGAAGTTGTCTTGGAAAAAGTCTCCTTCATCTTGTTTGTGTTAGTGCCACTCAAGGTGAAATGTTTCCTATAACCAGTCATCTTAAGCCCTATTGAGCCTATAGCTATTGAGATCTTTTATTCCCATGCGGGCCATGCCGTCTCTACCTTTATCATCAGCAAAGCTATGTTTCCAGAGACTCGCTGGTGGTCCTCACCTTGGACTCTTCTAATTTCAACAAGCCTTTTAGCGATGGAGTCTAATGAATTTGCAAGTGATGCCACATTGCTTAGGCAGTACTTTTGTGAGTTATCAGATGATTTGGTCAAGATTTCCAACTAAAAATAGCAGGTCAAACCAGTCAGTATGCCCATCCCTAAGCTAGAAAGATCTCTGCTAATGCAAACCTAGCACATCGAACAAAGAATTTCACCCAAAAAGAAAATAATAATAATAAAAAAAATAAAAATAAAAAATAAAACTAAGAAAGGGTTTATTTTGATTAAAGGGATTTTTCTTCCAAGATTACTTCAGCATATCTATAGCAGGTCAAACGCTAGAGAGGAGAGGAATCCATGGCAAGATTAGTTTCAATCTTTTGCAAGGGCTTTAGGTTTTTATACAATGCTCTTCTTCTACACATTCTTAGCATGAAGGGAGTTAAAGTCAGTTTCAGGCCTTGAATTCAAGGCCAATGTTTGATTGAGACCTCAAACCAAGAGAGACAATGTTCAATTAAGTCCCTCAACTATCAAAATTTGTTCAATTGATACTAGTACTTTATCACCTATGTGGTCAAACTCTTCTAACCCCAATAATTATTGATACCATTTAACCAAATGAATTTGCCGAAAACACAGTATGTTCAAAATGATGGGGTGGATCAACTAGATAAGTGTCATATTACCTAACATGAAGACTAATATATTAGATAAAATATTTTAATAGAAAGTTATTATGTTGATAAGGCAAAGTTGACACATTAAGCAACTACTAATACAACACCAACAAGCCATTAGTTCCAACTATTTGGGGTCAACAACATGAATCCTTCCTTTCCACATTGCATTATTAAGGGCCAAAACACTAAATAAACTAAGCTCAAATATATCATTACATAAAATTTCTTCTAACAACATTTAGGTCCACCTCTCCCTCTTCAACTTAAAAACATAATTTCAATTTAGAATATTTAAATTTCATATTACTCCCTTTAGTAGTTGTTGTGTCATATAAGTTCAATTACCATTGGGCATCATCAAAGATGTAGATTGTTACCAACCAAATTTGAGGATTTTAGTTAATTTAACCAGGTAACATAACCTAGTTAATTTCGGGTTACCCATAGACCATAGTTAACTACCACCTTTGTGATTAAGATGGTCTAACAAAGAGAGACATAAAAGCCATAATAGCCTTCAAAGATCTTCCAATGTTCACATATGCACGCTACTAGAGAAATAATGAAGGCTAATAGAAAAAATCCATAGTGCTTCAAATCTAAGCATATTTAGTTATTTAAGTAAAACAATACAAGCAACTCAATTTCCCCACGAAATGAGAATGTTACCTTAAGGCTATCTAAGGATCTTTCTAGAGAATTGATCTTGAGCTCCAATGCCTCAGCCAACATCTTTTCTTCATCAAGATGATGAGTTTTAGTATTCAAGATTCTAGCATTCTCTTGCAAAATGGACTCTACATCCATTTCAAAGGAAACATGAGAGAATTGCAAATATCATCGCAAGCATAAAATACTAATTCATATGCCATAGCAAATGTAAAATCAAGTTTAGAGAAACTCATCCTTTTCGAGATGAAATAGCCACTTCCTCTCAATAAAGCACAAACATTGGACATGAAATTACTCTGAAGTATAATGTAAACAAATACTTGGCAAATGAATGGAGATCCCATATTACGTTCCCTGTTATTGCCTTAGGGCTCATGAACCAACAGAAATCCTTATCCTCTAATTTACCATGCACATTGAGTTCTCAGTGGTCCAACATAGCCTGTCTCACATTTGGTAAAAAGCTAACTACTGTCACATAACGAACACATTAGAGAAGCAACTGTATAACAATAGATGAAAAATATAGGGAAAACAAGGCTTCAACTTAGATTCTCATAGAAGCAAATGAAGTAAAATAAGATTTATATCCACAATCTACAAAAAAATATCATTTAACATCAAATGTTACAAGAAGTTAAAGTCATCAATATTTTTCTAATTCAATTGAAAACTCTGACACGCTTCTAAGAAAACTAAAAATTGGGAGAAAATGAAAACCTAAAACTATCCATTGGCACTGGATCCCCGCACAGGGTGTGCACATCCTTGCCGAGGAGACTGGTTGGGACCTTAGCTCACGCAAGATAGCGCACAAGTGCGTCGGCGCCTGTGCATCCCAGACATGACTTCTCCATTTTGTCTCAAAAAAATCATACTTCGTCGAGATAATGAAAAGCACGAATGGACTTCCAATCAAATCAAGAAATGGAACAAAGATACAGATAATTTAAGGAAATTACCCAAATGATCGATCTTGAGCTTTAATTTCTCCAACTCGGAGGAGAAAGCAACGTCCTTGGAGGGCTCAGCATTCGGGAAGGCGAAGATCGCTGAGAGTAAGATGGGGATTGAGACAAGGAGCAGCGCTGATCGAGCAGCGTTGAAACGCTGAGCTAAGGGCTTGTGAAGGAGTCGAGAAGCTAAGGAGAGGAGTTGCAGGGGGAGAAGAGTGAGGAGGAGCAATTGTACCGGCGAGTTGTTCATGATGGAAGGGAGCCTCTCCAGCAACTCAATGATGTTGATCACTGTTGAAGCTTAACTTAGATATTATAAATTAATAGAAAGATTAAATTACAAAATTAAAATATTTTTTGTGATTTAATCCTAAATTAATTATGATTAGTTAAAAAACTAAATTGCAAAATTATAAATTATAAAAAAAATGCAATGCACTACAAATTTGAATTGTGAAGATAAAAATTTTTGCCTAAAGTTCTCATTTCGGGGAGATCCGGGATTGTGAGGGCACAGTATTGTTGAACTTGCGAATGTGCTCCACATTGGTGTATGTCATTGATTATAAATCTTAAATGGGAGTGTTTATCGCCTAGTATAAAAAAAAATAAAAGATAAAAGATAAAAAATTTGATGGAGATTAATTGAGATCAAAGAAAAACAAGAAAAAATATTATGGCAGTAAAAATGAGATTATTGTGTTCTTAATTTGTTGTTAGAATCAAAGGTTCAACCATCCAAATTTAGTGGTTAGGGGTCGAAAGTTCAACCATAGGGTTGAACTGAGTTTAATAATAAAACATAAAAATACATATACGATAATAATTAACAATCATAAATATAATATAAAATATAGCTATAATCATACTAAAAATATATATAATTAGTAAAACTTCATACATAAATTTATTATAATCACAATTAATTATGGTAATTAACTATTCATATGTGACTAACATGATTTTAAAAATGCAATTTATTTTTTTATCATAAAGTTACATAAATAAATAATATTTTTACATGGAATTCTGGAATTTTTTTCGTTCTCACCCAGCTTTTATTAGGTATACGTCAAAAATAAATGAATTGCAAATCAAATTTAATTATTTATGATTTTGAGTGATTGTGAGTTCATGACTTCCATTAGGGATAAGCTCCTAATATTAATTATCCTAAATAATGTTATAGGAACCTCCGATTGACAATGATAGTGAAGTAAAAAATAAATAAAAATATGACAAAAATTAATTTTATTAGTTTCAAAAGGTTTATGAACACATGAATTTGATTTGGAATATAAAGACTAGGAACTCTAACTCTCCCAACCGTACTAATCTAATTTTCTTCCATCTTCACAAGGTTTGAGCCTATTCAATTTCAGTTTCTCCCAATTCTTTCACCAAAATACACACTTAACGTTCATTTTGACTTTGTTGACTTTGATCTCCTTCAAGTTTTTTCACATGAGTTTGCATCTTGAATATTATTTGGATCTCAAGTTGTAATCTCTCCATGTTTATAAATCACAAACTTGATGTATTTCAATTTAGATATTTGAAAACTTAAGTGTTTCATGCTTATGAAGCTTTCAGGTCTTTGACTTGTGAAACTCTTCGACTCTTTGACTTCTTGATGTCTTGACACTCCTAAGTTTATTTTGTCAATTCATTTGAGTTATTCTTTTTTTTTTAAGACTCGATTTTCATGTGCTTTTGAGTTTTACACATTGCAAGTCAAATCTTCCTACATGATTGAGTCACTAATTTGACTATTTTAACTTATTTAGTTTTAGAATAGATCATCTTAAGTTATAATCATGAGCTTGATCTCCTTTAACTTTGGAGTTTGAAGATTTCAACATTTTATGCTTGTGAAGCCTTCAAGACTTTGTCTTGTGCAACTTTTTTGAGTCTTCAACTTCTATCTTGGAACTTTAGAGTTAATTTGTCATTTCATTTGAAACCATCAAGCTATAAACTCTCTCATATATTTGCTTCCCTAGCCTACAAGTTCTTCTCCCCCTTAGCTTCTTAGAATTTAGTACATTCTGTAATACCCTGAACCTTTAGATACCTGTTGGAAAATATATTCAGGGTATTACTACAGTTGCAATAAGATTTTTCTACAGAGCAATCTTGTTGAGAAAACCCAAGTAGAAGGAATAAGGACATAAATGTGAAAGTTTCTATAAGATTTTAGGTTAAAGAGTAATAGAAAAAGGATGGACATGAAATGTTTCTGAAAACCAAGAACTGAAAGGTAAGGCGGTAGTGATCTTTTTGAAATACTGTGTTATAATTCAGGGACCGTTAGATAGTTTGTAAGGACCTTTTGGAAATATTATTTCATGATTCAGGAATCATTGGTGAACTTTTCAAGGATCGTTTTGTAAGAAATTGTATTTTGAGGGACTAACAGTGAATTTTGGCTAAAAATTACATTAGAAAAAAAACTAGAGTTTGATGGTTTCATCTTCTTCCTCTCCTTCATACTGCTACAGTAACCTGAGGAAAAAAAAAGATTGAAGAAATGAGGAGAAAATTGGAGGTTTTTAAATAGAGGGGCTTGGAGATCGTCGGAGGGAGCTCGCCGGAGAGATGGTTTTACTTGGTAAGAGCTTTTCTTGGTGTATTTTTCATGAATGAGAGTGTATGTATGCATGTTTGTATATATGTTGAATTTGATTTTGATGAAAATGATGATGGATTTGAAGAGATATTAATGAGAATGATGAAGTTGTTATTGTGAGATGTTTAGATGTTGGAAAAACCTTGTATTCATGACGAATCTAGCTTGAATGGAGGATGAGATTTTCGGTTTAGTGTAGTATTATTGTAGCACTGAGATTAGGGTTTGGTTTAGTTAATTAAGTTGATGATGATGATGATTAAGATGTTAATGATGGTGGTTGGATTGGAATTGGTTGGGTTTAGCCAAATTGATTTGGTTGGATCAAACCAAGTTGGAATTGATTTGGTTGAGTTGAATTGAATTGAATTGATTGAGTTGGGTTTAATTTGGTTGAGTGGGCTTGATCAAATCAAGTGAAGATAATTTGATTGGAGTTGGGTTTGGATGAGAATTGGAGTGGTTGGGTTCAATTGAATTGATTTTGGTCTAAGTTTGATCAAATCAAGTTGAGTGTGGTTGGACTTGAATTGTTTGGTTAAATTGAGTGGGTTAAGACTGATTTGGGCTTCGTTTGGATGTTGGGCTAAAGATTTGGGCTGAACCAATTCAAGGAAAATTTGGGTTCGGTTGAACCAAGCTGGTTCAACAGATTTTATATAAGAATTGGAGTTGGTTCAAGGCTGGTTGGCTAGATTGAGGTTGGTTCAATGAAATTGAGTTTGGTTCAGTGAATTTGAGCTTGGTTCAGTGGAATTGAGGTTGGTTCAGAATGGTCTAGCCTAAATTGGGTTTTATTTAAATGCAATTGGAGACCGGTTTAATTATGCAAGATCGTGTTTTAACTGATTAGAGTGAGTGGGCCCAATTAGAGAGTCGGTTATTGATTTCTTGTATTTTCTGTTGGGTTCAATTATGTTTTTAGTTATCGTATTTATTTATTTTATGCTGCTATCCTGTTAGGTGTTGATTAGACTTGAGAGCGAGTTCTAGGTCTAACAAGAAACCCAAGAGAAACCAGGTGAGTTGATAGTGGCTATTATTTAAATTATTGGATAATTATTATTATTTTGGAAATAATTATTTAATGGCTAGTATTTTGGAAATGATGGTTTAATTATTTTATTTTATTATGTTTAATTTCGTATACTGTTGAAATATATTTATATTTATTATTATTTATTTGCCGTTGATGTGCCATGACGATCGTATTGATATACATGATTTTGTATAATTATATGTATTTTCAAATAGTGAAAATACACGAATATATGATTTAATTATTCGGTTCATGTGTTTATTTTTTATGGTTACATATGCTTTGATTTGGAATGATTTGTGAAACCATGTGAGCATATTAAAATGTTTTATTGGCATTGTTTGTGGAATTGGTTTTCATTCCTGGTATAGGAGTTATACTTTTGCCATTGCCTTTGTGGAAAATAATGTTTATTTCCAAGATGTGATTGATTGTCCTGGATAAGGATCCTGTGATATGATTTATACCGATTGTATTATTGCTGTATCTACTTGATAGTTTGGACGGTGACGGCGGGCTAAAGCCCGACTACTACAGTAGTAGGTCCCCACGGGCTAGCTTTTAGAGGTGGAGGGTGACCTGAGCGTTGATTTCTACGAGGGCCAGTTCAGGTGGGAGCGTAGAGCCCTGACTAGATATTCATCAGGTAGCCGGGGTCACCGACTGGTGAACCGATGGGTCAATGTTAAGGACATGAGTTTCTTGACGGCTCTGAACCTAGCCGCGGCCACGGCGAAGGTCAGAGAGGTTTCTAGACCATGTTATGCTGGGTGAGTGTTAGGTATTGTTTTATTTTGAATTTGAGATTTATGTTATTTTGAATTGTAGTGAGGGGGCGAAGCCAGTTGTCGCTCTTAGGAGGGAAGTCCCTCACAAAATTTGTGTTTTCTGAGAAAATCGAATTGATGTTGATTTCTGTTGAATTTATGTTTCAAAAAGCTTTGAAGTTGTATTTTTCTAAAATTCTGGTATTTGTGAAAGTTGGGAAAATTATTTGAGAAATTGATCTTTATATACTTTAAATACACTATATTTAATTATTTAAAATTATTGAGCCACTATCGACCAACTTTATGTGCTGTAGTTGCATGAGCAGGACCCTAGTAGATCACTGTTCGACTATAGAGCTAGTCAAGATTGAGTCCAAGATTGCAGTGTGTCCTATACCTTTCTTTCTATTTGTTGTTGTCGTGATCTTGTAGCGGTTGTACCTGCAAATTTGAGTTATTATATTTGTTGTATTTATGTATTTAAATCCTGTAGTTGGTGGAAAGTTGTAAAATGTAATCTGTAAATCTAATTTGGTTTTTGAGGGGTGTCTGGTTTTCATTTAAAATGGATTTTTAACTGATGGGTGCTACATTTACCTCAGTAGAAGGGGTAGGTGTGACACATTCCCTTTTGATTTTAGGCTAGATTGTGAACATAGGGTTAGTACTAGTGTTCTACTCCCTGCGGATACAACAACATGTTCTCTCACCTTTTTATTACTTGATGACCTATACGCTTGCAGTATAGGGTTGTGCATGCAATCACTCATCAAGTTTTTTGCGCCGTCGCTAGGGATTGTAGATATTAGGATACTCTGATTAGCAAGACTAGCCTTTTATTTTTCTTATTTCTTTTATTTTCTTTCATTTTTTTATCTTTCTTTACTTTTTCCTGTTAGGAGCTTATATGTCTGTTGACCCACTCACATCTTTGTTCATTCAACTTGAAAATCTTAACAGAAGTCTCTATTAATCGTCAATTATCTAAACATCATGCTAATCCCAATCATAGAACAAAAGATACACTCACTCATGTTCGATGTATAAGTCAAAAGCTTCAAATTAATTATAGATTGAATCATGGAATAAACCAACGTAAAAGAAAAAAAACTCTTGATCCTTCACAAGTGATGTTCTTATAGATTGATGAATCTCCACTTGATCTTTGTCCTCTTTCTCCTTTTTGATAGCTTTAGATGATCCCAAGCCCTTAGAAAAATTGTATTGTTACTATCATAGCCAAAGGATTCCTTGAATGTTTTTTTGACCTTATATAGAGTAGGGTTAAATTAGGGTTGAAATGAAAGCAAAAAGATCGACCTCCATATTAGCTGACACAGGTAGGTCATTTTTTCTTTAGGGTTTGAGTCTTTTGAATTTATGCACCATGATCTATGGGTGTGGTAGTTAGCACATGTTACCTGATTTTCAAATAAAGGTTGAATACCACTTATCTGCATGTAAACTGATAAAAAACAGTAACTTAAAATGAAAAAAAAATTCAATTAAAACATGGGAAAGGTGCATGATCAACTAAAACATAAATCCTAAATCTATTAAAAATAAACTATAATTTAGCACTTATCAATTGTTAAAGTCTATTGTCTTGTAGAACTGACCAGAATGAATCAGGTTCTCTTTAAAAATGGTTCTATTCTAGCCTATGATTATACCTCCTGAAGTGCCCTGGGATGAAGACTAGCAGTAAGCATCTAAACGAGAGCCTCTTATTGATCTCCAAATTACTGGGGTAACATTGAATCTAATTTTGACTCCTGAATACAACAAACTACTAAATGATGGAGTCGAAGTGAATCTCTAACTAGAAATCATTTGGAAGGCTGCCTAGATCCCTAACATTTTATGAAATAATGTTGAAGTCCATGTTAAAAGAAGTAAAATCCAACCACTTAAGTGTTGTCCTCGGTCCCTTTTGTAGTTAGGGTGGAGCATTCAATTTCTAATCGTCTAATTTTGTTAAAGTATTCAACTTTGTGATTAGTATTAATATCAAAATTTATACCACCGACCAAGCAATAATTTTCAAGTTGGCATCAAACCAATAAGAAAAAAAAGTGAGGGTTAGAGGTACCTTCTAGGGCAGGATCAGGGATGCTCTTCTTCTTGGTAAATCTGGGAGGTTGAGTAAGGAATTTTGCTTTTTCATTCCACCTAGAAATGATTTCTTTTATCTTTCACTACACTGGGTAGTTTGAGGGATGTTTGACGATGACTGAGGTGCTGACTAGTTGACATTACCTTCCTGGAGGAGCCACATGACTTTCTCGGCAAAGTCGTATCCCGAGCTCTTTTCCTTTGAGTTTACTGAGTAGAATGCTTTAAATTCTAATCTTTGTGATTACACTAGTTGTGGAACTATCACCTACATTGACCCTGATTCAGACAAGGATTTGGGACTTGTGGCTCTAGTATCTGGGCTTGGATTGGGATCTATGTTCTTTATGAAACCAATAGGTACTAGTGCCCACATACCCCTTATGAAATGTCATTTTAAACCCTATGGGATGTTTATAAGTTATGGGTGGTTTCAAAGAATCACAAATAATTATAGAGGTTATATGTATTGGGTTAAGATCCAATACAATCTCATCCTCTTTTGCAAGTAGATGTTGATGTGTTCAGATTTTATCAAAGCTTGGGCCATTAGCAAGTCTAATGTCGACATTACCAGGGACCATAACAATTGATTCTAGCAATGAATCTGATCTAGCTTTAGAGACCCCCTTCATCAAATTAATTTGATTAACACACGAATTAAGAACATTAATTAGGTGAGTGAGAATTAAAGATAATTGAACCATATCAGGAGAAAGACTTGAGTTGATCTCCGGGTCATTAACATCAGCATTATCCAAAAAAAAATCACCGAGTTTACATTAAGTTTCTCATCTTCTCTTTCCACATCAACATCTTTGATTAGCCTCCATTCCTTACATGGTGCTTTCCAACTATCTTACATGCTTAACATGATTGAAGTCTAGATTCTTGATTCCAAACACTTCATGACAATGCCAGTTCATACCTCGGGATATTGCTCTATTGATTGTGGCAGCAAAGGTGGCATCACTATGGAGCTATTGAGAGACCTCTCTCCATTTTGCCTTTTCCCTAGGCTATGAAGATCATTGTCATTGTTTATACAAAAATTTTACATGTCCTAATTCAAATCAAATTAAAATTTTAAAACTACATGTGACCCAATCATAATCAAATTAGGACAACATGTGGATAATATAAATAAATTTCATAATATTTGGATATATTCAAGATCACCCAAGAATACATATCTTGAGGCGATCTAAATATTAAAATCCCAAAATACTCAAATATCAAGATCCGCCGAGAGCACCGATCTCGAGGCGATCTAAATATTCCAATCTCCAGATAAGCCAAGAGCGCCGATCTCGAGGCGATCCAAAATATTCAAATATCAAGATCTCCCGAGAGCATAGATCTCGAGACGATCTAAAAAAAATATTCAAATCTCTGGATCAGCTAGAGCACCGATCTCGAAGCGATCCAAAATATACAAAATATCCAAATATTAAGATTAGCAGAGAGCACAGATCTCAAGGCAATCTAAAATAGTCAAAATTCCAAGATCAGCCGAAAGCACAGATCTCAAGGCGATTTAAATATTCAAATTTTTTGATCAACTAAGAGCACAAATCTCGAGGCAATCTCAATCCCAAGATCAACCGTGAATACAAATCACGAGGCAAATATATATATAATAAAATAAAATTTAAATCAACAAAAAAAAATTTAAATAAGATAAAATAATCATATAAGATGAAAGATAAAATAAAATAAATTAAATCAAATCAAATCGTATATATAATAAAATAAATTAAAATAAAATAACCAAGGCAAACATATATATATATATATATAATTAAAAAAAATAAAATAAAATCTGATAAAATATATATCATATATATTCAAAAAATAATCAAATGAAATCAGATAATATAAATTAAATTTGATATATATATATATATATATAAAATATATATAATAAAATAAAACAAAATAAATTAAATTAAATCAAATTAATTAAGTAAAAAAAATCGGATAATATATATAATATATAATAAAATAAAACAAATAAATAAATAAATAAATCGAATTAAATCAGATAATATAAAATAATTTAAATAAACAAAATTCAATTAAAAAATATAATATATATAAAAAATCAATCAAAATCAAATCAGATATAGATATATATATACATATATAAGATAATAAAATAATAATAATAATAAAATAATAATAAAGAAAAAAAAGAACGTGGGATGATCGCCATCCAAATCGGCTTCACGGTTTGAACAACCGCCAGCACGATCGTTTACGACGAGGGCAGTTGCACGTTTTAAAAGAAGGGCAAGGGGGGAGAATTTAAAAAAAAAAGACCGGACTTTCTCGATTGAAGAAGAAGAAGAAGAAGGGAAAGAAAGGAGAGGAGAATCGGCCAAAGAGATAAGGATGGAGAGAAGAAAGAAGAAGAAGAAAGAGAAGAGGTCACTCCCTGCGCTGTTGCGGCCATCCCGTCACCGCCGTTGCTGTCGTTCCCAGAGAGAGAGAGATGAGGAACCAAGAGAAGCCAGTCGAATCAAGAAGGAAAGAAGAAGGAAGGAGGGAGCCAACGTCGCCGCTGCCACCCTTGCCTGCTTCCAATGCTGCCGATGTTGTCCGCCGTTGCTGCGCCGTTGAAGCTAAAGCCAAAGCCGAAGCCAAAACCCAAAGCCAACCCGTCGCTCATTCTGCACTACAAGTCGTCTCCTTCTGTAATACCCTGAACCTTTGGATAATTACTGGAAAAATATATTCAGGGTATTACTATAGTTGCGATAAGATTTTTTTCTACTGAGTAATCTTGTTGAGAAACCCCAAGTGGAAAGAATAAGGACCTAAGTGTAAAAAGTTTTTAAAAAGATTTTTGGGTTAAAGAGTAATAGAAAAAAAGGATTGATATAAAAATATTTCTGAAAAATAAAGGACTGAAAGGTAAGATGGAGGGATCTTTTTGAAATGTTGTGTTATAATTCAGGGACCATTGGATAATTTGAAAGGACCTTTTAAGAATACTATTTCATAATTCAAGGACCATTTGGGGAGTTTTTTTCAGGGACTGTTTTGTAAGAAATTATGTTTTCAGGGACTAAAAGTGAATTTCGGCTGAAGAGTTAATTGAGAGAAAAATCTAGAATTTGTTCATCTTCTTCTCTTCATCCTTCCTATGCTACAGTAACCCGTGAGAAAAAAATAAAATAAAAAAATGAAATTGAAAAAGGAAAATGGGAGGACTTGAAGGAGTTTGGAGCTTTGGAGAATCTTGGGAGAAAGTTCACGGGAGTGTTTGTTTGCTTTGGTAAGGATTTCTTGGTGTTGTATTTTTCATGTATGTATGCATGTATGTATTTTTGGGTGATTTTGGAGGAAATAATGAATTTGTTTTGAGGAAATCGTGATGGAGTTGATGAGGGTGTTGTTGTGAAATTATTTTTGTGTTGAAAAGCCTCATGTTTGTGATGGAAATTGCTTGAAATGGAGATGAGTTCTTGAATTCATGTAGCAATTCATCGTAGCATCGAGATTAGGGTTTTGTTTGGTTAATTAAATTGATTATGATGATTAGGAGGTTAATGATAATGGTTAGATTGAAATGGGTTGAGTTAGCCAAGTTGAATTGGTTGGATCTAACCAAGTTGGATTGAATTGATTGAGTTGAATCAATTTGGTTGAGTTAGAGCTGATCAAATCGAGTTGAGATGGTTTGGGTTTGGTTCAGTTGGTTTGGGTTAAGGGTTTTGGACTGAACCAAATTGGTTCAAAGGATTTTGAATAAGAATTGAGTTGGTTCAAGCTGGTTCAGTTTGATTAAGCTTGGTTCAGTGCAATTGAGCTTGGTTCAATGGAATTGAGATTGGTTCGGATTGGTTTAAGCGTGTTTAGTCTAAATTGAGTTGGTTTAAGTGCAATTGAAAGCCAGTTGGATTATGCAGGTCGGGATTTTAACCGATTGGAGTGAGTGGGCCCGATAGAGAGTTGATTATTATTTTTTTGTATTTTTCTTTTGAGTTTAAATATATTATTTATTTTTTTATTATATTATTACTCTAGGTGTTGTTCGGGTCTTGGGAGGGAATTCAGGGTCTAGCAAGGAACCCAAGGACACCAGGTGAGTTGGTAGTGGCTATTATTTTAAATAAATAAATTATTATTATTATTTTGAAATAATTGTTTAATGGCTAGTATTTTTGGGAATAAATGTTTAAGTATTTCATTTTATCATGTTTAATTCACGTATAAAGGTCGAAATATACTTATATTTATTTTCCTCACGATGTGCCATGATAACCGTATTGATTCATCGGTTTTGTATAATTATACGTGATTTGTGAATAGTAGAAATACATGTATATGTGATTTAATTATTCAATTCATGTATTTATTTTTGGATGGGTACATATGCTGCTTTGATTTGGAATGATTTGTGAAAATCATGTGCGCAGTATTAAAAAATGTTTTTACTGAGCAATATTTGTGGGCTCGGTTTTCATTCCCGGTATAGGAATGGTATTATGGATCTTTCTTGGTATTATACATTGTTATACTTTTAGCATTGAGCTTTGTGGAAAAATAATGTTTATTTCCGTGATGTGAATACTTGTCCCGGAAAAGGATCCCGTGATATGATTTATATCGATGGTATTATTCGTTTGTATTTACTTGATGGTTTTTGATGGTGACGGGCTAAGGCCCGACTACTCGATGAGTGGGTCCCCACGGGCCGACCTTTAGAGGTGGCGTGGTGGACCCGAGTATTGATTTCTACGAGGGCCGCTCGGGTGGGAGGCGGAGAGCCCCGACTCGGATATTCATCGGGTAGCCGGGTGTCACCGACCGGTGAGCCAGATGGGTCAACGATCAGGACATGAGTTCCTTGACGGCTCGAACTCACCCTGGCCACGGCGAGGGTTTAGAGAGTTTTCTAGACCATGTTATCTTTGGGTGAGTGTTGGGTATTGCTTTATTTTGAATTTGAGATTTATGTTATATTTTTTTGAATTGTGATGAGACCGGACTCTCACAAAAATTTGTGTTTTCCCGAGAAAAATCAAATCGATGTTGATTTATGTTGAATTTATGTTTCAAGAGTTCTTTAAGATTGTATTTTTGCTAGAATTCGGTATTTTGGAAAAGTTGGAAAAATTATTTGAGCGAGTTGGTACTTATATACTTGATATATACTCGTATTTAAGTATTTGAAATTATTAAGCCACTCACCGACCAACCGAATGTCTCTGAAAGTTTGCAGGGAGCGAGGACCCTAGATTGCCTGATCGAGTATAGAGCTAGTCAGGTTGAGTCCGGGGATTGCAGGTGGGTCCTTCTTCCTTTCTTTTTTTATTTATTGTTGTTGTGATCTTGTAGCGGTCGTACCCGCAAATTTGAGTTATTGTATTCATGGTATTTATGTATTTGAACCTGTAGTTGGTGTAAAGTTGTAAATTGTGATTTGTAAGTTTGATTTGGTTTTTGAGAGGCGTCAGTTTCCAGTTAAAAGGGATTTTTAACTGATGGGTGCCACATTTACCTCGGTGGAAGGGGTGGGTGTGACACCTTCACTGCTGCTGCATCGAAGCTGAAACCCTAACACATTGATTACAACAATATGCACGCCGTCCGACGAGGTACTTGATGATCCGGTGGTTTCAAAGAAGTCTAGGTTGCGGTTTAACAGCCATTTGGTCGACCAGCATATCAAAGAGTATAGGAAGGGCTCAATTATGAAGGAGGAGCTCACATTGGATTACCTTATACCAGTCAAGAAGAAAAAAATAGCAAAGCCAAGACATTTGCAAGTCGCCAAACGACGATCATCGCATATCCCGCTTAATGCTTTATATCGATGACGATCGTCGTATGTCATGCCTTATATCTGGCGACAAAGGCTAAGTCATGCTCTATGTTAATATGATCTCTGCATGTCGTGTTACAGACAAAAGCTAAAGAAGGAAAGAGATGAATTAAAAGATGTTGAAAAAGATAACATGGATAAAGATGAAGATACCAATGCAAGATCCTATCTTTGTAATCATGAACACGATTGCTCATATAAACTTCTTTGATGAGGATGACTACTTCAAGTTGGATTACTCAAGGTATCAAGGTCGGAGATATCAAGAAGCTCCAGGACGTCGGGATCTACACCATTAATGATCTCATGGTGCATATTAAGAAGAGTTTGACGGTGGGCAAGAGCTTGACTGATGGCAACCTTCTCATCAAGCGAAAGTCGGACGAGCACTGGACAAGTTTCTTGATGATAAAATTGAGACGCTGAAGTGTTCAGTGAATTCCAAGATCAGAGCAAAGTCAAAATTTTGAAATAATATATTATCAAAAATACCAAGATAAAATTGTGCCTAACTGAGACGCATGCTTTGGATCATTTCATGCAGTCCAAGGCTTGCCATCTCATGGATGGAAGTTATGATGAGGGTGTACCCATTGTGATATATATATATATATATATATATAAATGAATATCATGAATTGCCTGTTGATGTTGAGCTGAACCAATAGAAACAAAAGAGCTTTAAAGCAGAAATTCGAGAAGGAAGGGGAGTGAGTGATATTCGGACAAACCTTCTCAAAATGGGTTTAAATATCACCGACGTGCTCCATAGTAAGATACATGGTGTTCTTTACTCTCAAAGAGGCCAAGTAGGCAAGCCACCATTTAATTTCATTTAATACCTGGTATTACCCTTGTATTTATACTTGACTATTACATATTGTTACTCAGAAAGCTGAAGTGTGAATTCCTAATGTTGTTGACCATGTATTAATATTTCAAAGTCCATTTTTATTCTCGGGTGAATGATGTTTACTGGGCATTGTTATAAAATGGATCTTATGTGTGAGTTAACTTTGAAGTAGTTAGAGCTCCAAATATATATATATATATATAATATAGGAGATAGGATAAGAAGCATGCAATGGAGCGGTAGGCATGTATACTCACATGCACGGTTCACAAAAATATATATATATATATATATATATAATATCCAAAAGCGGGCCCCACTATATGGAAATGAATAAATAATAATAATAACAATAAATGATGAGAAACATGCAAGGATACTGCATACACATGCGAATGAATAATAAAAAAAAATGATGAGAAAGCATGTAATGGCATGGCATACATGCATATCATTTGTTAAAGAGGGGAATTTTCAAAAGATGGGCCCCTCCAT
The DNA here is from genome assembly GCF_009730915.1 of Dioscorea cayenensis subsp. rotundata. Taxonomy (NCBI): domain Eukaryota; kingdom Viridiplantae; phylum Streptophyta; class Magnoliopsida; order Dioscoreales; family Dioscoreaceae; genus Dioscorea; species Dioscorea cayenensis. The sequence continues at coordinate 9,594,992 of NC_052488.1, read as the reverse complement.
GCACTTGGAGGTGAATATGACAAGCATGGATTTATATATATATATTCATATTCATTTTGAGGCAATGCCAAGATATTAAATATGCTCAATTTCAAGACAATATGAAATATATATTTCAAGATGGTAATGAGACATACAAAATTGCCAATGAAATATATAATGTTGTGATGAGGCACATGCAGCCACTATGTTCAAATATACACATGTATAATGTGATATATATATATATATATATAAAATCAAAGCCAATGTAGCAAGTCAAGACTCAAAATATGAAGAAGAGTCAATATTCGAAAATCCACAATTGGACTCAGTAGCCTCAAAACATTATAAGTCAAAGACCCAAAGAGTTCCACAAGTCAATATTCAAAATCCATATAAATCGACAATTGGACTCAGTAGTCTCAAGACATCAAAAGTCGAAGACCCATAGAGTCTCACAAGTCAATATTTGAAAATCCATATAAATCGACAATTGAACTCAACAGTCTCAAGACATCATAAGTCAAGGACCCTAAGAGTTTCACAAGTCAAGACTTGAAGAAAGTTTCACAAGAATGAAAGCCGAAGCTTATGGAAAGTCAAAATCAAGTTTATAATTCATCAACATAGAGGATCCAGAACTTGAAATACAAATCAAATTCAAAATGTAAAAATGTCTGAGACACAGTTCGGACACAAGTTCATAAATCAAGATGATTTCAAATTTCTTGTATTCATATTGATTGAAATGAATGAAATTGATTGTCACAATTTGTTTCCTTATTCACACTTATTTCTTAATCGGAGGTTCCTGCGACAATGTCCAGGGTAATTAACATTAAGGGCTTGCCCCTAATGGAAGTCATGAACCCATAATTCCTTGAAGTCATAAAAAATTAAATTTGATTTGTGATCCATTCATTTTCTACCGGTCAAACCCTAATTAAAGGCCGGGTGAGAAAAAAGGAGTCCACAGTCATCCTCGGCCATACATTCAATCACCTGCAAGGAAGTATGGGGTCAACAAAATGTAGGGATGAGACCTACAAGTCTTCAATAAGATTAGACACTTGTTTTCTCTTCATCAAAGTACCATGAATGATAAACTTCCCTATCAACTTCCGCGACTTCATGGGTGTAGTGGTAGTGCAGTGGTGCAATAGTCTCATGGGAGCTAACCAACGAGGGATTGTCTTGGATAATTTAATGAACAAGATGCTCCCAAAAGGTAGAATCTCTATACTTTTCATTAGTTACCAACACAAAAAACTTTATCATCCCTACGCTGAAGTTGATCTCATGGGGGAATGATGATCTTCGATGTAGATGGGCAAGGGCTTGTAGCACACCTGTGGGGGAAGCTTTGCTCTTCAAGATGGTGACAATATCTCTGACCTGTTGAAGCACATTAGCCACTGTCAATCAACTCCAACAATGAAAAGAAAGATTCCACACCTGTACCCATATACTGAGGCCTACCACTGCACTCACAAATCTAAGCTCTGATGACTGTTGAGAGAGTGATATAGAGTATGGGCTATAGCTAGCTTTTATCTCACAAGGTCCTAGGTTTTCCAATAACTTCACTTCCTCTGGGTTTGAGTGTGAGTCGATATGAATTTTATCTAAACCATTGCGACATTCCTTCTCTCAAGAGCTTCAAGGCTTCTAGCAAAATGCATCAAAGTTCAATAGTATTAATGTACCCAAAGGTAACAGTGACAATTAATACTATTTTCATATCACTCTTCGCTTTGATAATCTATGGAGTTAGTAGTATTGATAGTGAAGATCATTGTAGATGCTTTTTCTAGTTATAGGGGATGTCAATCCTCGAACCTGGCCTACCGAGCCTAGTACATCGATAAACGACTGCACACCCACAAGGGTGAGACCAAGTGAGCATGTAAGGCCTCAAAACTTGTCTCAATATATCAGATACATCTAACTGAAGTACAAATTTTAAAGTAGAAACACTACGGAGTCTGGTATAGAAAAATTCAAACAAACAAGATTAACAAAAACAACATTTACTGAATACTAGTGTTTAGGTCTACTAGAAGTGTAGAACATTATTAACTTGAAAGAAACTAGGCGTATCTTCACTCAACGACCCCGGCTAAGCTATTCGGCAAACAACCCTAAGCCTAATCTGAAAAATGGTGAAAACACATTTATGAGCCCAAAAGCCCAATGAGTAACCACCAAAAATATTGGGATCACAACAATTCTCAAAAATCAGAATTTAATAGAAAATAACATAGCATAGTACAAGACTCGTCAAATTATAGTTTAAAAACAAAATAATACACAAAATACAATCTTAGTCAAATAATCCAAAATATATGTCTCCCAATTCAGTATTGCCAAAACAAATTATTAGAGATCATTTATTTAAACTCTGCGACCCGAGTTAGAGGTTCAGAATTCATTTTGTTTATCCTTGGTGATTCGAGCCATATTGTTAGAGAACGTTATTCTCCACCAACGTAACAGTGTGAAACTACAGTTTCTTAACAGAGTTACATGTTTGACAAGGTCAGTGTTTAACCCCCAACGATAGGGTTAGTGCATTGTTATAGGGTTAAACACTATCATTGTGGATCATACGATGGGATCATACGTTATTACGATAGGGTTAGTGCAAGTAAAAAATAATACTACCAATTGTATGATCCCATTTTCATAATATCAAACTAATCAATTATTTCAACATGAACCGATAATTTATAAAACAATTTAGCAAATAACTGAATAACCTAGATAATTCAAAAATATAATTAATTAGAAAATTATATGTATATATATATATATCTATATATATATATATATATAATTTTCAAGCAATTGAAAGAAATATAAACAACAAGAGATTAAATAAAATCAGATAATTTAGAAAAAAAGATATCATTAATGAGAATTTTAGATAATTAAAAGATAATTCCAAAAATAGTAATTATTAAAGAAAAAATAATCGACTAATCAACAGTGATTTAATTATCAACAATGAATATATAAAATAATTAAATTAACAAATTTAACTAGTGCCAAAAAGATATATATATATATATATATATGTATATATATATGTATATATATATATATATAGCTCGCTAAATTTCCAAATGCAAATCGAATCCCAACTCAAAAACCCGATTGAAATAGTAAAATCAAAGCTTTGAAAAGGATCCTATAATCATAAAATAGATTCCAAGTTTTCAATATTTCTCTAATATTATATCATCTGTAAACCATGTAAAATTCAGTTATATAGTATGCTTGCCAAGAATTTTCCAAATTAAACAACAATACATAGCTAGGTGATTATAACAATGGATAGATGCTACCTGTTGTAAAAAAATAGGTGTAATACCTGAATTGGTCCCTCTACTTTTCTCTCTCTTCCCTTTTGGTCCCTATACTTAGAAATGTTCTCAAGTAGTTACTCTACTCTTGAAACTGGTTCTACTTAGTCCCTTCTATTCTAAAATAGGCTAATTATTGGTTGTATTTTGCAAGAGTAGAGGGACTATATAGGAAGAGATTAAGGGTAGAGAGACTAAATTGGGTCATTTTCAAGAGTAGAGGGATTAGTGAGGCGTATTTTTGAGTAGATCGACCAAAAGGGCAAAAAGAGAAAAGTAGAGGAACTAATTCGGGTATTATACCTAAAAAATATCTACTTATAAACACTGGTTTTACTAAAATTACAAGGCATTGCATACTAATAAATCACAAGTAATAGGAAATATTCAGGCATGAAAAACCCGTCCCTCCTATTAAGCCCAAGCATTCAATGAAACATATATGGAAATCAATAAACAAATCAAAGGGAATAGAACTAGAATCTAAAGGGTTGAAAAGAAAAACGTGATTAAGAAATCTATTTTGCCCATTTACATAACATAGCCCAATAAAATATTCCACTCTAGACTTTGTGACGCAGCAGGGTAAGGTTGTGGACTTGTTTAGTCTAAGAATAGCCGAGTCAACAACGTGGTGGAAATCTAAACCCTGTTTTGTCTAAGAATGCCCAGGAATTTAGAGGAAAGACAAAGAACAAAACAATTTTATTTAAATTCCAAACTGCCTTCATAACCCGAAAGCTTACAAATAAATAGACCAACAAGAAAACACCAAAAGAGAAATAAATCGAAATTTTCCAAAAATAGAAAATTCTCGATTGACACCATAGAATAAAAATTCAAAACTAAACATAGCGAATGCCAAAAACGACGTCTCAATTAGAGATTTACATCCCAAGATATGGGTGGAGAAAATCTTTCCATAAACAGGGTCCTCTGATCACCAAAATTAGCTTTTTAGGAAAATTACGGAAATGACCCCACCTAAGTCATCGCATCCCACTTGTCCATGTAGGCGCAAGCTAGCTCATCAATCTGGTCCGCATCATTCCCCCTAGGTTGAATAGAATTCGCCCCCGAATTATCATCATATGAGGAATCACCATGGTAAGGCACCAAGTGTTTAACATTAAACACGTCAACGGTTCGAACATGACTTGGTAACTTAAGTCGGTAAGCGTTGGGGTTGATCTTCTCAATAATTTCCACTGGCCCAATCTTCTTGGCGGACAGTTTGTTGTACTCCCCCACAGAGAACCTTTCTTTAGTCAGGATGGCCCACACATAATCACCAACTTCAAATTCCACATGCCTACGTCTTTTATCGACATTTTTCTTGTACTTTCCTGCAGCTTGTTCTAAGTTAGCCTGCACTGTCTTGTGAATTTTTTGTAATCCTTCCACAAAATCTCCCGCTTTCCCATGTAATCTGGTCTTGCTCGGTAGTGGAAGTAGGTCGAGAGGCCCCTTGGGACAAGAAGAGTATACCACCTGGAAGGGACTGAAGCCTGTACTGCGGTTGACTGCGTGATTGTGGGCAAATTCCGCTTGGCACACTTTCTGGTCCCAACTCTTCACATGCTCCCCAGCTAGACATCTCAGCAAGTTTCCCAGGGATTTGTTAACGACTTCCGTCTGGCCATCCGTTTGAGGCTGGTAGCCACTGCTGAAATTTAACTTGGTGTTCACCATCTTCCACAAACTTCACCAGAAGTGACTCAGGAAACGAGTGTCCCTGTCAGACACAATGGAGGTAGGAAGACCATGCAAACGATAAATAGCGCGGAAGAAGAATTGAGCCACGTTCACCGCATTTGTGGTCTTCTTGCAAGGGATAAAATGAACCATCTTAGAGAAACGATCAACAACCACGAAGATGGAATCATTACCTCACTGTGTTCGGGGTAGTCCCATCACAAAATCCATGCTGACATCTGTCCAAGGTTGAGAAGGAATCGGAAGTGGCATGTACAACCCCGCATTGGTGGCCGCGCCCTTAGATATTTGGCAGATCTGACACCTCTGCACAAAGCATTCTACCTCCTTACGAATAGTTGGCCAGAAGTAGGAGGTTTGAACCAAGTGCAAGGTTCTGTCCGGCCCGACATGACCCTCCCCATGTAGTTCTTTGATGATGAGGGGCCGCAAACTATAATCAGGGATGCATAGTTGGTTTCCTTTGAACAAGAACCGGTCATGGAGAAAGAATTCAGTCTCCTCCCCACGTTTGACTCTTGCCAAAATACCAAAAAAATAGGGATCAGAAGCAAGTAAGTTAGTGAAGGAGGCAAATTCGGGTACCTTAACGTGCATTCTGGTCAAAAGAGCCTTTCTCCTGCTTAGTGCGTCGGCTACTTTATTGGTCACCCCAGATTTGTGCTTTACCACGAAAGTAAAACGCTCCAAATAGGCTACCCATGAAGCATGCCGTGTGGACACTTTATCTTGCTGATGTAGGTGCTTCAGCGCCTCATGATCAGTGTACAAGATAAACTCCCTGTGGAAAAGATAGTGGCGCCAATGCCTGACAGCCTGCACAACGGCGTAGAACTCCACATCATATGTGCTATACCGCGTCCTAGCACCGGTCAACTTCTCGTTGAAATAGGCAATGGGCCTGTTGTTCTGGCTCAAGACCGCCCCAATCCCTACCTTGGAGGCATCCGAGTGCAATTCGAAAGGTTGGTGAAAATCTAGTAACACCAAAATTGGGGCCGAAGAGAGGCGCAATTTTATCACCTCGAACGCCCTTTCCGCCTCCTGAGTCCATAGAAGTCTCCCACTTTTCATGTAGTCTGTCAATGGGGCCATGATACTGCTAAAGTGAGGAATGAATCGCCTATAAAATGATGCCAGCCCATGAAAGCTTTGAACCCCCGTGATGGCGGTTGGTCGTGGCCAATGCCTCACTGCTTCCACCTTGGATTCATCCACCTGCAGGCCTTCTCCAGAAATGACATAGCTAAGGAATGATACCCTTGATGTCATAAAGACGCACTTCTTGGTTGCGGCGAAGAACCTCTCCCTGCGAAGAACTTCAACAACTTCCCGCAAATGCTCCCGATGTTCCTCGGGGTTAGCATTATAAATTAAAATATCATCAAAATATACAACAACACATTTGCCAATAAATGACCTCAAAACCTGGTTCATCACTCGCATGAAGGTGCTGGGAGCGTTGGATAGCCCAAAATGCATCACGAGCCATTCATAGAGCCCTTCATGTGTTTTGAACGCCGTCTTCCATTCATCACCAGGCCTTACTCGAATCTGGTGGCACCCGCTCTTCAAGTCTAGCTTGGTAAACATGGCCGCCCCACTCAGTTGGTTAAGCAAGTCATCAAGACGGGGAATATTGAATCTATACTTGACCGTGATCTTATTGATGGCTCAGCTGTCTACACACATCCGCCAGGAACCATCCTTCTTTGGTGTCAAAAGGGCTGGAACCACACAGGGGCTCAAACTTTCCTGAATATGCCCTTTGGCCAACAATTCTTCTACTTGTCACCACAGTTCTTCATGTTCTATTGGGCTCATTCGATAGTGGGGCCGATTTGGAAGCGCCACGCCGGGCTCCAAGTCAATCTGATGCTGGATATCTCGCAATGGTGGCAGTTCATCAAGCAGTTCATCAGGAAACATATCCTTGAACTCATCCACAATTGGTTTTGCAATCTGTGGAATAGCTTCCTCTACTGCAACTCCCTTCCTTATCAGGGCAAACACTACATTTAACTGTAGAATCTCCTCCTCAAACTTTGCCAAGGTCAGTAGATTGGTGTTGTCCCTAGTTGGGCTAGTGTGGGTTGTCTCTGCTAGGTAGCAACACAATCTTGACTCCATCCTTGGTAAAACTATAAGTGTTAAATCTTCCATTATGCACAACGCTCCTATCGTATTGCCACGGTCGCCCAAACAGCAGATGACACGCATTTATAGCGACCACATCACACCAAATTGTGTCCTTGTACTTTGATCCAATAGAAAAGGAGATCAAAGCACGCTGAGACACGGTCACCTCGCCTCCTTTCTTGAGCCATGCAAGCTTGTAAGGCCTAGGATGCTCCTCAGTCACAATTCCCAATTTTTGAATGACTGTGGCAGATACAATGTTCTCACAGCTCCTTGCATCAATCACAAAGCGATATACCTTACTAGAGATAGTACAGGTAGACTGAAAGATGTTCGTCCTCAACCAATCTTCCTCAGTGACTCGTGGCGTTAGGCAAGATCGCCTAACAACCAATGCAGTACCAACATCTCCTCCGATAACTTGCTTATTATCGGGTTGCTCTTCTACTGCTACCTCTTCATCTTCCTCTTCAAACTCTGCTTCTTCAATGAGAAGGACCTTCTTGCCGGTGGACTTCTTGCATTCAGATAGCCTATGGCCCGATTCTCCACAGCCAAAACTCGATTCAGCACGACTCACGCCATTAGGGGAATTGCTGTTGCTAGCGCCACTGCTATGCATCCCAGAAATACTAGGATTATGCTTTCCTTGCTTCTCCACCTGTAGAGACCTCTGATGAGCTGCAGAAACAGAAACAGTATCAAACATGTTAACAGTATCCTGAATCTGCATCCTCAATCCTCCAATATAGCGCGCCACCAACTGATCCTCCATCTCCTGAATCTCGTTCCGGGCCACAAGTTGGTAAAACTCCATGGTATAATCATCCACCGACTTGGTACCCTGCTTCAAGTTCTGCAACCTTTGATACATCAGCCTTTGAAAGTTATAAGGGAGGAATTGCGCGCGCAAATACTTCTTCATCTTCTCCCAGGTACAGATCTTCGGCTTTCTCAACAGGTTTTGAGTTAGCTTCAGTTGCTGCCACAATGCAGTGGCTATATTCCGAAGCCTAGTAGCCACCAAAGGCACGCGTTTGTCTTCTGGCACGCCTTTGAATTCAAAGATCTCCTCCACAATCATCAACCAATCAAGGAACTCCTCTGGTTGTAGGCGTCCATAGAATTCAGGAATCTCGGTGCGCATCCCCATCTCCCATTGCCTCTGATCGTACTCCGTAGGACCTCTCCTGTATTGAGTTACCTCTTCACCAGAACCAACATTAGTTTGGGTACCGTTTGGTATCTGGTTATTCATCATCGCCGCCATCCTTTGGGTCATCACATCCATTATTCCCTCAAGTCGTTGATCTATCAATTGCACCAACCTCTGCTCCATTTGATTCATCTGATCACGCACATAGACGTCTTGAAGGTTCTGCTCACGCCTAGGTGCCATGTCTCCTCCAAGGTCGAACGAAGCTTTGGTACCAACTGACGCAGCGGGTAAGGTTGTGGACTTGTTTAGTCTAAGAATATCCAAGTCAACAACGTATTGGAAATCTAAACCCTGTTTAGTCTAAGAATGGCCAGGAATTTAGAGGAAAGACAAAGAACAAAACAATTTTATTTCAATTCCAAACCGCCTTCATAACCCGAAAGCTTACAAATAAATAGACCAACAAGAAAACACCAAAAGAGAAATAAATCAAAACTTTCCAAAAATAGAAAATTCTCGATTGACACCATAGAATAAAAATTCAAAACCAAACATAGCGAATGCCAAAAATGACGTCTCAATCAGAGATTTACAACCTAAGATATGGGTGGAGAAAATCTTTCCATAAACGGGGTCCTCTGATCACCAAAATTAGCCTTTTAGGAAAATTACGAAAATGACCCCGCCTAAGTCATCGCATCCCACTTGTCCATGTAGGCGCAAGCTAGCTCATCAATCTGGTCCGCATCACTTTGGAACTCAACCACCATGCATACATGCTTCGTGACACCACATTAACTCAACCCTATACATTAAATCAAGGTTCAGAAATAAAAAAGAATCACTATTGAACCTAAGCTTAAAAAAAACACCCAAAATTAATCTCAATCTCTAAACAGATAACCCATCAATCAATAACATCAAACAATATCAGATCAAGATTCAGAAGATAACAATGAGAATTCTATTGCTTAGCCATAGATCTGAGGAAGAGAATGGTCACCTCAAAATTAGTAGTGAAACAAAACCCTTGATGATGTGACTTTTCTCTCGTCCTCGTCACTGGCATCACACGTAATAGGGGACTTGGTCCCATATTTTATTTTTGAAAAAAAAAACATGGTTGGGTGATCACCACCCCTGGGTTTTAGGGTCTTATCACCATGAACTGGGAGTTGTCGAGGATAAGATGTAAGGGTAAGCGAATTAACCCATTTTATTAGAAAAATATTTAAAATTTGACAGCTAGGATTAAAATTGTTAAAGATAATATTTCTCTTTCCTTGGTCCTTTGGAATGGGTCCCATTAAGCTTGTTGGTTTCTAGTTGAAAGAATTCCTTTATGGATTCCCCATTGATTATTATACATATCCCTTAAAAACTTGAGCTCTCAAGTAATGTAAAAAGGATATATATGTTATAAACAAATATTTTAATGCATACTGTAGCAATTTCACTGTAGCAGCCGCACATGTGGTACTGTAGCAGCCACCGTTACTGTTACTATTCCACCAACCAGGGTATTTTGGACCGTCGGATCGAATCGATCCTGGCCGTTCATTCAACTCTTGTAACCCTATAAATACCGCCTCATTTTGTATACTTTGTGATATAGAGAAGAGAAGGAAAAGAGGGAAATAAAAGAAGAAAGAAGAAGAAGAAGTTAATTCTTCAGGGTTTTTGTGTTTTTGGTAAATACTCTGGCTCTCTATTCTTATTACAATCTTTACATTTATAACATATATTCTTAACACGTTATCAGCACGAATTTGCTCATATGATTTTAATTTTCTTTGGCTTATATAATATATATATTATATATATGGAATCTATTTCTAATACTGAATGCAGGAAGGTTCGACAGGTAATATAATACTAGCAAACCATACATTGTATTATTACATAATTTCAATCAACCATACATAGGGTTTTCTTAGAAGCATACATAAAAAACATACAGTACTAAAGCCACTAAGGCTAATATTACCAGTACTTTTAAAATAAACAACAAAAACAATAATATTATTATTACAATGAAGTTTTCCACCAAATCTAAATTATCAAGAATCATCTTTTCCTAAGTCTTCGCGGCGACCCTCCGATCCCGGCGATCGTTGACAAAATCAGGTAAAAATCTGTCGGGCCCTTTTTCTCTTCTCCGTCGCCCTACTCCGCCGGCCCCTTCGAGTTTCTCCGTCGGCGACTCGGCCGGCTTTTCTCCGTCGGCCCCCTACTTTCTTCTCTCCCTTATCTTTTACTTCTTCTTCCCTTTTAACTTATAATCACTTTCAAACAATTTTTTTTCCCCAATGCTACAATAATTGCAGCGTATGAACAGTACCATATATATGAATAGTCTCATATATGAACAGTACCATATATATGAATAGTGTCATACATGAACCGTACCGTATATGTGAATAGTAACATATAGATAAACAGTATGATTTATATTTTATTCTGTACACTCTATTCTAATTACTTGCTATATTATTATTTTGAAGAAAAAAATGGCAAATATTGCAAAAAGAGAATTCGAGGCCTTTCAAATCTCGGGGAGCAATTATATATCCTGGAGCCTCGATATCAAGCTCCATCTGAAAGCAAGAAACCTGAGTAAAACTATTGAGGCTAATAACAATGAGCCTAGTGATAATAAGGCGAAAGCCTGAATATTTATAAGGCATCATATTGATGATGGCTTGAAGAATGAATACTTGACCATTGAGGATCCACAGGAATTATGGTTATCCCTGAAAGAGAGATTTGAACATCTCAGAATGGTCGACTTGCCCAAAGCACGCAATGATTGGTCAATCCTCAGGTTTCAAGATTTTAAAAGCGTGCAAGAATATAATTCCGAGCTATTTAAAATTGTTTCAGTACTACGTCTCTATGGAGAAACAGTGACAGAAGGAATGATGCTCGAGAAAACATTTACAATATTTCACGCACGAAATGTTATATTACAACAACAATATAGAGAAAATAATTTTACAAAATTCTCTGAATTAATTTCTTGTCTCCTTGTGGCGGAGTAAAACAATGAATTGTTGATGCAGAATCATCAATCTCGACCATCTTGATCAGCACCACTGTCAGAAATTAATTTTGGGCAAAAAAGATGGCGTGGTCGCGGTGCTAGTTTTAAAAACCGTGGTGGACGAGGTGGTCGAGAACTACGCGGTCGTGGTGGGGGCCGAAATAATATCGGACCACGCGATAACAGAATTGATGTACATCAACAGAAGCAACAAAGCCACAAGATGGGGTTAGAGACAAAGAAAGATACATGCTATCGTTGTGGCTCGGAAGGTCATTGGTCCGAATTTGCAGGGACCCCAAAAACATTTTGTCCATCTTTACCAAGAATCACTTAAAAAAACAAGAAAGGTAAAGATATTGAGACAAATTTTGTCGACAACCCCATAGTTGATCCAATTGAGGATAATTCCATAAATAATTTAAATGTAACTGAAAAATACATATTTAGATATGTCGATTTGCTTATAGACTAGTTTGTAATATGTCTTTATGTTTTTATTAAATTATGTTTTTTTCTTTTGTTTTTGTTAGAATATGGTCGATGATGAATGCATTATTGATTATGGGACAACGCATACTATTTTTGACAAGAAAAAAATATATTTTTATATCCTTATCAATGAGAAAGGCATGTATAGCCACAATAGCAGGGTCATCAGACCTGGTTGAAGGTTCTGGAGAAGCAGCATTGATGTTGCCAAATAGAACATCCTTGCAGATGAAAAATGCTCTATATTCCCCTAAGTCTAGAAGGAACCTTTTAAGCTTTAAAGATATACGTCTCAATGGATATCATTTAGAGACGGTTGATAAGGAAGGAAAAGAATATCTTTATATTACACAAGTTATTTCATGCCAAAAACGTGTACTTGAAAGCTTTCCCTGTATATCCTCAGGATTATATTTTACACGTATTAAAGTGATGGAATCACATACGGTATTAACCCGGAAGGTTAATGACCCAGAGATATTTAAAATATGGCATGAAAGACTTGGACATCCGGGTGCTATTATGTTGCGCCGGATTATTACTAGTTCTCATGGACACCCTACGGAAGGATTATAAAAATCCTAACACATAATGAATATGCATGTTCAAAGATGTTCAATGGGAAAGCTAATAACCCCGACCTTCTATAACAAAGGTGATCGGTGAATCTCCTAAATTTTTTTAGAAAGAATACAAGGAGACATTTGTGGACCAATACATCCATCATGTGGACCATTTAGGTATTTTTATGGTTTTTAATCGATGCATCGACTAGATGGTCCCATGTTTCACTTCGTCTACAAGGAATGTAGCATTTGCAAGGTTATTGGCACAAATTATCAGGCTGCAAGCACAATTTCCAGATTACCCCCATAAAAGACAATTCGTCTTGATAATGTCTGGTGAATTTTTCATCAAAAATCATTTTATGATTATTGTATGGCGGTTGGAATACATGTTGAGCATCCAGTAGCTCATGTACATACCCAAAATGGGTTAAGCGGAGTCATTAATTAAAAAGACTCAGATTATTGCCCAGTCAATGTTATTAAGGACGAAACCGCCTACAAGTGCGTGGGGTCATGCTATTTTGCATGCTGCAGCTTTTAATCACGGATCCGACCCATCGCATGTAATTCATATTCACCACACCAACTTGTTATGGGTAAAGAGCCTGATATTTCATATATAAGAATATTTGGTTGTGCAGTATATGTGCAATATATAAGAATACTTGGTATATATGTTGGTTATAATTCCCCTTCAATTATACGATATTTAGAACCATTAACAGGGGATGTATTTACTGCGAGATTTGCAGATTGTCATTTTGATGAAGCTGTCTTCCTTGCATTAGGGGGAGAAATGATTACTCAAAATAATGAGCCAAAAGAAATTGAATGGAATGCATCACGATTACATACATATGATCCTCGTACCATTGAATGTGAACTTGAAGTTCAAAGGATCATTAAATTACAAAATATTGCAAATGAAATACCTGATGCATTTACTGATACTAAAATGATAACCAAATCATATATACCAGCTGTCATGCTCCTGCAAGAATTGAGATTTCTAAGAATCTATTGAAAGAAAATCAAGTAGAAAATAAACCACGACAAAAATGTGGAAGACCAATTGGAGCCAAAGATTCAGCTCCTAGAAAAAGGAAGCAGAAAATAAAGAAAAGGATCTCCCATGTAAAGAGAGAGAGGAAATTTTAAAACCCTCAGAACAACTTAATGAAGAATCAATGGGGGATGATATTTCTGAAAATGTTGAAAATTCAATTTGCTATGTAGATGATGGTCAAAGATTGAATCGGCATGAGACCGAAATAAATGATATATTTATCTACAATGTGGCTACAGATATAGAAATAAATACTGATAATGATCCAGAGCCACGATCCATTGAAGAATGTCGACAAAGAAATGATTGGCCAAAATGGAAAGAAGCCATCCAGGCTGAGCTAAATTCCCTGTCAAAACGTGAGGTGTTTGGGCCGATAGTGCCAACACTAGAAGGGATAAAACCAGTCGGTTATAAATGGGTATTCGTGAGAAAAAGAAATGAAAATAATCAAATTATGAGATACAAAGCAAGACTGGTTGCTCAAGGTTTTTCTCAAATGCCTGGTATTGATTATGAAGAGACATACTCTCCTGTAATGGATGGAATTACTTTTCGATTTTTAATTGCCATGGCAAAGAAGTAATAAATTAGATATGCAAATTGATGGATGTTGTCACAAAGATATCTCGTATGGATTACTTGAAAATGACATATATATGTAAATCCTCGAAGGATATAGAAAAACAAATATTATAAATAATCATCATTTATACTCTATTAAATTACAGAGATCTCTTTATGGGTTAAAACAATCTGGACGGATGTGGTATAACCGTCTCAGTGAATATCTTATAAAAGAAGGGTACCAAAATGATAATATATGTCCATGTGTGTTTATTAAAAGTTATACTAATGGTTTTGTTGTGATAACAGTATATGTGGATGATTTAAATCTTGTAGACACTCCTTCTGAAATTGCAATTGCAAAGATCATATCCGAGAAAAGAATTTGAAATGAAAGATTTGGGAAAGACCAAATTCGCCTAGGTATACAAATCGAGCACTTATCCTCGTGAATATTTGTGCATCAATCAACCCTATACGTAAAAAGGTGCTCAAGAGATTCAATATGGAGAAGGCTTATCCACTCGAGTACGCCCTAATGGTCGTCCCGGACTCTTGATGTTCGGGAAAGATCCATTTCGCCCACTCGAAAAAAGGAGAAATCATTCTTGGTCCGAAACTCCATATTTGAGTGCAATCGGTGCATTAATGTACCTTGCAAATAATACCGCACCGGATATAGCTTTTTGCAAGAAATCTTCTAGTAAGATACAGTTCTACACCGACACGAAGACACTGGAAAGGAGTAAAAGATGTGCTACGTTATTTACGAGGAACTACAGATTTGGGTTTATTCTATCAACAAGAATCTTCATCTAACCTCACAGGTTTTGCTGATGCTGGATATCTGTCTGACCCTCACAAAGGGCGATCTCAGACTGGATACATGTTTTCTTATAATGGTACAGTCATCTCATGGAGTTCTACAAAACAAACTCTTACAGCTCCTTCATCAAATCATGCTGAAATTCTAGCTATTCATGAAGCAAGTCGTGAATGCCAATGGTTACGATCTATGATTGGGCATATACAGTCATCATGCAAATTACCATCAGTAACAACAAATGCTATAGTAATTTATGAAGACAACAGTGCTTGTATTTCTCAAATACAAGGAGGTTATATTAAAGGTGACAGAATCGAAACATATATCACCAAAAATTTTTTTCTACACTCATGATCTCCGGAAAAGAAGGTGTTATAGAAGTTCAAAAAGATTCAATCCAAAGTGAGAATCAAGCTCGATCTATTCACAAAAATCACTTCCTAAGTGCATTCACTAAAAGACTTATATACAAAATCGGGATGAGAAGACTTAAGGATGCAAGTACTTCGATATAAGTTAAAAAGTTATTTATTTGAGGGGAGACTGCACTCTTTTTTTCCCTTCGTCAAGGTTTTTGTCCCAATGGGTTTTTTTCCGAGGGCAAGGTTTTTTTAATGAGGCAAGAATCCCTCAAATGTACCAAGGATAGTGTACTCTTTTTTTCTTAGCTAGGTTTTTTTATCCCAATCGGGTTTTTTTCCTAGCAAGGTTTTAACGAGGCATATCCTTTTGGTCGTAGGCATCCAAGGGGAGTGTTATAAACAAATATTTTAATGGATGCCTCATCGTAGTAATTTCACCGTAGCGGCCGGGCATTAATACAAAGAACTTCTAGGTATTACTTTAGCGTATGCAGCTGAGTAATGCAGAAAGCACGTTATCATTAGCATTATTCCACCAACTGAGGTATTTTTGGACCGTCGGATCGAATCGATCCTCGGCCGCTCATTCAACTCTTGTAACCCCTATAAATACCCTCTCATTTTGTATACTTTGTGATATAGAGAAGAGAAGGAAAAGAGGGAAATAAAAAAATAAAGAAGAAGAAGAAGTTAATTTTTCAGGGTTTTTGGTAAATACTCTGGCTCTTTATTCTTATTATTATCTTTACATTTATAACATATATTCTTAACAATATAGACTTTGTAACTAAAAGAGATGTGATGATCATTTAAGAAGAAGAAGAGCCCGTAAGATTCATTCAACCTCTCATTCAAATCTCTTTTCTTTCAACTAAAATTAAGTGGGCTTCACAGGTGAGTTTGCTTACTGTTACCGGATTCCAAGGGTTGGGAGAGACTTGTCAGACCACCTTTTAAGTTCTTGAGCTTCTGTGTAGCACAGAACTTCTCATCAGACAGTAAGCTACAGTGTGGCTTGCTCCTTTGCATTGACAAGTGGTCTGATGATGCCACTCTGACGCATTGTGGCCTGTTCGGAGATAACCACTGCAACATACAGGCTCCGGTGATTTTTTCCGTTTACCTCAGTTAGCATCCCGAGCTTCCTTTACGGTCTTGACGACAGATGACAGTCCATCCCGAGAGAGAGAGAGAGAGAAAGAGAGAGAGAGAGAGAGAGAGAGAGAGAGAGAGAGAGAGTCAAACTTGGCTTAACTACCTTGCCTTTGCTGGTCGGAGTTATTCGGCCTTCACTGCGAGAGTACATACCATCAAGGCATACCTATCCTCTCTTGGTTCGGATCTCCCATCCCTGCTCTTGAGGCTGTGGACGCTTGACGCTGTGCCGTCTCGGAGAATGCCCACTAGTGACTCGGGACTTCACCTAGAAATATTTTCATAAAGAATGTTATTACGATATCTTAGAAATTATTTTTTTTTTCACAAGTTAGTCTAAGACTCAATAAAATATTGATATCCATCATCAGCATCAATTAATATTAGTCCTTTTGAACTTAACCTAATTCGATCCATTTTCCAAGATTTGGTTGTTAGTCTGAATTAATCTTATTTTAACATCAAAGTAATACCCTATAACACAATTCAAATAAATATAACCATCTGTTTTCCTAACAAAACACCATTCAACAATCTCAAAAGCATGAGAACTAGTGGGCAGTGGCGAATTTAGAGGCCCCCAAGGGTGTGCCATGAATATATATATATATATATTATTACAATATTATTAATTATAATTTGTATGGATAGTGATATTATTTATTTATTTTTTTCAAAATTCTACTCACAATATTTAAAATTAATTATATAAAAACAATAAGACTATTATATTAAATAAAATTGATGTTGGGTGACCATAATAAATAATATGGCTAACCAAACATGAATCTTCAAATATTTTGTTTCAAAATTTTATATTTAGATATATTTTTTGTTAGAGTAATAGTATTACTTGTATTTATACTGTACACTTATACGTATATACTATTAAGTATACATGCTCCTGTATACATCATTCTTGTATTTATATGGGTTAGTTTCAGTCTAATGAACATACAATTCATTCTTTCTCTCATATTTTGTCTATCATGGTATCAGATGTCGGCCGATCCTCGCCGCGTCTTTTAGTTAGCTCTCCCGATGAGCCTTGTTTTGCCGGGACCTTTGTTCTATCATGTCTTTGTTAACTCCTCGTCCAACTTTTGTCTCATCGCAACATCGCTTTCTGCCCAGCCTCATTAGCTCTCAAACAAGCCTTGTCTCGCGAACCCTCGTCCATTTTCTCTCCGACGAGTTTTGTCCGCTCTTCATGACCTCATCCCCGAAACTTCTCTGTCGCTCGTGCTTCCCAAGCGATCCGGGTCTTGCAAACTTTATTTGCCTCGATCCGTCAACGTGCCTTCTCGTCCGATCGCGTTGTGCTTCAAATTCAAGCATCGATCGCCGACGTCCCATTTCTTGTTTATCTCTCACCAACGCAGACCATCCACGCGCTAGTCCCGCTCCCGCTGCTCGACGATCTCTCTGCTGCCTCATCCCGCATCCTCCGAGCGAGCCCCTGCATCGACTGCAACATTTGGTGACTTCTTGATTTCCCAACCAAGCCAATAGCCATCACTTTCAGATCCCCATTTGTCGCTTTTTCCTCATTGCTTCTTCCCCGATCCCCCACCAAGCGCATGACTTTCCCACTCTTCAAAAATTCCAAATCCCAACATTTGTTTCTTCTCTCTTATCTCGTATCCCATCACTTATTCTCATTATTATTAAATTAATATAATATATAATATATAATACAAAAACAAAAACAAAAATCCTTCTCTTTTCGATTCTCTTCTTATCTTTAACATTATCTATTATTATATACCTATATTATTATCCTCGCTTTCGATTCTCTTCTTATCTTTTAACATTATCTATTATTATATACCTATATTATTAAAAACGGTTCTAATTACCGAGAATGGTTTACCATCTGTTCGTATCGTTTTACTTGGTATGGATCTTCTTGGCCATGTTGATGGTACCTCTTCCCAACACTCCACTCCTGATACATCATGGACTCTTGCTGATCGTCGTACCATGACCATTATTTGTCAGTCTTGTGAGATCGATGTCCGTATGGAAATTGGACATCTTCCCACTGCTCATGCCATGTGGAAACACTTAGCTCATATGTTTGAGCATTCCAGCTCTGCTTTCGTCGAGTATGCCATTTTCACAGGGATCTTACTCACATTCGGCAGCGTGAGCGTTCCGTTTAGAGAATATGTCACTGACTTACGGTCCTTATGGCGTCAGATTGATTCATTGGAGACGTCCACATGCCTCACATGCACATGTTGCAAAACTCGCACTCAGTCTCGCCAAATACAGCGCACCTTTGAATTTCTGATGCGTCTTCGTCCTGATTTTGAAGCTGTTCGCAGCCAACTGCTCAATCGAGACCCTCTTCCATCCTTTGACGATGTCATTCGCAGTGTTATTGCTGAAGAAACTCGTCTCAGCACATTATCTCCACGGCTTATTCCTCCAGACACAGTTCTTGCTGTAACCTCTCCACGTTCCACTCGAGCACACTCCGTTTCTTCTGGGTCACCAGCTCCTGCTTCATCGAACTCTTCTCGGTCTTCAGTTATCTGTCATTATTGCAAGCGTCCTGGTCATATGAAGAATCAATGTTTGAAGCTTCAGCAACGACAACAACAACAGTCATCACAACCTCGTCTTGTGCCTCGGTCTCCCTGCTTCCTCCCTCTGCTCGCCTACGTCTCGGTCTCGGATTCTCCCGCTCCTATTGATCTTCTTTTCTCGGGTTGCTCGACTCACTCGAACGAGGTTCATGCCATGCAGCGCGCTCTGCCCTCCAGTGTTTCCTCTGCTATGTCTGTTGCCTCTGGTATGTCTTCCTCTTCCTGGATTTTAGATTCTGGTGCCACTCATCATATGACTGCTGATACCTCTACCCTAGTCTCAATTACTAAACCTCCTACCTTTTCCAGTGTTCGCACTGCTGATGGGAGTCTTCATCCTGTCACGCAGTGTGGTCGTCTTCAGTCCACTTCATTTAACATTCCTAACGTTCATTATGTCCCTGGCCTAGCTCTTAACCTTCTTTCTGTTAGTCAGCTCACTGATCATGGTCTCACAGTTACCTTTTCTTCCTCTACTTGTACCGTGCAGGACCATCTTACAAGCCAGAGGATTGGGATCGGGCGTAGAGTTGGCGGCCTCTATCACTTAGATTCTCTTCATCTTCCCACTCCTCCATCTTCTGATATTGTCGCCTCTGTATGTTCTCTTGATCGTTGGCATAGTCGCCTTGGTCATTTGTCTAGTTCTCGCCTGAAACTCCTGGCCAGTTCAGGTAATCTTGGTTCTGTTTCTTTTCTTCCCTCACATCCATGTCTGGGTTGTAAACTTGCTAAACCTACTGCTCTTCCTTTCTCTTTACGAGAATCTATCTCTGAATCTACCTTTGATTTGGTTCATTCTGATGTTTGGGGTCCTGCACCATTCTCCTCTCTTGGTGGTTTCTTCTATTACATATCTTTTATTGATGATTTCTCGCGTTATACTTGGCTTTATTTAATGCGTTCCCGATCTGAGGTTTTTGCCATTTACTCTCAATTTACGCAAATGGTATATACTCAATTTGGTAAACGCATTAAGATTTTTCGCTCTG
This sequence comes from Dioscorea cayenensis subsp. rotundata, assembly GCF_009730915.1. Classification (NCBI taxonomy): domain Eukaryota; kingdom Viridiplantae; phylum Streptophyta; class Magnoliopsida; order Dioscoreales; family Dioscoreaceae; genus Dioscorea; species Dioscorea cayenensis. The sequence goes on along the minus strand of NC_052488.1, from coordinate 9,574,965 downwards.
ATGGGGCACGCGAGTATCTCTCTACATCCTTTCGCACATTACTTTCCACTCATGGCACTCTTCCGCAACAATCATGTCCTTATACACCTGCTCAAAATGGTGTCGCTGAGCGCAAACATCATCATATCTTAGACACTGCACGTGCACTTCTTTTTGCCTCTTCTGTTCCTCAATCTTTCTGGGCTGAAGCCACTCTTACATCCGTCTATCTAATCAATCGCACTCCCACCTCCGCTCTATCTGGTATCACACCTTATGAGGGTTTGTACTCCATTCCTCCTTCCTATGGTCATCTTCGTACGTTCGGTTGCACTTGTTTTGTTCTTTTACCCGCTGTCGAGAGACACAAACTTTCTCCCCGTTCTACCATGTGCATTTTTCTTGGATATAGCTCTGAACATAAGGGCTATCGTTGTTATGATCCCCATTCTCACCGTCTTCGTATTTCCCGTAATGTCACTTTTCTTGAAGATACTCCTTACTTCTCTTCATCCTTTTCAAATCTTTCCTTTCTTCAGTCTTCTCCTACTGTATCCTCTCTTCTCCCCTCCATAGTTTTCCCGAGTTCTACCACCACTGCCAATTCTGTGCCTTTTCCAGACGTCTCCATAGATACTTCCTATGTTCCTCTTTCTTCTTCTTCTGGGTGCATTGATCATTCTCGTGATTTGTCTCCTCTCTCCGCCGACCCATCCTCTCCTGAAGATGCTCCAGTTGTCCTTCGTCGTTATCCAGACCGTCCTCGCCGCCCTCCTGCTCGGTACGCCCTTTCTCTCTCATCTACCTACTCCCCTGATTTCCAAGCCTTTCTTGCTACTATTCACTCGCATTCCGAGCCACAGTCTTATCGTGAAGCGGTAAAACATCCCAAGTGGCAACAGGCTATGTCAGAGGAACTTGATGCTCTTCAGCGCATGCATACATGGGATCTTGTTCCTCTTCCATCTGGTGTTACTCCTATCAGTTGTCGATGGGTCTATCGGGTCAAGACCAGGGCCGATGGTAGTATTGAGCGCCATAAAGCACGTCTTGTTGCTCGTGGTTTTACTCAGGAGTATGGCATTGATTATGAGGAGACATTTGCTCCTGTGGCCAAGTTGACTACTGTTCGTCTTCTTTTCGCTATTTCTGCTGCTCGTCACTGGCCACTTCATCAGTTAGATGTGACCAATGCCTTCTTACATGGAGATCTTTCTGAGGATGTTTATATGACTCCTCCTGCTGGTTTCTCTCATCCTTCTCAGCATGTCTGTCATCTTCGCCGAGCTATCTATGGGCTCAAACAGGCTCCTCGTGCCTGGTTTGAGCGATTTCGCAATGTGGTTCTCACTCTTGGTTTCACAGAGAGCTCTCATGATTATGCCCTCTTCACTCGGCAGACTACTCGTGGCATCACTATTCTTCTTCTTTATTTTGACGATATGGTTATCACTGGTGATGATGTTGATACTGTTCTTTCATTGAAACAACAGTTACACACCGAGTTTCAGATGAAAGATCTTGGCCCTCTTCGTTATTTTTTAGGTCTTGAGGTTGCTTATTCTCGTCGAGGTTACTTGGTGTCTCAACAGAAGTACATATCCGATATTATTCGACGAGCTTTTATCACAGATTTCCGCACTGCCTCTACTCCTATTGAGCTGCATCACCGACTTTCTTCTTCAGACGGTGAGCTTCTGCCTGATCCTACTCGCTATCGTGCACTTGTTGGTGCTCTTGTCTATCTCACCATTACTCGGCCTGATATTGCATATGCTGTTCGTGTTCTTAGTCAGTTTGTCAGTGCTCCTCGCTCCACTCATTACGCTGCCCTCTTACGAGTTCTTCGTTATCTTCGTGGTACTATATCTCGCTCCTTACTTTTCTCTGCCACATCTTCTCTTGAGTTGCGCGCCTATTGTGATGCTGATTGGGCAGGTGATGCCTCTGATCGACGTTCTACTACTGGTTTCTGCATTTTTCTTGGAGATTCCCTTATCTCTTGGAAAAGCAAGAAACAATCTACTGTTGCTCTTTCTACTGCTGAGGCTGAGTATGGTGCTATGTCCTCTACTGCCAAGGAGGTTCTTTGGTTGCGACAGATTTTGATGGACTTTGGTGTTTCTATTTCTGCTCCTACTCCTATACACTGTGATAACCAGAGTGCTATTAAAATCGCTGCCAACCCTGTATTTCATGAACGTACAAAGCATCTTGAGGTCGCTCTTCACTTTGTTCATCATCATTATCTTGCTGGCAGTCTTCTTCTTCCTTATGTTGCCTCTACACAGCAGCTTGCTGATCTTTTTACTAAGGCACATACTGTCTCTCGGTTTCAGTTTCTAGTTGACAAACTCTCGGTTTATGACCCACCGTGAGTTTGAGGGGGTGTGTTAGAGTAATAGTATTACTTGTATTTATACTGTACACTTATACGTATATACTATTAAGTATACATGCTCCTGTATACATCATTCTTGTATTTATATGGGTTAGTTTCAGTCTAATGAACATACAATTCATTCTTTCTCTCATATTTTGTCTATCATTTTTTATTGAACTTATCAATATTTCATTATCAATTTTTCAGGATATTAATGTAAAAAATATTAATAATGAAAATAAATAAAATAAAACAATAAAAAAATACTATTGCTATTTCAAAATCTCTAAAAACAATCATTGCAGCTTGTGAGTTTTCTTTCTTTGCTCAATCTCTTCCGACTTTCAAATTTATATTTTATCTTTCATTATAGAGACTTATTATGTATTTTTTTTAAAATATATTTTATGTCTGAATTAATTTGCTTAATTTTTATTTGGTTTTTGTTGTTTGAAAATAATTGATATTTATTAAATAATTATTGGATATTTGTTAAATATTTGTTTGACTATTTGTTATTAAAATTGTTGTGAAAATAGTTAGATATTTGTTGTGATTATTTGCTATAAAAAATTGATTATTTATAGATTATTTGTAAAATAATTGTTGGTAAAAAACTTATATTGTGAACTTTTGCTAAGTCATTTTTTTTAATTGTATTTTTTGTCAATTTATAGTTGAGTTATTTGCTAATTATATAAATATGATAGGTTTTTTTTACATATAAACCAAAATTCTTAGATGGATGTATATTTTATATTTTTGAACTATTGATTATTATTGCCTCAAGTTTGAATTAATAAAGTTATTTAATATTCATAAAATTTTTAAATTTGAATTCAACACCACCTAAATTTTGTTTCTAGTTCCGCCAGAGGAGGACCCTCTCAATTCTTGTGATGCAACTAATGCCTATGTTACTATTAATGATGAACAAATTAAGGTGAGAAGCAATTTATTTGAGAATAGAGTTCCCAAACTAATAAATTATTTTTATTTAAATACATCTCTTTATTGCCCATTCATTATATAGTGGTAACTTTCAATAGATATATAACTTTTTAACTTAGATATCAGAGGAAACCTTGTGCTACAATTTAAAAAGCAAAAGCACAAACTACAAAACCATCCGTTTATCCTTTTATTTTAAATTTGTTATATTGGTTAGCATACTGGCTTATAAATAGTTTTCAAGGGTTGGCTATTTTTAGTTTAAATAAAATTTGATCATAAATTAAAATTACGGAGTTATCATTGATCGGTTTACTTCTGTAAAACTTTAAGGTTGTGTTTCATTGTCCTTTTTTTTTTTGGAAAAATTTTCTACGAGTCATTTTAAAACTAAATAGGCTGTTTGTTTGGCAAAATTTTCCGTAGAAAAGTTTTTCACAAACTCTATCATGTGACCTTTTTTCCCTCAAATCAGTGGAAAATTTTTCCTGCCTCTACTCTGGGAAAAGTTTTCCAGGGAAAACGTAATGGCTATGAGAAAAAATAACGTGCAATTAAAATATTTAAAATAACTTTTCTTTTAAAAATTTAAAAGAAAACTTTTCTTTTTATTTTAATTTTTTCTAAAAAAGGATAAATTATATAATTTGATATTATTTTAATGAATTTATCTAGATCAGTGAATAGATCCCGCGGCATTTTGATGGTAAGATTCAATTCCGCGTAGCGTTGTTTATAATTTTAATAATTTTTAAACAAATTTCAGAAAATTGATGCAATCAAACAACAAATGAGGTTTTTTCCATGAAAAATGTTGATTTGTTACTGTTTTAGTTAGACTCTTGTGGACAAGAGGAAAAAATGCATGCTGATTTGTTACCGTTTTTGCATCTCAAAATTTAAGGGACAAAAATTATGCAGATGTTTGGCTATTTTTTATGTTTATGTAATGATTGTTCATATTCATTCTTATATGACTGAAAATATGTATTAATATATGTTATGAGAAAAATATGATAAAATAATAAATTGTATTGTGCCAAATTAACAAATGTATATATTACATTAAAATTAAATATTATAAATTTATATCGCTAATTAAGTAGTAAGCATTGTCTCAATTAAATATATAAATAAAAAATAAATTTATAAATAAATAAATAATAAATAAAAGTGGAAATTGCCAAAAAAACCTTCTAAGTTTGCAATATTGCCAAAAACACCCCGTTAGTTTTGCAATCCCCAAAAACCCCTTCTTTTTTAACTCTATGTTTTTGAAACCCCCAAAACATGTAACGGATGTCAACAGAGTGATTTTCAAATTTTATGGACGAAAATGCCCTTGCATGGGGGAGTCGTGGGCTGCAGACCATTTCGGCAAAGATGAGAGGAAGTGGGGGTTCCGTAGGGTAACCCCAAGAGACGAATTCTATGGAGCGAGTTTTACTTGTGTTTTCTCAACTCACATCTTCAACTTTTTCCATTTCAAGTCGTCTCCGAAGTTGTCTTTACTGCTAGATCTACGTAATTCTGACTTTTTCCCTTTCCACCGGTATCTCGAAGGAGAAGTCCCGCGAAAGTAGTTGGCATTTCATCAGTTTGCAATCTAAGGTATTGAGTATGGTTTATGTTAACTATTACATTACAAAGAAAGATTTTTTTCGGTTTTGGTTTGTGCTCCTGTTTTTGTTGGAAGATATTGAAGTCTGCAGGGAGATTTCTCGGCTGGGGTTTTGTTAGTCTGCAGGGTAATTTCTAGGCTAGGATTTTTGTTTTTGTTTTTGCATTTTTAGATGCAGTATACACTATCGAAATAGTTTTTCGATTGTTATGATTTGTGTAATATTTATAATGTACATTTCCCCTTTCATTTGATATGGTTGCAGTTTTACAAATGAGGTTTACGTTTAAGAAATGAGATGTTACAGTTTAAATTTTGTTTTCACTGTTTAAGTATTGTTATCTCTATTTAATAAACTAGGTCTCTGTTGAACAATTGATATCTCTGTTTAAGAACTGAAGGTTACCGTTTAAAATCTTATATTTCTGCTTAAACATTTGTGAACACTGCATGTTGAATGTGTTGTTATTGTCGCAGGCTGGTGACTATGGCGGTCAACCTAGTTAATGGGCGATGCTATTTGACACCGGTAGTGGAGACCTTAGCTGAATTGAAAGATAACATGACCCCTCGACACTAGGAGATCATCCGAAGGACACCGTTTGCAGCATTCACTGAGCTGGAAGCTATATACCAAGAGAGGGCCCTTCTTGATTCTCTATTATAAAGGTACGATGGCCGCACCAATAAATTTAGGATCGGGGAAAGCCTGCTGAGTTTCAGGCCTCAAGATGTGGCCCTCGTTCTTGGTCTGCGTTGTGATGGCGACGCTGTCGTGTTTAAGAAGAATAAAACCCACTCAGCGTTCGAAGGGAGGTATTTGTTAAAAACCTACGAGAGACACAGACACTCCATCAAGAGCACTCTTGTACAACTTGTTCGACAGAGGGGGAAAGAAGAAAATTTTGTCAAACTCCTGATGGTGTACCTCATGGGTACAGTCTTCATCCCAAATATATCATGCTCGGTTCTGAACTGGATCGTTGATTATGTCGATAATCTACCCGTCATGGGGCGATACGCATGGGCGCAGGCGACGCACAAGTGGCTTATGGAGGACATTCCACAAGCAGCCGCTCGAGTGCAAGATAGATGCGCCGGGAAGAAGACCAACACAAAGTATATTAAGGGGTGCTCGGTCGCGCTTAACGTATGGTTTTACGAGCTGACTGGAACGGGAAAGAAAGCCCGTTTCGACAAGATCCCAAGGATGCTGTGCTATGGTGAAAGTAGTTACCAGAAGCAAGCGACGGTAGAAACCAGATTGTCATCGCTCGAAGGAAAAGAGGTAATAAATCATGGACAATGTTTAATAGAAGTCTTTAATGTTTAAACTTATTATTTACAGTTTAAAATTAATTCATAAAGGTTTAAATATTTTGTTTTCCGTTTAAATATATTCTATAATGTTTAAATATATAAAAACTCTATTTAAATATAGTCTGAAATGTTTAAACTGAATGATTTCGCTGAAATTGTTTGGTTTACATATGTTAGTTTCCTGAGCTGGTTCCGGCGAATGCTGAAAAAAAAAATATTTGTTGGGGCCAATCGACAGATGGATGCGATTGCTCCGGAACCACTTGCTCGAAGGCAGGATGAGAGGGCAGCCTCTATCGTGCGTGTTCAACGTCGTTCTCCTACTTCCAGCCCACCACGCGCACGCATTCCTCGACGTCGGAGAAGCCCTCCCCTACCCCGCCAGATTGTAACAACCCCCCCTACCACGACAATGACAGTCCCCCCAATTGTGGAAGCCCCCTCGACTATGGCAGCTTCTCCGACCTTGGCAGCCCCACCGATGACATTAGGCGAAGATGTCACTGCAACTCTTATGCAGGCGTGCTAGATATTGATGACCGAGTTTCCTCGGCTTGTCGCTCGTGTTGAGGTACTGGAAGGACGTTCACAATCGACTGCGCCGTCCCTCCAAAGAAATGAAACACCCGGGACGAACGAAGCGTCGGAAATTGACGACGACGACATCATCGGGGTGGCCATTCCAAGACGGCCACATTCAAAGAGACTTGCGAAAAAGAGGAGAACAATACTGCCTTTGTCTCCACCGCCGGCTGACGATGAAACAATAACAACACCATCGGCGACTGATGCTGTTACTGAGTCTGTCACCGTTGATGACATGGCCATTACGGTGGAGAACATCGTAGATGATGTGGCCGTTGCTGCGGTTGAGAAATCGTTTACTCTCTCGTTAACGAAATCCCCGACCCGGTGGAACCGGCTGTCGAGAGTGCGGCATCAAAGATGGACACAATCCCTGAAGAACAAGAACAAGCTAAGGGTGTGTCTCCCGTTGATGCTGTTGCCGTAGCCACGGTTGAGAAGATCGTTGAATCTGTTGCCGTGGCCGACAGTACCGCATCGAATCAGGACATAATCCCACAACAAGAAGAAGCATGTAAGGGTATGTCTGCGGTTGATGCTGTCGTCGTCCCCCCATCGAAGCCAGACACAATCCCACAACAACAACAACCATGTAAGGATGTGTCTGCAGTTGATGCTGTCGCCGTCGTCCCCGCATCGAAGCCAGACACAATCCCACAATAACAACAACCATGTAAGGATGTGTCTGCGGTTGATGTTGTCGCCGTCCCCACATCGAAGGAAGATGCTGCTGGTGCTGAATACCGTCAAGGCTGAACGACAGTGCCCATGAAGACCCCGACCGAGCAACGAGAGAGATGATCAAGGCCAATCAAAAATGGGACAAGACGGGTCTGAAAGTCTTTGTTCCAAAGAAGAAAAAATGGGTTGGCCAATCGCGTCTTAACAAATACGAGCAGGAGTTGATGAGGATCTTCCTCAACTGCCGTATGGACAGGTAAGTTTAAAGTTTTTACGATAGTGTTTAAAGTTTTTACGATAGTGTTTAAAGTTTTTATGATAGTGTTTAAATGTTTATATATTATCATTTAATTTATCTACTTAACGTTTAATTATTTATAATATTATTTGAAAATTGATAATATCATTTAAATATTTTGAATATGGTCTAATTATATATGTTATCATTTAATCTCAGCACTGTCGTGTGGAAGAATGACGCTGTCAGCACCTCACGGGACAAATTATACACATTGCTTGAGGGGAAGGAGATGGTCACAGATGATGTGATTGACGCTTTCGTATGCATAATACAAAAGTCGCTAAGCAAATTACCATATCCTTACAAGAAGCGAGCCTCCATCACAAGACCGCTGGCGCTGTTTATGTCAAAGCAGGGCGACGCACATGAAACAACTATGGCTATGATCGGAGATGCTGTGCGCAACTTGCATGAAGTTCAAATTGTCATCCTCCCGATAATCATGAATGGCCACTTCCATGTCGTCGTCCTTGACAATGATAAACAAGAATACATGTATTATTCTTCATGCCCGGGGTACGAAAAAGACGCGTTGGATATGGTAAGTTCTTTAATTATGTCAGATTAATAGTGTTTGTTATTTAATCGGTATGTTAATCTCAACTTGTATATCTCGACAGCGGAATCTATTCGACACTTGTGTCGATATGGAGTTCGGCAAGTCGGCGACCGCAAAGTAGTCACTCGTTCACGACAAGGAAACCCCACGCCAAAAACAAGGAAGCGTCGATTGCACCGTCTATGTCATGCGGTTTATCGAGCAATTACTTTGGGGTGAGAAGCTACGGCTACCGCAAACAGACGTTACTTACCTGAGATTAAAGTATGTTTCCCGCATACTTAAGGAGGGGAGGGCAGCCGGCGTCCATGAGAAAGGGGGGTCGTCAGAAGCGGGTTAAATTTTGTTGTGGAAGAATAGGACTTGTATATGTCAATGTCTATTTTGTTTTCGAATGTAAACCAGGAAAAATTCAATTCATTGTTTTTGTTTTCGAAGTACATGACTTATATATGTAAATGTAAATTTTGTTTGTTTTCAATTGTAAAGCAGGTTAAATTCCATTCAGTTTCATTTCATTGTTTAATTTACAGTGTCATTGTTTACATTTCAGTTTAATTGTTTAAATTTACCATATACCGTTTAAATATCAGTTTGAAATATTTAAAATTACAGTTTCTCTGTTTAAAATAACACTGTCTCTGTTTAAATAAATGATAACACTGTAAAGAATAAGAGTTTAAATATGAAAAGTTGCCACGCAATTCAGATTGTTTCTCTTTAGAAGTCAGCTTATTTACAATGCCTAGTCGGCGACAGTTTTATTGCAAGATCTACGATTGTGACCGGATCCATGGTAGCGGCTGCAATGTAACTCGCGGACATCAAACTCTTGTAACTCGATCCTCTTTCGTCTAGGCCGCCCAGGCTGCCTTCTTGTCACAGGCGGTCGCAAACGAAGCTTACGATTTCCGTCTGAAGCCTTGTCATCGTCGGGTATGGGGAATATAGCTTCCTTATACGCCAGTTTGTAAGTGTCGACGGTGAAGTAGCCGCTAATAAATCGATGAACGTTGGTGTCTGTCTGTATTATTGCAGCGCAAGCGTGTTTGCAAGGGATACCATAAACTTGCCACCATCGACATGAACAAGTTCTGATGGCAAGATCTACAGAGTTGCTGCACTGGTCAATCACTTCGTATTGATCATCGACACAATGACCAACACGAATATTTTGGCTATCCTCGACAATTATCTCTATCTTCGAATGTATGTCTGGGCATAAGTAGGTCTCCAATTTGTTCACTTGCTCACGCCGGTTACATAACATTAGCATCAACTCGAACCTGGCAAATAAAGTTAAACAAAGACAGTGATGGTTACATAATTGATAAACTTATTTAAACAGTATGGTAAATATTTAAACGATTAAATCAATATTTAAAGTCAGACAATTTTAATTAAACAAATATGGACATGTTTAAAGGGTAACACTAAATGTAAAGTTTAAATCAACATTCGCAGACCTTATGGAGTCGACCATTTTTGTCACCGGTAAATGACGAGCTTCTTTGATCCAAGCATTGAGCGACTCCGCGACATTTGAATACATCTCACCCCAATGATCACCTCTGAACAGATAATTCGACCAATGTGCCATATCCGATTTATTAATCAACCAGTGATGGACTTCGGGTGAGGTGTCGTGCAGTTCATTCACGGTATGATCGAATTCTTTAAACGTGGATGCCCACGCAATGCGAAAGCATATAGACCAGCACTCCTTCCTCAATGCCTTCCCAAGTCTGACATTAGCATTCATAGAATTGGCCTCCAAATGTCGAAGACAGTATGCATGTGGCGAAGAAGGGAAGACTCTCGCAATTGCGTTCACAAGGCCCTTAGACCTGTCTGACACGAAGGTAATTATCTCATTATAATCTCCTTCCTCGTATAAAGCATCGCCTAACTTGGATATGAACCAAGTCCAATTGGCGTCGGTCTCGTTGTCGACTATACCGAAGGCGACGTGGAAAAAACCATTGTTTCCATCTTTTCCTGTAGCACCCAGTAGTGTACCCTGATACTTTCCAAGGAGGTGGGTACCATCGAGAAACAACAGTAGCCTGCAAGCCCTCTTGAATCCCACAATACACGCGCTGAAAGAAAAGAATGCACGTTTAAAATGATCAACTTCTCTTTCCACGATCGCAACGCTGCCGGGGTTTGTCTCAGCCACCTTATCCATATACCAAAGCAACATGTCGTAGCTGGAGATGTCACTGCCGTCGAGGACCACCCGGGCATGCTCTTTTTCCAACCAAGCCTGCTTGTATGGTATGTGGACACCATGTTCCCACAACATGTCCTTCTGAATGTCGATGGCCTTGTACAAGGGCCGGTCCTTGAGCTTCTGAATCACTCGTGCGCTTACTCATTTTTTGGACGCTTTCGGATGTGACGCCGAACCTATTCCACCACCGCTAGTGTGTGATGGGTTGATTGTCTTGATTTGGAAAGTATTTTTATTATACTCTTTTGATGCATGAAGGCGCCAATGACAACCATCAGCAGCGCATTCCACAATCACCCGATGTTTTTCGTTCTTTATGAATTTGAAGTCAAAATTCCGTTTGATTGCAAAATTTTGAAGTACGTCCCTGAAATGTTCAACACCGTCAAAACGTTGCCCGATATCCAATGACAGCACTTCAGAATGATCTGACGAGGAAGGAAGACATCCCACACCGTCAGGGTCACCATGGGGTTGAACGGGAGCGCTCGCAGAATCTGAATTCCTGCAAACACTTCAGTTAAATGAAAAGATCAATATGTTAAGAAGAGAATAGACTATTTAAGTGATAAAGTAAATATTTAAACATTAACTTAAATAGTTAAACAGTGAACAATTAACTTAAATGAATAGTACAATAGTTTACCAAGTGACTGACATACTTAAACAATAATGAACCTATACAAGTATAATGCAAACGGGAAGGCTCTCAACGCTATTTTCGGAGGAGTAGACGAGAATCAATTCAAGTATGTGGCTACCTGTGAATCAGCAAAAGAAGCCTGGGATATCTTCCAAAGGATACATGAAGGTACAAACCTGGTGAGAGTCAACTCCAGATGTTAACAAGCAGGTTCGAAAGTCTGAAGATGGAGGAGGATGAAACTATTGTTGCCTTCAACGCTAAGCTGATGGACATAGCAAATTAGGCTTTTCAACTTGGCAAGAGATATTCTGATGAAGAGTTAATCCAGAAGACTCTAAGGTCACTGCCCAAGAGATTTGAAGCAAAAGTAGTAGCAATAGAAGAGGATCGAGACATCTCTACTATGCGCTTAGATGAGCTGATGGGATCACTCTAAGCATATGAGATGAATCAGAAGATGGATAGAAAAGATGAAGGGCTGGCATTGAAAGTCGAAGCTGAGAAGCAGAAGATGTTACAACATGGGGACTTATAAAATCAGGAAGACTGTGATGATGAAATCGCGTTGCTATCAAAGAAACTTCATAAGATGTTCAAACAATACCAGACTGGGAACAGAAGAGTTCAGAGAGAAAACCACAATGAAGAGGAGAAGAAGGATGAAGAGGAGAGTAATAAGAGAAGCAATAATATCAAGTGCAGAGAATGTGGAGGCATTGGACACATTAGGAGTGAATGTGCCAATACCCTGAAGAAAAAGAAGAAGGCACTGAAAGCTACATGGAGTGATGAGTCCGAAGGAAGCGAAGAAGATAATGAAGAGGAGTTAGAAGGCCTGACAAGTCATTATATTGGCTTCCCAGCTATACTCTCCTTAAAAAGCATTAGTGCTGCTTGTCCTGAAGCAACATCAGAAGATAGTGATGACAGTAACAAGTGCATAAGTAAAAGTGATCTGCTGAAAGGATATGAGCTCATGTTGAAGAAATTTGACAAGATGATATTGCAGAACAAACGTCTCGAGGGAGAGAAGGAAAACCTACAGAAGAAGCTGACTGAATGTGAGAAGAAATTATCCCATGGTGAAGAGGCCATCAACTCCATGAACAAAGGAAAGATGAAGCTGGATGAAATCCTATCTACCCAAAGACCACTAAAGTCAAAGAAAGGACTTGGTTACATTGGTGAATCCTCAGGGGTAAAGAAAGACAAACTAGAAAAAGTGTTTGTGAAGCCTCATCAACACATGGAAAGGGATGAAAAAGAAGTTCTCACATGTTTTCATTGTGGAGAAAGTGGGCATATCCGGTCTAAGTGTATCAAGTTAAGAGAAGACTTGAAAGAAGGAAGAATCATTGCATATGAGCATGAAACCATTAAGAAAAAATTCAGAGGAAGGATGATAGTTATCAAGAAGATATGGATCAGAAGAGACTACAAGGAGAAGGGATGCTCATTGAATCAATCTAACCATACTGTTAACTATGTCGGTCAAAAATCAAACGAGGGAAGGACAGTATGTGGGATAAGATGTATTGACCCACCATGATTTTGTTTTTCAAAAAAAAAGGGTTTCATATAAAAAATAAATAAATGATAATGATGAGGAAACCCTCAATATTGTTTTTGGAAATTTTGTTTAAAAAAAAGGAAAAAAAAAATGATGAGAAGTTTTGGGGAGTTATTAAAAGAAGTTATTTGGTTTCAACTCCCAACATTCAAAAGAAGCCTTTCCAAAACCCTAACCTCAAATCCCAATGGCCTCTAGGGTTTCAGAAAGAGAAGGAGGAAATCAAGATGAAGTATAAGAGGGTTGCTCGTAGGTTTCTTGGCAAGAAGAAAGGGAGTAGTGACTCTTCTCAAGGCATGAAGACATCAGGAGATGCTAGCAATACTTCAATAGAAGCCCAGGAAGACCTGTCCAAGGCTTTGATTCCATATGTTCCCCCTTCTCCATTAAGCATTGTCTATCCAGAGACATCAAAAATAGAGAGGAAGGATCCCCTGGCATGGCTTACTCGGAGGTTTCCAGAATTGTTCAGAAAGGAGAAAAGATCTGAAGACTCTTCCACCGCAGGTAAGACCTCTACAACCGATCCTTATGGTTGGATGAATGATGCCTTTCCTGGCATATTCAAGGGAAAAAGCAATTCGGGATCTCAAAAAGAAGTTTCTGTGTCAAGTACAAAGGGCAAGAAAGACTATGATTGGAAAAGGGATTTGTTTAGAGACTATTCAGAAGTTGAGAAAGCAGTGAAGTCTGCAGAGCAGTACAATGCAGAGGCAACTACTGATGATGTTACAACACAACCTGAAGTAGAGACAGAAGAAGTTAAAGAACCTATTGCTGAAGATATGCCTAGTAATGACAAAGGAAAGGGAGCAATTGTTGAAGAATCAGTAGAAGAATCTAGTGGATGCTCTGGCAATCACAGATCAGAGTTTGATGAAGACCCCGAAGAGACAGTCCAGAAGATACTGTTAGACTTGAAAAACTCTGGAAAGAAACCAAGTGTTGAAGATGATGACTATATTCCAACTCCTGTTGCAACATTAGAGAGTTCACACAGTTCAGAGGATGTTCCCCTAAAGAGCAAGATCGAGGAACTAAGGAAGAAGAAGAAGACTGAAGGAAGTGGGTTGAAGAGAAAGGAGGGACCAGTTCTCAGAAGTCAGAAGAAGGCTGAAGCAAAAAGGCCAAAGAAGAAAGTGACAACTCAACCCAAGCCTTCGGCAAAGAAGACCCCCATTGTTTCAACAAACAAGAAGAAAGCAACTGTACCAGAGTCAAAAAGATTCTTGAATGAAGAATGTAAGGAGAAATGGAAGATTATTAGCAAAAGGGGTGTAATTGCAGAAAGGATCATTGATGAACCTGCATTTGATCAATATGGCTTGACAGATTTTCTAAATGACAAGGGGCTTATCAAATCTGTCATATTTCAGAAGCACTACAGCCCTACTCTGGTTTAAGAATTCTACAGCAACTTAACATAAAAAATTAAGTCTCCTAGGGCATCAGGCTACCATCAAATCTTCTTGAGAGGAAAGACTGTGAAGTTCTCACCAGAGGGCATTAATGATTTTCTAGAATGCCCTACTACAGTTGAAAATGGAGTATATGTGTATAATGATGATTTTGAGTATTCTGATGACATTATCATAGCACTGACTGGTGGTGAATGCAACTCCTGAGGACAAGAATCAAGGCTCTCTACCTCAAAGTTGACAGTGAAGTACAATGTATTGTTCAATTTGGGTGCTTCAATTGGTTTCCTACTGCCCATACCTCATGCATATTGAAGGAAATGGCCATGTTACTCTATGCCATAGTTACAGGGAAACAATTCAACATGGGGCAGTTTATCTTTGACAGAATAGTAGACATGGTCAATGTCACCTCAACTGTGAATCATCTTGCTTATCCAGTCTTAATCACTCAGTTAATGATGCAAAATGAAGTTCCGATGGAGAAGTCTGAGTTAGAGTCTGGAATAAAAAAACTGAAAATCTCTCCCAAATTGTTTGGTGTTGGGAAGATTATTGATCTACCAGTTGGGATACATTCTTCAATGGCTACAGGAAGTAAAGATGCACGTGCACCAATGTCTGATGATTGTGAAAAGCTGCTGGAACAACAGCTTGAAGATTTGGAGAGAAGGCATAAAGCTTTGTCTCCAGAACTGGTCATACTTACTCAACAAAGGCAATGCATAAGAGGCCAACTTCAAGCTATTAGGCAGAAGCAAGGGGGAGCCTCCAGCAGCACTGCAACAACCTAGGGGAAGCTTTCAAGATAACTTTGCCATGATTCTGACACAAAAGGGGAGATAGGACTGATGCTGACTATTTTTTTGTGTTGTAAGAACAATTTATTTGTCTTTTATTCAGTATGTTAGACTGGACTGATTATTGTTTCTGTTTGTAATATCTAGTTGATTGTTTGTCTGTTATGTCATATATTCATGAACTAGTTGTTTGTAATTTGTCATTCAATCAGTCCTGTAATAGTCCTTAAGTCATGTCCAGTTGTCAGTACATGTTGTAACAAGCATCAGTCTGACAGGAGCAGAATCAAGAGGGTTGTGTCAAATAATGCCAAAGGGGGAGATTGTTGAGTCTGATGATGTGGATTGGCATTGTATGACAAGCCAAATGGTGGCATGGCATGAGAATGATGACGTGGCTGGAAAGGACTCATCAAAAGAAAAGGTGACTAGGATGATGATGTGGCAAAAGATGAGTTCATGACATGTGATAAAGATCTAGGTGGAGATTTTATGAAGATCAAGGTTGAAGATTTTATTTAGTAGATATTCCTCTCAATACAATCATGTGATGATAAACTATATTTGGTAAGTGCATCAAAACTATAGGATCTCTTCAAGAAAGATAAGTTTTATTTTAGGTATGATTATCTATCCTTGCTAAGATCTGATATGATTATTCATATCTTTGATAGAGCTCCTTTTTAGAAAGATCTATTTGAAGCGACAGGAATATTCTATTATTGACAAGAGTTCAAGATCATGAAGATTATATGAAGCTATTAGAAGACACAAATTAAACTTGGCATGAAGAAGACACAAGGTTTAGTTTGGTGTGAAGCTATTTGAAGACACAAACTAAATAAGATAAAGACATGCCAAGGAAATTATCAAGACCATATTTAGCATCACTAATTGAAGAAAGATCCAAGAGCTATCTATGGGCGGAACTATTCATTGAGACTAATCATGTGTGGAGATTGATTGAAGATTGCATAAGATATGATTAGAGATTTGGAGATCCAAGCATGGATGATTGAAGATCATGCTTGAAGATATTGAAGACTAAACTTGGATGAAGATGAGATCAAGTTTAGTAACAATATTTCATG
This sequence comes from Dioscorea cayenensis subsp. rotundata, assembly GCF_009730915.1. Classification (NCBI taxonomy): domain Eukaryota; kingdom Viridiplantae; phylum Streptophyta; class Magnoliopsida; order Dioscoreales; family Dioscoreaceae; genus Dioscorea; species Dioscorea cayenensis. The sequence continues at coordinate 9,558,827 of NC_052488.1, read as the reverse complement.
TGTCAAAAAAGATCATTTGGGAAGACCAAACTTGGGCCAAGTTTGGAAAGAAGATCGAGAGATCTTCGGTGGCTATCTTTGGTGAGACAGTCTCGTGTGCCTTAGTGGGCACGTCCCTCGAGAGAGAGAGACCTTCTGAAGTGACTTGAGGAAGGAAGCAGCTGCAGGCATGAGGAGCTTGGGTCGAGTCAACTGCTACGAGGCGGACTGAAGGAACCGGGAGGTTGAAGGCCGCAGATTCTGGTGCACCTGGCTAGAACTCAGCTATGTTCAGTAAGGTGGGCCATGTTGTAACTGGGTGTTGCAACATCTAACTTTGGAAGGTGTCCAAGTTAGGAAGCCGCGGAGAATTCTAAAAGAGGTAACTGTATTAGACATTGGTGCGTCTATATAAGAGATCCAGCTCGAAGATTTAGGATGAGCCAAACAATGAGAGACTCTTCGGTGAGAGTTGAGAGTGTGGCCGTCGGGCAATCTTGAGAGGATATTCATTGTATTGAGAGAGTGAGTGAGTGTTGTACTCCTTGTTCCTATACCTCTTTTAGTGGATTGTTTCTCCGGGCCTGGCCCCCCAGATGTAGGCAAGGTTGTGCCGAACTGGGTTACCAATTTGCTTGTCTCCTTTATCTTGTTTTGATTGTGTGTGAGTATTTGATCTTTGAGTGAGTTTTTTTAGTAAACTTAACACATCACACCCCCACCAGAACCATCATTAAATATGATATCTTTATCTTTAAACCAAATAAAAATTCCATATTTTTGGCAAGTCTCACTAGAACTTTCTTTATGGACACCATCCGGCTCTCCGGTGTTCTTTGTCTCTCCTCTGTCTCTCGCTTCCATGTTCACCATTGGAATTTTTAGAAATTCAAGTTTAGGGCTAGCCTTGGCGACACATTCTTCACGTCGGACACCGATCATCTTTTTCATGTTGTTTGCCTCTCCAATGCCCTTCAATGGCGAGCTATTCGGCTGGCTATTCATTGGAGCCTCCTTGAATCTCATGGTATGTCACCTCTCTCCAACCCTTTTTCAAACTTTATTGTTCAAACTTATTTTATCTATTGAAATTTTAATGTTACCTGCCTTTCGACCCACTTAAACTTAGGGTTGTTTTCATTTGACTATTAAACTTTTCAAGATCTCCTTATCTCCTTCCCTCAAGTTTATTTTCATTTGAATATTAAGCTTGTCAAGATCTTCTCATCTCCTCCCCTCAAGTTTATTTTCATTTGACTATTAAGCTTGTCAGCTCAATAAGGTTTGGCCAGACGGTAATACTGGCGGCGTTCAACCTGATGGTTTTGTAGTCACAAATATCATCACCAGAGAGGCGAGGTGTTTGGAACTAAAGAAGATAAGAACCATAAAATTTTGAATTTTTATTTGGCTTACAGATGACGTTATGATATTTAAAACAATCGGAATATAAAATATAAAATGAGTGATGATGTACAGCAAAGAGTGAATGAATTATTAAAAAAATAATGTGGCAAAAACTAATTGGATAAGGGCATAAGGTGACGTGATATCCTAGTTTCATAGAATCAATTTTCATACTCCACTGGTCATTTTTACTTGTTCATTTTGACTCATTTATATGGATTTGGTTAAACTTAGTTTGAAATTTTATAAAAAAAAATTAATTCAGCTTTCCTAGCCTTATTTAAAATATGATATAATAAAATATCTAGTTAAATATGATTTATTAGAAGCTGTAAAATTAAATTAAATAGAAGCTGTAAATTTGAAAAAATAATGTTTAATATTTTATAAATTTTCTAAATTGACAACTAAAAAGAACTAAAGAAAACTTTTAAGATGTGACAAGTAAAAAATAATGAATGTGTAACTTCTTTGCAAACTATAAGCATACAACATTTTAATGTAAACAAATAAACAAATACTTACATGCAATAAAATATGTTATTTTTTTAATTATTTTAAAGTTTGTCCTAAAAAAAACTAGTTTATTGTCAACAAACTTTATGTGAAAGATAAATACTAAATTATTTTCTTCTAAATTTGCATTAATACCTGCAAAAATAAAATGGAAAGTAAATATTTTTAAATAGAATATATCAAAATTCAACTCGAAATAAGATTAAAAGTGTTAACTGAAGATAATCTTGAAGTTTTTTTAATTACGATCATATGATTATCTTAACATTTATATTTTTACAAAATACATGTAGTATTTTTTATATTACAACACATAAACTCTCATACCAATTTGCTTCTTCTTACAAGTTTAAGATGAGATGGATGTGGTAATTTAAATATAAATTATAAACTGTTTTTGGACTAAAAAAATTTAATGGGTTTGGATTTGATAATTGTGATATTTATTTCAAAGATGTGGATACTAACCTTGAAATTTTGATTTAAATAAATATATATATAAATAAAATAAAAATTTAAAGCACATAAAAATACAAAAAAATAATTTTTCTCATTTAAAGGTTGAGAAATTGTTTGGAATAAAATTACAAAATGTATAATAATCTTTGAGTATAAACAAACAGTAATACATACAAACCTTGTTTTTGTATAACAATGAAAGAAAACAAAAAAGGAGCATCACCAAATAAATAAGTAAATAATCCAAATGTACCCTTCAAATTTTCCTATAATAACTTTTGTTTCTCACAAAAAGAAACAAAAACTCCTATTTCTTGGTTAACCTTTGCGAACAAAATTAACAATTTTAATTATAAAATAATTTTTGACATAAAAGTCATTCCGTTTGTATTATTGAAAAATTTTACTAATTATGTTTAATCAATCACAAAAGTAGTAGAAATATAATAATATTTTCTGAAATAATCTTAGAACAACACAAACATCAACAAAATATTTATTTATTTATTAATATTTTATTATTAAAACTAGGGAGAAAATATATTCTATATGTTTTTTCTGAAAGATTGTTTCTGCATCATTAAAGTGCCAAAGGACTCTTTTTCTTTTTCTGAGAATATCTCACCTATATCTCAAAAAAAATTATAACAAAAAAAAAAAAAATCAAACAATTAAAACATCAGCTCCATTGTTTGAACCATTGGCCGTATCACTCAAAAATAAATTAAAAATTAAAAATTTCATCTACTAAATAACATCTTTTATTATTGTCATTTTTTACTCAATATTTGTTGCTTTGTACCAAAAATAATTTATTTTATAAAATAATTAATAATAAGCTTCTAATTATCAAGTGGCCCATTTGAAAATTAACCCCCTTATTTGAAAATAAAATATTGAAATTGTAATTTTCAGCTAAAAAAATGGCAATCTACTCCAAGTGTCCCTATTCCCAAATCATCAACTATCCTATTGGATTTAGGACTGCTATTTTTACTAGCTATACTTGCTAAATGAATAGGAACATTTTTTCTTCTCAACTGTACGCATAATATTACTATTAGTCACCCAACTATATCAAATTATCATTTTAGATATCAAATTTTGGTTTGTATTAATATAGTCACCCAATTTCGGTTTGGTTTAAAAAAAAGATGTTACCCAAGAGAATCTGGTGAGATGAATCTGAAGTGGACGCCAGAAATCCAACGTGGTCTGATAAGTGCTTGTGTATTAGTAATACGAAGTATTCTTTTCTTACGATGAGCATTACTTTTATCAGATTTTAGCGGTAATACATTTGTATTTGTGAACTTTCGTGCATGAAGAGTTGTGGAGCCAAATAATGAAAGAAAGAAGCCAAAGTAGATTGCGATTGTACTTTGTTGATGAAGTCTTGGAGTGAACAAATGTGAAGACACAAGTTGTGATCGAAGATACGTAAAGCCAACCTCTATGCGCTCAAGCAATTATATGGTTTGGAGGGGCACAAAATCACATTTGTGTATTCCGACTTGTGCAATGTTATCAAGATCTTCACCAATATGGCATTTTATTGAAGAAGCGATGCGATCTACGGCATAAATGTTTGCCCGTTTATGTCGCCTCGGATAGAAAATATTTCTATGATAGTGTAGGGTCACTGCTTTTTAAAACTGCCCATGCTTCCATTCCATAGGGTTCTTAGATCAAGTGGTAAGTGATGGGCACTTTGACAATTAGATTTCTGGCTGAATATAATGGAATGGGACATAGAACATCTTGATCCTTCCTGAAGAGCAAATGAAAGGCGTAAGAGCTGCAGTAACAAGTCTTTCAATGAAAATCTCATGATTATTGTTTGGGTTAATAAATTTCAGTTGTCAAACTTTAATCTATTACCTACAAGAAATTAGGGGAATTGTGTGCCCAAAACATTGGGTGTGACTGTTTATGTTAGTTACATTTTATGACACGATTTTATCGAGAAATGGTTATTATGCTTTTACTATAAATTTAACTGCTTGAGTGTGGATTTTCACTTGTAATAATTGGAGATAGCATGTTTCGATCATTAAGTTTCATTATTTAGATGTTTCCTTTGCTTCATGTTACAAATGTACGTAATCCATATTTCACTAGCATACAAGAATCTTTGAAGATATAGAGTGAAAAGAAAAGGGAAATGTATTTCCCAATGAGGAAATATGCCATCAAGGCTTAGAGTTATTGTGTTCTTAGATTTTGTATAGTCTTTCAAACTGGTATACACGGTTTTGACATTATATTTTGATTTGGATGAATTGCGGTTGGACTATTAAATCTTGATGGTTACCTTTGAGTTTCATTTTTCAATTTGAAGTATCTTTTTGAAGACATTCAAAATGGAAAATATCAGAGAATTAGTAGCACTTTATGCTTGACTCAATATTGTTCTGTTCATATGGCTTGTATGATTTCTATTTTATTTTCACAGTCTTAAAGTTCCATGTTAATGCCTTGTATGATTTTTATTTTATTTTCTCAACATTTCAGTTGATGATATTGTTTTTTTGTTACTATTTTGAAAAATATTTAGTTGAACTTACAAGAAGCAACACATGATCTCCAAGTTAGTTACACAAGCTCAAGTGCAAATTTTGAACAAAATGAAATCAATAAAATGGTATTTCAAAAGATTTATGAAGCTGATCATAATGGTAGGGTTCATGGGTTGGGACTAGGACCTACTTCAAGTAGGTATTTTAATGTTATATTAAAATTCACTAGCACAAGTGCTTTAACTACTGATAACAATCATAAAGCGGAATTGGAGAACGTTAAATTGGAATTGGCTGAGATGAAGGATAAATATGAGAAGTTAAACTTAGATTTGGCTGATATGAAAGAGTTATTTGGAGGGTTTATGGCTGAAAGAAGTTTTAATGATAGGATGTCTAAAGCATCCACCGAGGAAGTAAATTATTTGTCTTACTTTTATCACCGTTCATTCTTAAACAATAAAGTAAAACAACTTTTTGTAATGATGTCCATAGGTTGAAGATGTTGCATCTGTTGACTGATATCAGTGGATAAAATCTAAACATCATGTGGCTCAAGAGGTCTGTTGGTTATTAGCTTCAAAGTAGAGTTGTTTTTGCTCAAAACTTACAATTTTCATCATTAGTTTTATTTAGAAAAGTATATTTCTGTCTCTCTATTCTTATTGCACCATGTTTGGAGTTGTAATGTTTCTAATCTTATTTTCATTATAACTTTGATCATATTTTGTTGTGCTCTTCTCTCCATACTGCGAGGTTATATGCGATATTAACTTGTAGATTGTTGTAAATAGATACCTTTATTTTTCTTATTATTTGTAGAGATTTTTTCATTCATAAATGGAATTTCTTGATGTTATGTTCATCAGAATATTACCACATCCTGTTCAGTTTTCTCACAGCTCTTGATTCTATGTTCTTAATCAAATTTTTTATTTATAAAAAAAAACCTTTTTGATGGTATTAAAAAATCTTCCATTTATCATCCTAAGTTTCTCTTAGTTCTGTTGATGAGTGATTTATTTTCTTAAACTTTTCAACATTTCAGTTGATGAGGGATGCATGGCATTATGTAGGGTAGCAGCACTATAAACCTAGAAAAGGGAGGAATTAGCAGACAATTGAGATTCTTCTAAGTAAAAAGGTGTTTCTTTATATGGAGGTTAGTTTTCACCTTGCAATGTAGTGTTTATGCCTTTTAATGATTCATAATGGACCATACAAAATTATCACATGAAAATATAATATAAAAATAAAATTTTGATAGCTTTTACTATGTTGTAGTTTTACTTAACATTGATCTATGAAATCTAAATTAGTTAATGGAATTTTGTCTTCAATAGATTTATACGATTTTTAATATGAAGTTCACAAATATCCTCTTCAAATTATGTATTCTTTAGAAATTAAACAAAAATATTCAGATTGCCAGTGAGTATTTATGATAATGGCTCCTGAAAAATCAATTAATCATGCATTCATGGCCTCTAATTTGTTTATTTATAATTTTTTTCCCCAAACAACATCTTCTTATTCATAGTGGCAATTATTCATCTAAGAGAAAATTTTACTTGCTTATTATGTGATATTTATTGTAAAAATATATATATATATATATATATAAGATTGGATTCTTTTTTATATGTTTTTGTAGATTTTGGAGAATTCATGGTTAAAGATCGAGAGGGTTGAAGATGAAGAGGATACATGAAGCTTTTTACTTTGTGTAATTAACCCAAAAAAATAATTTGTAATGAAAGTACATAAATAGTGTAAAATTTTTTAATTTTGTGATTAATCAAAATACATTGCACTTTAGCTCATAACTTGTCAGTAAAAGTCAATGAAATTGAATTAATGATACTTTTGAATGTATTGAAAGATTTATGTTTTTGATTTACAGGTTAAATAAATCTATTTATTATTAGTAGGAAAATAAATAAAAATTTAATTCAATTCAATTAATAAACAAATTTAGAGGTTGTTATAACCGCCTCTAGAATTATGAACATGTAAGAAATTATTAGCTATAGAGGTGGTTATGACCACTGATAAGTGCTTGAGTGAACATGTTTTTATGCTTGTTTTACATACATTGAGCATCATATTTTATATGGTTTATGGCTCATTTCGTGTATTGGGTGTTCTTTTATGCATGTAGGTTGTGAAGGCATTGGGATTTCAAATGGGAGCGAAGATAGGCTATTATGGCATAATATTGGGAGTTCTTGTACAAATCAAGTTGGAAGATACAAGAGGGGTTCATGTATGAGGAGATGTGCCAACTTCCATAGTTTTTTTGCAAAGCCAAGTTATTAATGGAAGGGCACAAAAGCAGCCATGTCTCCACATCCCTCCTCCTTGTAAAGATTTCAAGACCTTTCAAGACGCATTGATGAAGGAAAAGCCGGATAGCCTACCATATGATCGTGTGCCCGATCGTGTGGCCTTAAGAGGAGAATGTTCATCGTTGTGCAGCAGGGGAATACTCGTAGCGGAATCACCGTAGCGAGTTCATGCTCACGCGCCCGCTGAAATTCCGCGCGGCGCGTGGGATTCCTGCAGCCCACGCTGGGCGCGTGGGGGCACGTGATGCACGCTGCTTTTGAGGCTATAAATACACCTTTTGGCCGATTCTAAAGGGACTTTTATGGAGCTTTGAGCATAGACATTGAGAGAGAGACGGCTAGGGTTTGAGGAGAAGGTCTTCGCCAATTGATAGGGAGTTCTTCACCAACTTTGATAGATTCCTTCGACGTCATAGCATTTTGGGGGAGCCATTGGCAACCTAGCTTCGGAGAGGAATCCTTCAAGACGTAGAACTACCAATCAAGGCCAATCCGCATCAATTCGAGGGGTTTTCTCTATGGGTTTTATTGCTTTTTCATTGTATTGATTATTGTTTTGTAACTAGGCCCATGGAGGGCTAAACCCTAGTAGGTATTTGGGCATGTGAACCCTAAGATTTATATTTTTGGATTGATTCTCTTAATGTTTCTAGTTAATCCGAGTTGTCTTGAGTTTTAATCTTGTGATTTAATTGCTTGCTAGTGTTGTTAATCCTTGTGGTTGATTACATTGCATGATTTAATACTTTAATGTGTGAAGTTTCCATTAGAGTTGGAGTTCCAAGATTAAAGAGGGTTGAGAGGGTGAGCCTTGAGATGGAGGAATGTCCCCTTTCCCTTTCGATTGAGTGTTTCCTATCTCCGTATTCCATATTCTCTTTGCAACCATATTCGATGTGAGGCGTGAGATTGCTCGATTTCTCCGCGGGACCTTGTAGGGGGTTAGGATCCTTCGCCGGGAATTAGGGTTGGATCTACATTTAGGAATCGGTTTCACTCTTAGGTTTCCTTAGAGCATATTAGCGGTCATATGGGGTGTGAAGTGTTGAGATTGCTCGATTTCTCCACGGGACCTCGTAGGGGGACTAGTGCCTTTTGCTTGGAGACAAGAATTGGCTATCGTTGGACTACCTCGACTCATTAGACTCGATTCTATGAGCATTTAGTGAATCTTGAGCGTTAAAGAAGATCTTAGGGGGATCATTGCCCGAATACCTCATCCTTAGCGATTGAGACTCTTCTATTTTATTTCTTGCATACTTGTTTGCTTTGCTTTGCAATTAGTTCACTCCATTATCTTAATTGATTCCGACTAGATAATTGAGAAGTGGTTATTACTAGTACTTCCGTTCCTTGTGGATTCGACTACCCGACTCACCGGGTAATTATTACTCGACACTCGTGACACTTGCGATTCACGCACGCATATTCGGACGTGTCAAGTTTTTTTGGCGCCGCTGTCGGGAACGGGATATTAGGGAACACTAGGACTTGATTACTTTAGTCATTCACATTTTTATTTGTTTTTCTATTTCATATTTCTTTCTTTCGCCGTTCTCATTGTTTCTTTTTATTGATTTCAACTTCAGGTTATGACCCGAGGGAACCCTTCGACATTGGTTGAAGAGGACCACGAAATTGAACGAAGATTTCGTAGAAGGGGCAAGGAACCCTGCATAAGAACAGGACTCTCCAACTGAAATAGATATCGAAAGATCAGAAAATATGGCTGAACAAGAAGGGCAACAAAGGACATTATCAGATTTTGCTAGGCCTACAATTCGTGGGACACAATCAAGCATTGTTAGGCCACCGGTAGCTGCCCAAAATTTTGAGTTAAAGCCGGGTTTTATTCAAATGGTTCAACAGTCTGCACAGTTCAATGGGTTAGCCGATGAAGACCCAAATAGTCATATTGAGAATTTCCTCGAAGTTTGTGATATGTTGAAGATCAATGGAGTCTCGGATGATGCAATCCGATTGAGAGCATTCCCTTTTTTTCATTGAAGGGAAGAGCCAAGCAATGGCTTCATTCACTACCACGAGCTTCTATCACAACGTGGGGACGAGATGGTTGAGGCTTTCCTGCAAAGGTATTTTTCCCCGGGAAAATCGGCAAAAGCTTCGCAATGAAATATCTTCGTTTGTTCGAGATAGAGCTTGAATCTTTATTTGAAACTTGGGAGCGCTTTCAAAAGACCTTTTATGGAAGTGTCCACAACACGGGTTCCCCGAGTGGATGGTTATTCAATCATTTTACAATGGGTTGAACTCGAGTACCAAGCAACTCCTTGATGCTGCCGCGGGAGGGACAATGGGAAACAAAACCCCGAGCAAGCCCGACAACTAATTGAGGAAATGGGATTGAATAGCTACCAATGGAATGCAAGGGAAAGGAAGAAGGTGGCGGACTCCATGAAATTGATGCGATTACATCCTTAGCAGCCCAAGTCGAGGCACTAAGCAAGAAGTTGGATATGTTGACTTCATCGAAGGTAGCCTCAATCACAAGTTGTGATGGTTGTGGGGGTGCACACATGCCATCGATTGTCCTATCTCAATTACCACTTCAGCCCCAATTGAACAAGTTGATTTTGTGGGTAATTCGGGAAGAGTACAAGGGAACCCCCTACAAAGCAATACTTTTTACAACCAAGGGTGGAGAAGCCACCCAAATCTCTCTGGGGAAATCAAGGGCAGCAAAAGGCCGTTGCCCCACTCGGATTTCAGCAAACACCTTCGATTCGGAAAGAGTTTCGAAATTGGAAAGGGTTTTTGTCGAAGTTTATTCAATCAATCGACACAAGGTTCCAAAACATAGAGGCAACACTCCGTAATCACACCGCTTCTTTACATAATTTGGAGAATCAAGTTGGGCAAATAGCAAAAATCATTAGCGGAGAGACCTATTGGAAGCTTCGTCGAGTAACACTCGAGACTAACCCAAGAGAGCAAGTGAAAGCGATCACCTTGAGAAGTGGTCGAGGGGCTCCAAGAAAAAGGGTGCGGCTGAGAATAATTCTGAAATTCTTCAAGCCAAAACCCCACCTGGGAAGACTGCTGAGAATCCACAAGAACGACCTAAGGGATAGGGTGCAAGACAAGGAAAAAGAGGGCCAGTGTGCCTTCCCCTTCATTTTCCCCAAGAATTCCCTATCCAGCGCGTTTGAAGAAAAGACCAAGTTGATGAGCAAAACAGGAAATTTCTGGATCTATTCAAACAACTACACATAAACATTCCGTTTGTAGAGGCATTGTCTCAAATGCCTCGCTATGCAAAGTTTTTTGAAGGACCTCTTAACCAACAAGAGGAAGATGGAGGAAAGTGTGGGTCGTGGTATTAGAAGGTAAGTGTTCGGCAATGCTTCGAAAAACTTGCCAAACAAAAATGAAAGATCCGGGGTGTTTCATCATACCATGTGCAATCGGAGGTTTGGGGAAGAAAAAAGCTTTTGGCCGATTCGGGAGCTAGTATTAATGTTATGCCATACGCATTATTTTCGAAATTGGGTTTGGGAGAGCCACGTCCGACCGCGATGACTTTTGCAGCTGGCCGATCGTTCCGTTCGTCATCCTAGAGGTATAATCGAAGATGTTTTTAGTAAAGGTTGACAAGTATATTTTTTTCCCGCAGATTTTTGTTGTGTTAGATGTTGATGAAGATGCGGAGGTGCCATTAATTCGGGAGACCGTTCCTACGCACTTCCAAGGCACTCATCGACATGGATGGAGGAGAGATGACGTTGCGTATTGGAGAGGACAAGATCACATATCGCCTTGCCGAAGCAATGAAGCACTCTCTTGACTTTGATGATTCTTGTTATTTTATTGATGTCAATGACGAGATTTCTAATGAATACTTGCAGGAATTGTTACATCCGGATCCATATGAGGAATGGCCGGACATGGAAGAGGCACAATTAAAAATTTGTACGGAACAAGTCCTCAAGGAGCAACCACAAGGAGGATTCATAGAACAGATTTTTAGCCGAGTCAAGAGGTCGAGACATCGTCGCCGGAAGCGCTCCCACACAATAGGAGACAAGTACACACAGGGAGAGCGCGACATGCCCTCATTCGGTAACTTGGTTAAGAGTTTTTCCTTGAATATGCAGTAAATTCGTCCATCGTGTGTGCAAGATGCTAATAAAGAGGTTTTTCCATCTTTATGACCCTCCATAAGGTAAGGAGAGGTACGTCTAGCTTAGTGACGTTAAACAAAGCGCTTCTTGGGAGGCAACCCAAGTTTTTTTAGTTAGTTTTTTAAACTTGAAATTTAATTCCTCGAGTAATAATTTCATGAGTGTGTGCCTTAATCAATTTTTTTGTTGTTTGTCTGGTGTTTTCATGAAATTTTTTTCGGTGATATGCATTATTTTTTCATGTGTATGACATGGTTTAGGGTGTTTCCAATGTTAAATGTTGAACAATTGGTGTCAATTTGGAGTTTTGGGCCCTTAGTGGACTGTCTGCAGAAATTCTGCAGTCCACGCGGCCGCGTGGAATTTCCACGCGGTCGTGTACAGTACCCACGCGGGGGAGTGGCAAATCCACACCCCCATGTGCCTATAAGAATGTGAAGGGGCACTATTCATCATCTTCCATTTTAAAGAACCCTTTCATCTTCCAATTTTTCACTCCTATAAAACTCAAGTTTTGATCTCTAAAACCATTTGTTTTCAATTCCTTGGGGGATTAGAAGCGATTTGCCGGAGTTTGCACCGATTTTTCTTCTCCAATTTGCTCCGGTAAGCTCTCATTTTATCCCACCCTTTCCATGTTTTTCAAGGTCATTTTCATGGAGTTTTCATGGTATTTGTATGCTATATTTCATAGGAAATCATGTTAGACACCTAATGAATGCTTGAGGATGAATTATGTGAGGCGTAGGAGCCCAACTCCGCGAAATCGCCGGAGTCGGGCGCACCGGGCGCAGCGTGGCCCTGCCCACGCGCCCGCTGCGCTGGGCTGCCGCAGACCCGCAGGGCCAGCGGCAGCGTGGGTCGGGCCAGCGCCCGCCGCGTAGCTCCCGCACGCGCGCCTCACGGCCCACCGCGCGCCCGCTGGCCGCCCAGCCCGCTGGCGCCGCGACTGGTGGCAGCAGCGCCATGGCCCGACCAGCGCCGCAGCGTGCCGCTGCCAGCGCGCAGCCGCGAGCTGCGCGCCCGCGTGGCTTGCCCACGCGGCGCGCGTCCCGCTCCCGCCGAGACAGAACACGCGCCCACGCTGGCGGCGTGGCTCGCCCACGCGCCAGCGTGTGGCGATGCAGCCGACGGCCTGTTTTCTCTCCGCCTCGCTGCCCTCGCGCGCGCGGTGCCCTGTTTACACTGTATACATGCCGATTGATGTTTTTACATGTTTTCTTCACAGATATGGCACCTCGGACCAAGAGATTGGCTCAGAAACGTCCTCGCCATGACAGGGAGCCGACTCCACCACCAGTAGTGGAATTTCCTGACCCCGTTCATCAGCAACGGTTCGAGCGTCTCCAGAATCTCAAGATTGGACAGTCACGATTTATTGACTGGGACGCACTAGAGGATATTGGTCTTGCTGACGAGGTTAGAGAGCTAGTTAGTGTGGGAGGTTGGGACCGATTACTTGATATTCAGGAGCCCGTCAGACGAGATACCACCTTGGAGGTTCTTGCCTCGTTTTCCTTCGATCGTGATGCAGTTGATACCAGTTTTGACACGGAGGATGCCATCTGTTTCCGAGCCTTTGGTCAGCCGCATGGGATGTCTCTGACCCGGTTCTCGATTTATCTTGGGTTACTACTGATCGGGACTATACTCGTACTTGTCGAGTACACATGCCTCCTCACCGACTACCCTCATGGTATCACCGCGGGCCGGGTTTTTCCATGATTTATGCGGCGGGCCGTCAATATTCTCCGAGGCCGATCGAAGGCCTCTTGCCTCACTCGACCGGGCGCACGGTACATTCATGCGGTTCTCGGCCCGGTCGGATGTGGTCGGGGAGATGGTACTCGGTTCACTCAGCGGGAGACGGATCTTTTTGTACCTCCATTCCATGGTCCATGGAGTCCCTCTCCACCTAGGATTTGTGGTCGCCGACTACTTTCGCCATCGAGTGAGTACTACGGTTGGGAGCATTGTTCGCGGGACCCTATATCACCTGCGTCTTATGTTCAAGATGGGTCCGATCCGTTCGGGTCGGGGCGAGGAGAGGGTCATGAGCCCAATACCATTGGGTTTGGTTACTCTCCGCTTTGATGGGCATTGTGAGACGTCAGGGCTCGGGTGGATACGCGACTAGTGGAGTCGTCCTCCGAGGGACGACGAGGGAGCTCGCCGAGGCCACGAGAGGCACCATCTGCGGCCGAGCCTAGGATCACCGAGCAAGCACCGATAGCATCCAGCGATCCAGTAGTCATCTATCTCGAGTACACGAGCGCTGGCTCGACTCGAGGCTGCCGTTGCTACTATCTTGGAGAACCAGGTGCGGATTTTGGAGCGACTTGATCGTGATTCAGCGAGACTCTCGACGAGGAGGTCTCATCCGCTCGCATCCACATCCGCACTCAGAGACCAAACGACTGACTCCGGATGCCGACGCTTGAGGCGTCACATTCATGAGACTTTTTATTTTGTTTTCATTTTATGTTTTTATGTGTTTTATCTTTAGTTTGTGAACTTTTGTGCTCAGAAAGGTTTCACCTTCTGAGAGTTATCTTTATGCTTTCGTTTTGTTATTTGTTTGCACTCGTATTCCCTTTTCTATTTTATTGAGCTTTACTGAACCCCTTGTATTCCGTGCAGATGGCCTTGAGAGTGATGTTGTTGATGTTTTAGTCATAGACACGATCATGTGCTTTATCACATGGTCGTGTGAGCTTCACAACCCGATGAACACATACACCCATGAGTTAGGCTTCACCAACCGATTAATGAGGAGTTCAGGGGAGTATTGTTTTAATTGCATTCCCAAACACATTATGCTTCCATTGTTATTATTTTTATTGTGCTTGCATGCGTACATTGAGGACAATGTACATCTTAAGTGTGGGGGAGGGTTCACCTTATACATGACCTTTTACTTGTGTTTTCATGAGCATGCTCTTGTTGCCAATGAAGGTTCACCTTAGGGTTAAGAGTTTAATTCTTAGTTTTTGGAGGTTATAAACATGGATTTTATCATGCTCTAGTTTTCATCCAATTTCATTGAATATTTTTGTCCGATTGCTCTTTGTGCACTTCTCTCACTCATTAGACCTATGAAGACTCTAGTTCATTATGTTTGGGACTTTAGTATGCTAGTTTTATTTATAAAAATTTTTGGAAATTGTTTGTTGTTTGTACATAGGGTGTGGAAAGAGCTACCACCCATGATGTATGTAGCTACTCTCACAAGTCGGATACTTGTTATGCCCTAATGAGAGAAAGAGCTATCTCATGGGATGTGTGAAAGCTACCACCCTTGGTAGAAAAGAGCTACCACCTCAAAAAGTGTGAAAGCCACCCGGGAGGCATCTTGGGGAAAGGGCTACCTTAGAGGATTGTGTGAAGCTACTACCTATTCTTTTTTTGTTCATAAATAAGTCCCGCTTTTAATAAGAACTTGGTAGTGGACATAGTGTTGACATGAGTTGAGTTTTTTTCACACACACGCATTCGGATTTTATCATATTCATTTTTTTGATTGGATTGTTTGCTAGAGCATTGATTATTTTTTTGTCTAGTGTTTTTATTTTCTCCATAACTTTAGAATTTCATTCTTGTACCTTCTTGGTGAACCTAAAAGCCAATCACCTCTCTTTTATTCCCATGAGTTTAATGTTTAATTTTGCTTGAGGGCAAGCAAAGGCTTAAGTGTGGGGGAGTTTGATAAGTGCTTGAGTGAACATGTTTTTATGCTTGTTTTACATACATTGAGCATCATATTTTATATGGTTTATGGCTCATTTCGTGTATTGGGTGTTCTTTTATGCATGTAGGTTGTGAAGGCATTGGGATTTCAAATGGGAGCGAAGATAGGCTATTATGGCATAATATTGGGAGTTCTTGTACAAATCAAGTTGGAAGATACAAGAGGGGTTCATGTATGAGGAGATGTGTGCCAACTTCCATAGTTTTTGCAAGCCAAGTTATTAATGGAAGGGCACAAAGGCAGCCATGTCTCCACATCCCTCCTCCTTGTAAAGATTTCAAGACCTTTCAAGACGCATTGATGAAGGAAAAGCCGGATAGCCTACCATATGATCGTGTGCCCGATCGTGTGGCCTTAAGAGGAGAATGTTCATCGTTGTGCAGCGAGGAATACTCGTGAGCGGAATCACCGTAGCGGAATCAGCATGAGCAGAGTCATCGCTCACGCGCCCGCTGAAATTCCAGCGGCCGCGTGGGAATTCCTGCAGCCCACGCGGGCGCGTGGAATATCCACGCGGGCGCGTGGGGGCACGTGACAGACGCGTTTTGAGGCTATAAATACACCTTTTGGCCGATTCTAAAGGGACTTTTTGCGGAGCTTTGAGCATAGACATTGAGAGAGAGACGGCTAGGGTTTGAGGAGAAGGTCTTCGCCAATTGATAGGGAGTTCTTCACCAACTTTGATAGATTCCTTCGACGTCATAGCATTTTGGGGAGCCATTGGCAACCTAGCTTCGGAGAGGAATCCTTCAAGACGTAGAACTACCAATCAAGGCCAATCCGCACGAATTCGAGGGGCTTTTCTCTATGGGTTTTATTGCTTTTCATTGTATTGATTATTGTTTTGTAACTAGGCCCATGGAGGGCTAAACCCTAGTAGGTATTTGGGCATGTGAACCCTAAGATTTATATTTTTGGATTGATTCTCTTAATGTTTCTAGTTAATCCGAGTTGTCTTGAGTTTTAATCTTGTGATTTAATTGCTTGCTAGTGTTGTTAATCCTTGTGGTTGATTACATTGCATGATTTAATACTTTAATGTGTGAAGTTTCCATTAGAGTTGGAGTTCCAAGATTAAAGAGGGTTGAGAGGGTGAGCCTTGAGATGGAGGAATGTCCCCTTTCCCTTTCGATTGAGTGTTTCCTATCTCCGTATTCCATATTCTCTTTGCAACCATATTCGAGTGTGAGGCGTGAGATTGCTCGATTTCTCCGCCGGGACCTTGTAGGGGGTTAGGATCCTTCGCCGGGAATTAGGGTTGGATCTACATTTAGGAATCGGTTTCACTCTTAGGTTTCCTTAGAGCATATTGCGGTCATATGGGGTGTGAAGTGTTGAGATTGCTCGATTTCTCCACCGGGACCTCGTAGGGGACTAGTGCCTTTTGCTTGGAGACAAGAATTGGCTATCGTTGGACTACCTCGACTCATTAGACTCGATTCTATGAGCATTTAGTGAATCTTGAGCGTTAAAGAAGATCTTAGGGGGATCATTGCCCGAATACCTCATCCTTAGCGATTGAGACTCTTCTATTTTATTTCTTGCATACTTGTTTGCTTTGCTTGCAATTAGTTCACTCCATTATCTTAATTGATTCCGACTAGATAATTGAGAAGTGGTTATTACTAGTACTTCCGTTCCTTGTGGATTCGACTACCCGACTCACCGGGTAATTATTACTTCGACACTCGTACACTTGCGATTCACGCACGCATATTCGGACGTGTCAACCACCTCTAAAACTATTAATAAGTGATGAAAACTTAGTAGGTATAGAGGTAGTTATAACCGCGTCTACCACTTATAATTTTTAGAGGCGGTTATAATCACCTCTAAAACTATTGAGAAGTAATGAAAACTTAGTAGTTATAAAGGCGGTTATAACCACCTCTAAAGTTATTGAAAGGTAATGAAAACTTAATAGCTATAGAGGCGGTTATAACCGCCTCTACTATTATTATTAAAAACCACTTCCGTAGATAAAACTTACCCCAACTGTTGGTACAAACTATCTCTAAAGTGTAGAGCTGTCTTGATACAAGGCGGTTTAGAGGTGAGTTTAAAACCAACGCTATACTTATAGAGGCAGTTATAATTGCCTCTATAAGGCTTGAAAACCGCTTCACAAACATTTTTTTTTGGTGTAGTGGTTCTCTTATAAAAATGAATTACTATTTCTATGTTGCTAAAGGCAAACTGAGCTAGAGTGGTTTTGCCAATACCACCCATCCCAACTATTGGTAGAATAGAAACATTGCCGATGACATTTGACGCTTTGAGGAGAAATTGAAACAACTCACTAAATTCATAACCACCCTTCAAACCGATTTCAAAAGCATTTTTTTGGTGTAAAGGTTCTCTTATAAAAATGAATTACTATTTATGTGCTGTTGAAGGCAAACTGAGCTAGAGTGGTTCTGCCAATATCACCCATCCCAACTATCAGTCATATATTTTGCTTTCAGTTGGTGATGATGTGGTGACAGTTTGTTTTTTGCTACTTGATGTTGCCCACATGAATCATAACCACCCTTCAAACCGATTTCAACATTAGACTAAGCATCCAACTCAAATGCATTATTCATCTATGAATCAATGCAATTAATTTGTTGGATAGTAGTCTTCATCTTACTCACTTTCTCACCTTCAATAACTTCAAAGGTTTCCAAATATTAAACCTAGTTTGATTTATCCATCTAGCATACAAATATATACATTACGGGGAAGAACAACACATTGCGTGGAAAATATAATGGATAAATTAAGACAAATATGAAGGCAACAAACCTATGGACTCGAATGAAGAAAGCCAGCGCCTTTTGTCACTTGATTGTCCGATTGTCCAGGGGATCCAAGACTGGAGTTGTCATGTTCTAGATGAGCTCTTGTCAGCTTCATCCTGCAGGTTGATCTCCTCCTCCTTTTGCTGCAGCTCCAAGTACTCCAAATAATCTTTTAAGTCTTTAATCTGGTAACTCACATCTATGAGTTTGTTGTTGATAAGGATCAGCCTCATATTTTGTATACCTCATTTGCGCAACCTTCTGACTTCACTTTGTACAATCTCGAGCTTCAAATAAGTCTCTGCTAAGGCTTTCCGCTCATTCTCCAGTTGTTGGAGCTTATCTACTTCTCTTTTATAGGATGATGGCTGGTCTCTAGAAAGATACTCAAATAAACACTTGAGCTATTTGTTCAAAGCAAACTAAGGAAATATTGGTACAAGAAAGGCTTCTGCTATGCCTGATAAGAATGGAGAAACCATGATGAATGGATTCGCTGCAACGGTTGCAAGGTTGATACTTGTACAGGAAAGAGAAGATAGAGAGACTCTCTATTCTACTTTTCAAGCTCATTTTGGCACAAGTTGAAGGGAAGCGGCCGAGAAGGTCCTCAGTTTATGCCTTTTGGACAAGCTAGCAAGTACTCCAATGCTTCATAGACTTAGAGGGGATGATGAATGATTATTTTTAATTAATTTTTAAAGAAAACTTTAAGATAAAATTGATAAAGTAACCACATTTTTTATTTAATTAATTAATCAATTATAAAACTGATAAAGTAACCATATCTTTATCAGTGATCACTCAAAATGTTTGGTTGGAAAATATTAGTGAGTGACTCACCATCCAAAGAGAGATCCATAGTGCACAAACAATAATGCTCAAATTTTTTTTTTAAATTAGGGATAAATTTGTCATTACGTTATGTTGTCCTTCAATTAAAAAATTGTATCATGATTTTTGTGAGACAAAATTTTCAGCTGTTTGTGATGTACTTTTACCCTATTTATAAGTGTGGAAATTGCTAAAAACACCCCCAAAATTTGCAATATGCACAGATTCTCCCTCTAAATTTTAATATCCATAAAACCTCTTCCTTTTAAATACAATGATTTTTTAAACCCCCCAAGCGTCTAATAGTGATTGATAGAGTTAATTTGTAATTTTTTGGACGAAATTGCCCCTTGCGTGAGAAGTTGTGGCAAGTGTGACAGGGTTTGAGTATAATGCCCTTGAGTGCAATGAGTTTCTATTTAAAATATGAGGCTTCTGTTTAAAATATGAGGTTTCTATTTAAAATATGAGATTCTGTTTAAAAATAAGTTTTCTATTTAAGAAATGAGTACATGCATTACTCTTCATGCAAACCTAAATTATTTTGTTTGTAGTTATAATGTAATCATGCTAACCTAAATTTTTTCCCACAAACTTATTAAATTTTTAATGTAAATATCGTTATCTCCATATAATAAAGAATGACCATCTTTATGCTTGTTTGTCTTTGTTTAACTATCGATGTTTCTGTTTAATATATTGCGTTTAAATTTAAAAAAGTGCTTAAATATTGTTGTTTCTATTTAAATATGTACGAGTGGCCAAGATTAATTGGTTTTTATACCCAGGATTAATTTGTCACATAAGTATTGGTTTTTCTATTTAAATATCAATGTTTATGTTTAAAAAATGAGTTTTCTGTTTAAAAAAATGAGGTTTCTGTTTAAGAAATTAATTTTCTGTTTAAAAAATGAGGTTTCTGTTAGATTTCTGTTTAAGAAATAAGGTTTTTGTTTAAAGAAATGAGCTCTGTTTAAGAAATGAGTTCTCTGTTTAAGAAATGAGTTCTCTATTTAAAAAATAAGTACATGCATTACTCTTCATGCTAACCTAAATTCTTTTGTTTGTAGTTATAAGTTTGTTTGTAGTTATAATGTAATCATGCTAACCTAAATTTTTTCCCACAGACTTATTAAATTTTTAATGTAAATATCGTTATCTCCATATAATAAAGAACGGTCATCTTCATGCTTGTTTGTCTATGTTTAACTATCGATGTTTCTGTTTAATATATTGGGTTTACGTTTAAAAAAGTGCTTAAATATCATTGTTTTTATTTAAATATTTACTAGTGGCCAAGATTAATTGGTTTTTATACCCAGGATTAATTTGTCACGTAAATATTGGTTTTTCTGTTTAAATATCAATGTTTCTGTTTAAAAAATGAATTTTCTATTAAACAAAATGAGGTTTCTGTTTAAGAAATGAGTTTTCTGTTTAAGAAATGAGGTTTCTGTTAGGTTTTTGTTTAAGAAATGAGTTTTTTGTTTAAGAAATGAGGTTTCTGTTTAAAGAAATGAACTCTCTGTTTAAGAAATGAGTACATGTAAAAAGGAATGCAAAAAAAATGAAAAAATGTATGCAAAAGGGTTTAAGGGCAATGATGGAATTTCATAATGCAGGGGGCAAAAAGGAAGTGAAACAATAAAGAAAGGGCTATCTGAGGTATTCAAAACTCACAGGGGTTGTTTGGGAAGCTTTGAAATTTTTGAGGGGTAAACAGTAATTTTCCCTTTATAAATCAAACAAAGTATAAAAAAAAAAGTTATATTGGGTTATTCCCATTTTTTCGAATATCAAATACACCCTTAAGTTGTCATGATAACAAAAATGAATTTATTTTTATATATATCATATGAAAAAAGCCATTAATAATTTTTTGATAAGTAAAATATGTTATTTTCTTGTAGTCCATGGTCATGTTTGATCATGGTTTATACCAAGTTATTTAAATATTAATGCAATTTCCAACCAAACAATTTTTAATCATCACAGTAATTTATTTTATTTTATAAAATTTAAATAAATTAACTAATATAATAATATAAGTACTCATTTTTAATTAAGTTTTTTTTTTTTTGGCACAACCAAAATGAAAATTTATTAAGAGAAAATAGCTAAATGTGGTAAAAGAAAACATTAAAAAATGTACTTAAAGCTAAACAAAACAAAGACCACCACTCCACAAACAATACAAAACACAGTTTCTGTCACGCCCCCACCTGACTTGATATGTCGACAAACGGCCACATACCAACAAGACCGAGACCAAGTGGCCACACAAGGCCTTAATATCTATCTCACAACCAATAAAATATAACAAAGTACCAACAACAAAAAAGCAAAAGAATTCAAAGGATACAATAACTAGGTTTACAACTATTAATCAGAGGAAAATATAAAAATACAAGAGTCAAAGTTTAAACAAATAAAAGCTCCAAGTTCACAAGGAGAAAAACTGATTACATGCTAACCAACTGGTGTTCACTCAACGCTTCCCACTCAGCTATCCACCACACGCCTATTACTGATCTGAAAAAAGATAAAACAATTATTTATGAGTTTGATAGCCCAGTAAGAACCCACTAAAAATATCGGAATCACATAAAAATTTCATAAGTTTCAAATTCATACTTAAGTGTGACATTGTACAATAATTATTAGCTATAAAACCTAGAATTCATAATATTCCAAACGATTATAATTTATCAAAATCAACAAGCATATGTGTCCCTCGAATAACTAATACCAAAACAAAAAAAAAACAATTAGAATTCATATATTTAAACTCTGTGACCCGAGTCAGAATTTCGGAGTTCAATTATTTACCCTTGATGACCAAAGCCAGATTACAATCGTTACTCTCCACTGAAGGAATGAAGTGAAACTATAGTTTTTAAATAGGGTTACATGTCGACACAATCGTTGTCTAACCCCTAATGATAGGGTTGGTGCAAAGTTAATTTGGGGACTATAAGTTTCTATGTCAGAAGTATGTTAGGGTGAAATCATTGTCAACACAAAAATACTAAATTCGATGATCCCATTTTGCAATGAAAATATTTCCAATTATTAAAATAAGTCAATGATCATATGTGACAACAATAATTCAAATAAAACCATATAACAAAATCAGCCATTAAAATGATTAATTAATAAATATGTAGCCCATTAAAATATTAAACAAAATAGAAATTTCACCAAAAGTTTTAGGCTGAAACGAAAAGTTTATGTGGATTATATATACAGGATTTATATGTAGGTACTCACACCAATGAACTTCTCTCAGGAA
Organism: Dioscorea cayenensis subsp. rotundata; assembly: GCF_009730915.1. Classification (NCBI taxonomy): domain Eukaryota; kingdom Viridiplantae; phylum Streptophyta; class Magnoliopsida; order Dioscoreales; family Dioscoreaceae; genus Dioscorea; species Dioscorea cayenensis. The sequence continues at coordinate 9,536,800 of NC_052488.1, read as the reverse complement.
ATCCTATATTTGGCAAGAAACCCCATCAGATTTACTTCCAATAAAAATTTAAAAAAACCCTAAAGATATTCAAAAACAATTTCATCACACCCATAAAGCTACAAAAGTCGAGTGGCTAATAAACAACTCCATCATGCCCTTGATGGTAGAAATAGCATAACTTTGTGAATTCCGATTGAAACCAAAAATTTCTACCTTCTAAGAAAACTAGACATCTATTGCTATAACATATTCAAATTTCGCAATGATTTGAGATCTACAGAATTTAAATCATAAATTTAAGTAAACCTATTTCTGCAAATTAGAAAATTCAGACATACCCTTTCTAACAAGGATATTTCACAACACAAGCCTTCAAATAAACTCAAACTTTAGGAGCAAAAAACTAACTCAAAATATTATAACTTTCTAACTGAGAATACATTCTGATTCCAAATCTATGACAATGAAAATGTCTAACCAATTTTCATGATTTCTGTAGAAATGTCATTTGAGCACAAGTTTAGTAATATTTCTATAACTCAAACATTACAGAGGTAGAAATTCTAAAATTCTGCAAACCCATAGATAATGTCGACTTCTACATCTTTCCTATATAATTCTATATCTAATTCGAATACTAAAGTCATGAAAAATAATAAAAACTTCTTCATGGTCCACACAGATGTCTAAAGGTTGAAACTTACATCATACACATGTAGAAAATCTGAAATTTTGCAGTAAGCTTGTTAAGATAAAGATATACCAATTTTGTATTTTTAACTCCTCCAAATTTGGTCTCTAAGTCTCACAAAATAAAGAGAGATCTCTACTATACTAAAAGCAAATTTCTGAATCTTATCCTGAATTAAATCAAATCTTTCACTTAAGAAGCGTGGAGGGTTTAGGAATATCCTTCTAAACCAAGCTAATATTAATTTTAAGATAATCAGAACAAATCTAACACCAAATAATTTCTATAAAATTGACATAAACTATACGAACAAGAGAGTCAAATCAAGGTTCTCACCAAAACCTAACACTAACTAGTATCACTTCACAAACAATCACAAGAAAGAGAAGAAAATGAATAAATCAGAATCTTACCTCAGCACTCGCAATCAAGCACCCACGGAGGTGATTTCCTCATCTTTGTCATAGGAACCACGTTGTAACTAAGAAGAGATGCTAGGTCTCACTTTTCTTAAACGGCAATACTAAATCATAAGGTGGCGAAGAGTGTGAGGTTTATGGAAGGAGACGCGGTTAGGTTTCAAATAAAAAATAACTGAAAACTTAAAATAAAAAAAATTTAAATATTTAAATGTAACCACCCAACAACATTAGAATTTAAGAAGATTTTGGTGGGGCCTAAAGTTTCTCACCACAGCCAAGAGCTCATGTGTTGAAGGATGATCAAAGCTCTTCATGTAATGGTCCATGTGGTAGTAAACATGGAAAGTGTATGTTGGAGAAGTAGTTATCATATTTAGTTATGTTGCCAGACAGTTACTAGTAGTTATATTGGTACAGTTTAATCTACGTATCTTTTGTCAAGGAGTAGTGTTGTTTCATGTAAGCATCCTTTGTCAATGAGTGTAATTGATGTTATAAATATGCATGAGTGTAATGTAGTAAGGTATCTAGTCTCTGTTTTTTTTTGTTTTATTTGCAATACAAGGTTTACATTATACAGAGAATTCCATTGTTTCATTTATCTTAACATAGTGGCATCAGAGCACAGGTTGCAAAGATCAAATTAGTATGGCATCCAATGGTAATAATGTGAGTGTAACTCAACCAACTCTCCTTGTGTTCAAATGAGAGAATTATAGTTTCTAGAGCTTTAAAATGAGAACATTGTTTAAATCCTAAGAGTTATGGGCTTTCATGGAGCATGGTTATGAAGAACCAGATGAAGTGATCAACGTGAAGTAGATGCATGCAGGTGGATGCGTCAATCGAAGTAATCATGCAAAGCAAGGTCGAATTAACAGAGACTTGATAGTACTAGTACTAACCTTATCTTCATTTGTTAACTAAAACAAGAATTGGGATTAACTCAAAATAGAAAAGAAACAATAAAAAAAAAGTGAAAAGGCCTAAACAATGGAGAACAAGTAACTAAATCAATGAATGAAAACAGTGCCGGATCGATTTCACTTGGGATGATAGAGATTAAGGAGATTGCAATTTAAGATAGAATAAACCTAAGCTAGCTGGAATGAAGGAAACCAAAAATACACCGAGTGATCTCTCAGAACTCCTTAGTGTCTAATCCTTGCTAAGGCTTGAAGTGAATCTCTCCTACTTTTACCCTTGCATGATTGCAATGGGTTCTAGGGTTTCCATGTCAAAAAATCTACAATTAACCACTGAGATTCCAATCAAATGGTACATGGCGCCTTTACATCTCTAGCAAGTATCAGCGATACCTATTCATTGAAGTGTGTTCTAGATGAAAGGATCTCTCAATACACAAGCAATAACCAAATGTAAATGCCACATTCTGATACACAAATCCAACAATTGTAACAAGGTTGAATCTTGTGCAAAAGTTAGTTCTATATTATAACAAGGTTGATCACAACAGTGGTAAGTGTAGACAACGGGTGTTGTGAGTTGCTATAGATCCATTGTGAGTTGTGATGTAGTCTAGATTCAACAACATACTTCATTTTGCTTCAAAACATCCGTGAATTCACTTCTTTCTAACTAAATGCAATTTAAATGATATAGAAAATATGATTAGTTTAGCACTTACCAGCTACCCAAGTCGGAGCCATTACGAAAAGACTTGATTGGATATAACCTATACAACAACGGGCTCTAGTTATTAAGTAAGTGAACAAAGGGTGCATGTCTCCAACTCAAGTACCAGCCTAGTAAAGCAAGTAGATTTTATCAACAATACTAATTGATTCGAAGGCAGTAGCTCTTACAAAATTGGATGGACTAATCACCTTAATTTCTCATGTAGAAACCTAACAAGTTCCCCTTGCTTATATCCCGCAAGTGCACGGGCTTGTCAAAGTAATAATCCCGGGTGAGCGGGGTCGAATCCACAGGGAGTAGGGAGTGAAAATACTTAATTTGATTCTTAGCTATGTGGAAGATCAATTGTGATAGGTGTGAAATTGATTCAATTCTCAACAATAAAATCAACAAGTGAAAGAGCAAAAGTAAGAAGAGGGTAAGGCAATCGATAAAGATGGGGTACTCGGATAATGCTTCACCTAGGATAATCGCTTCAAGTGCAAGAACTCTCTATTATGCTTCCTAATCAATGCAATGGTGAGTCGTGGAAATCCTTACATACATAGTCCCAAATCTAAGGTCAAATATGCCTAACTCTATACATGTCCCGGAGGAGAAATCGAACAATCTCAACACCTCGCATTCGCATAGAGTTGCAATGAACTCTAGGGATTCCAAGTGATAAATCTCTTCCTAAATATAGGCCTAACCCTTTGGTCCAGGCGGAAGGTCCCTAGCCACAATTAAGCCCTAGATACTAAGATCCTCTCAACGCTTCACTCCATTACACGCGCAACTAGGCCCCAGCGAAGGTTCATTCCTTAGACCACTCACTCTATTATGGCCGCAAAGAACTCAAAGAACGGAGGTAGAATCTATCACGCTGGAGGAGAAAGGGGACGCTTCTGTACCTCTCGACTCACCCTCTCAACCCTCTCCAACCTAGGTTTGTCTAACGCTTGTGGTGTGTCACTCACTCACAAGGTTACCAACAAGAACTCTCAACCCTAGTGTCACTCTAGGGGAAATGTTCATACAATCAAGCATTCAAGGTTGGAACTCACAATAAACATCAATTTATTGAAAGGATAATAAAGAAGTTCAATGAAACGAATACATCCTAGGGTTCACAATCATCCAAGTACCCACTAGGGGTTTAGCTCTCCATGGAGCTTAATACAATCAAAGAAATCGAATGTAAAAGCAATGAATCCATAAAGAAACCCCCTTGATGGTCGTGTCGATGGTCTTGTGGAGAGTCCTCTACTCGTCGTCCAAAGATTCCTTCGTCTGGTATAGGATTCGCCTCGATCGAAGCTCCCTTACCAACCTTCTTCCTAATGGAATCACGATGTTGGAGCCGTAGAACTTCTCCAAAACCTTGGCCAATACCCCTCAAAACCCTAGCCGAAGTCCTCTCACAAGTTGGGGAAAAGATGGAGAAAAGAATACCAAAATCGGGGCTGAAATCAGCTTTAAATAGGGCTGGAATCGGGCGACTGCACGGGCATGTATGATGTCACATGCCCCTGTGGAATTTCCACACGGGCGTGGATAATTTCCACACACCCGTGTGGATTCTCTGTTTCTCTGATTTCTTAGCCATGCTGCTACAGTACTTGCTACAGTGTTTTGTTACAGTACCTGCTACAGTAACGCAAACGGGCACACGTTAACGTCGTGAATCACTTGCCTCTTCAATGATGTGCACGTTGGTGGATCTCTTGTTCTTATATGCATAAATCAGAATGTTCGAGTGTGACTGCCTTTGTGCCCCTCCAAATGAATGTGCTCACTCGAATACGAGGAGGTTGGCACACACTCTAGCATCTCACACCGACCTATGTCTTCGCGTTTGAACCTTAGCAAGATCTCCTCCAAAAATAGGTGCATTATGATCCACATTGGCCTATTTCCTTCATACTCGGGCTCACAACCCTACCGCATAAAAAGTAACATAAAAACACACATATTAATGTAAAAAAACCTGAGAAAAGTAATGCTCAACATAAGGAATGAGCGCTCAGCATTCATATCGCACAAGCACTTATCAAACTCCCCCACATTTAAGCTTTTTGCTTGTCCTCAAGCAAACATTAAAACATATCATGCATTGATGAAGAAAAATATTGAAAGTGCTTGGCCTTAGGGTTCAGCAAGGTATACAAAGAAAGTATTCTACAAGTAAGGAAAAATTTCAACACTAAATCACGAAAAAAATCAATGCTCTAGCTAAAAAAACTTGAATAAAAAAGGACAACAAACCCGAATTTCGTGTATGTGTGTGAACTCACTCAAAAACAACCCAAGGTATACTCCTCAAAGTTCTAAGTACAAAGGGAATTATTTATCGACAAAAAGTGACAAAAAATTAAAAGATGGTAGTAGCTTCACACATCCTCTAAGGTAGCCCTTTCCAAAGCGGCCGCTAAGGTGGCTTTCACACTTTCGAGGTGGTAGCTCTTTCTACCAGAGTGGTAGCTTTCACTCATCCTATGAGATAGCTCTTTCTCTCATTAGGGCATAACTAGTATCCGACTTGTGAGAGTAGCTTAATTCTTCATAGGTGGTAGCTCTTTCCACCCAACAAACACAAATAAACAATAAAACTATTTTGTTCCTTCTTTTCATTTTCAATTTTCAATTTTTTTTATTTTTTTTTATTTTTATTTTTATTTTTATTTTTTTTTGAGTTGAGCACAAGAAAATAAACCTAACTAGTCCCTTTAACATCAAACATGAGTTTCCAATAGAGTTCAAAGAGTGAGTAGTGCACTAAGTGTAAATCGGGCAAAAATTCCTAAAAATTCAAGCAAGAACTAGAGTATGAAAACATTCAATGTTAACAATTCTCCTAGACTTAAGAATACAATCATTGCAACTACGGTGAACCGCCATTGGCTATGTGAGCATATATCAATCAAGAACAATAGAAAAGATGTGCGTATTATGAAACTCCCCCCTCCCCCCCCACACTTAGGTTGTACATTGTCCTCAATATACACATGCAAGCTCACTCAAAAATATATCATTCAAAAAAATAGATGTGGGAGAAGCAAGCAAAAACAATACTCCCCGACTCCTAGTGTTGCGTTTGATGAAGCTAATTCATTGGGAGTAGTGTTCCAACGGGTTGTGAAGCTCGCATCGGCCAAGTGCCAAAAGCACCTTGGCCGTACACATGACTAAGTCTCAATTTCCAAGAAGACAAGACCATCCTGCGCACACACGAGGGGATTCGGTGAAGCTCAAGAAAAAAACAAAAATAACTTGAGTGTATAAAAGATGAAGCAATGAATACAACTCGATAATGCAAAATAACATAAACTCAGAAGGAAAAATCCTTTATGAGTGAACAAGTCTAAAAACAAGAAAATAAGATAAAGTAAAATGCATGAAAGTAAAAGGAAGGTCAAGAAGTCAAGTGTCAATGTCTCTCTCGGGCTCCTGTGCTGCCGCTGCTGAGGTGGAAGCATATAGTGGGTCCTCTGGGGCTGGGGTCAAGGATGGAGGTGCTGGAGGTACCGGCGGTGCCTGAAGAGTCCTCGGCTGCAGGACGAATGATAAGGTAACGTCTCGCTCTAGGATCTGCTGTAATATGTCGAAACGCGCCATGAACTCTCTGTACTGAGTGGCCTGCGTAGCCCTAATCTCAGTAACCTCGGCTCGGACCACTCCTATAGCATTATCGAGCCTCTCAAAGCGATCATTGGCTCGAGAAGGTGAAAACATACGCACTGGAGGTGGTTCCTCGGCCGCTGGAGCGACCTCGGTGTCCATCGATGTAGGCTGAGGCTCGGGGGCGGGCTGAGATGCTCCGGCATCATCACCCTCATCCTCAGCTATCTCTGGGGTTGGTAAAACTAACGTAAAAACCCCTGTCCGAACCCTGCGGACCATGCCCATCAACCGCATCGTCTCTAGACCCAGGGGAGCGGGTACACTCGTCTTCTCGGCCCCGCGAATCGAATCCAAGAGACCCATGCCCAGCACTAATCTCGTAATGTAAGGACCCGAGAAGATTGCTCCCAGTCTAGTGTACTGTCCCTGATGCCTGATGTAATCAGCCAAGATGTGCCCCAAATGTATCGGTACGTGCTCTACCATCGAGTACAAGTACAGCAACTCCTGGCGGCTCAAGACACCAGTACTATCGCCACGGCCATTCACCGACCTACTCATGATTGCGTGCAAGTATCTGTAGGCTGGCCGGGAAAGGCACGTGGCCTTGGAAACCCCAGGCTCGTACTGACCCTGACCGCATAGCACTCTGTAAGCTCTCTACGGGGTCAAGGTTCCAGGATAATCAGTAAGTAACTGTGCGTACTCCTCAGAATCTATGAATGCCTCCTCGTATAAGCCAAGTAGTATAGAGAACTGCGTAATGCTCAAACTATGGTGTTGTCCAAACACTCTAAACTGAATGGTGCCCAAATTGTTGAAGCTCGCATACGCTCTATCAAACTCAAGCGAGGAGAGCACCTCCGATGCAAAATCTCGGATAGTCGGCTCTCTAATTGTGAACAACGCCGCCAACCCCCTACGAAACAAGGTCCTCAATCTCCTCAGTGAACTCATCTCCCTGCTTTGAAGATCTCGTAATATAGTCGTGTCCGGGGAATCGAGTCCCAGTCGGGGCGGAGTCTCGATAAGCGCTCATAGCGGGCCTGATGTTCGGGAATAGAAAAATCGCATGCCCTCGGGGCTCGGGAGGATGACTCACGTGGCCTCTTATCAGTTTGCTTCTTCGTCCTAGGTGCCATGATCTACCAAATTTAAACCAAATTAGTCAAACAAGTTGATAAAACAATACTGCGAAAATCCACACGATCGTGTGGAATTTCCACTGACGCCCTGCAGTGGATTCACGGGCGTGAGAAACGCATCTGACGGTACCAACAATCTAAAAAAATACACATCAATAATATCTCTAACTTCGTTCTAAACATAAATCATTGTTCCAATTGAAGAAACGAAGCATTGTTGACTAGATTAATCAATAAAAATCATGAATTGACGAAGAAGATGAAGAAAACGAAGTTACCGACGAGGAGAAATGATAAAATAGAGAGTCGGCTGGAAAACTTGCTAAAATCCCACCAAACTGCGCAATGGACTCGGAGAATGTTGTGAGAGTGCTTTCGAGGGAAACGGAGTCGTGAAGAAGGCTAGAAATCATCCCCTTTTTAAACAAAACTTGCGACTTTTGACGTTCTGTGCATCCACACGGGCGTGTGGAAATTACCCACGCCCGTGTTCCTCACTTCAAAGCTCTACAGGGGCATATGCACGCCCCTGTGCGCTCTCGGGAAAAACTCTCACTGACTTAGACTGATCTCACACGGGCGTGCGGAAAATACCCACGCCCGTGCGCCAGACCCACAGGGGAAGACGCGCGCCCCTGTGGCTTCCCTGGTTATCCGAGAAAAATATCAAGTTGCCCGCACGCCCGTGCGGAATATCCACACGGGCGTGGGCATTCACATGCCTCAACTCAAATGGGCGGCCACACGCCCCTGTGTTTTCTCGGGATGGAGGGGGCAACCTGCAGAATTTCGCACGGGCGTGCGGAAATTACCCATGCCCGTGCGTGGTTCACAAGGTCGCCCACAAGGGCGAGTCCACGCCCCTGTGTATTCTCGGGAAAATCCGCCCAACTCTGCAGGAAATCACACGCCCGTGTGGAAATTACCCACGGGCGTGCGTCAGTCGCATGGTCATCCACAGAGGCAGCCGCACGCCCCTATGCCTTCTCTGGATGAGTTCGCAGTACACATCCACGGGCGTGTGGAAATTCCACACGCCCGTGTGTTTTCTCTGGATGACTTAGAAAAATCTGCAGGCTCTGCAGAACTAATCTGAACATGTTTACACACTCAGAGCCTGCCCTATTGTGCAAGATATACCAGATAAAAACACAAAATAGAACTCAAACGACCAAACTTCGTCAATTCTCAACAAAAAATATATAAAGAATTCTTTTAAAAACCCACAATAGGATCACAGCACAAGCACTCAAAAATTGAAACACCAACACTTAACAATTTATTCATGCAAATAAACTAAACTAAAAGGTACGAGAACAGTAAACACTTGGGTTGCCTCCCAAGAAGAGCTTGTTTAACGTCACTAAGCTTGACGTATCTTTCTTACCTCACGGGGGTTCATGAATGAAGGTTGCCCTCTTACCCATAACTTGAAAACATGATGAGCAAAGTCTCTTGAGGGTAGAGGGTGTACTATCGTGCTTCGGACCACCTAGGAATTGTTCGTCCAACTCCCTTGGCTCATGTACGTCTCCAACAGTCTTGGGGAGTTTTCGGTGGCGTCTTCGAGCCCTCTTCATTTTCCAGAGCACCTTCTTCAAGATTCTCGGGGTAGATGTTTCCTCTCCGGTCAAACCAAGCATCAGTACTTCTTCATTGCTCTCCTCTTGGTCGAACAAACCTTCATATGGATCCGGGTTGAACATTTCCTGTATATATTCATCAACAATTTCATCAGTAGTGTCTAGAAAATACAAAGTGTCATCAAAATCGAGAGAATGCCGCATGGCTTTAGCAGGAGGTAAGTGAGTTTATCGTCTCCGACTCTCAATGTGAGCTCTCCACCGTCCATGTCAATCAATGCTTTGGAAGTCCGCAAGAACGGTCTCCCAAGTATCAAGGGTACATCTGCATTCTCATCAACATCTAGCACTACAAAGTCAACCGGAAAATAATACTTGTCCACCTTGACAAGTACGTCTTCAATGATGCCTCTCGGATGTCGTACCGTTCAGTCCGCCAATTGTAAAGTCATCCGAGTAGGCCTAGGCTCACCCAAGCCTAGCTTTTGGAAGAAAGTATATGGCATGACGTTGATACTTGCCCCTGAATCCGCCAATGCCATTTCCTCACCTAAGTTGCCGATGTTACAGGGAATAATGAAGCTTCCGGGTCTTTTTTTCTTGTTCGGCATGTTCTTTTTGTAACACGGCCGAGCATGAAGCATCAAGCACTCATTTGAAGCACTCTCCTCAATTTTTCTCTTGTTGGTCAATAGGTCTTTCAGGAACTTCGCATACTTAGGCATTTGAGCCAAAGCCTCAACAAAAGGAATGTTGATGTGGAGTTGCTTGAACAAACTCAGGAACTTCTTATACTGGTCATCCCCTTGGTCGTTCTTCAATCTAGAGGGATAAGGGATTCTTGGCTTAAAAAGTGGGGGTGCCACCTCTTTCTCTTTATTTGCTCCCTTCTCAACCTCGACGAACTCGGGTGCGTGTTCTTTCGGCTTCTCACTTGGAAGCCTCCCTTCCACCTCACGACCGCTTCTCAAAGCGATCGCCTTCACATGTTCTCTCGGGTTGGTTTCCGTGTTGCTTGGTAGACTCCCATGTGGCCTTTCGGAAAGAGATTTTGCAATTTGTCCCACTTGATTTTCAAGGTTGTGCAAGGAGGCGGTGTGATTGCGAAGTGTAGCCTCGACTGATTCAAACCTTGTATTTGCCGATTGAATAAATCTAGTCAAGTGCTTCTCCAAATCCGTCATTCGGGTTTCCAAGCCTGAAATCCTGTTTTCCACTTGAGGGGCTTGTTGTTGTTGTTGGAACCCCGATGACCCATGGTCTTCTGTGGTCCTTGATTACTCCATGAAAAGTTGGGATGATTCTTCCAACATTAATTGTAGATGTTGTTGTATGGATTCCCTTGAGGTCTCATTCCATTACCTACAAAGTCGACATTCTCAACTGAAGAAACATCACCAATGACAATTGGGCAATCGGAGGGAGCATGTCCTCCACCACAACCGGTGCAATTGGTCACGGCCGCCACTCTATTCGAAGCTATAAGATCTAGCTTCTTACTCAAACTCTCCACTTGGGCCACCAATGAAGTTACCGCATCAATTTCATGGAGACCGGCCACCTTTTTCTTCTCTCTAGTGTTCCACTGGTAGCTATTTAACCCCATTTCCTCAATCAATTGACGAGCCTCGTCGGGGGTCTTGCTACCTAAGGTACCTCCTGCCGCTGCATCCAAGAGTTGCCTTGTACTCGGGTTCAAACCATTGTAGAAGGTTAATCATCCACTCCGGGAATCCGTGTTGCGGACACTTGCGCAGGAGTTCCTTGAACCTTTCCCATGTCTCAAATAGAGACTCCAATTCCAACTGCATAAAGGATGAGATCTCATTCCTAAGCTTTGCTGATTTTCCGGGAGGGAAATAACGGGCTAGAAAAGCTTCTACCATCTCTTCCCATGTAGTGATTGATGCCCTAGGTAATGAGTGTAGCCACTGCTTTGCTTTCCCCTTTAAGGAAAATGGGAAGACTCTCAATTTGATGGCATCATCCAGTCACCATTTATCTTCGACATGTCACACACCTTGAGGAAGCTCTCTATGTGACGATTTGGATCCTCATCGCCAAACCGTTGAATTAGTGCGGGACTGCTGCGACATATGGATGAATGCCGGCTTTAGCTCGAAATTGAGCTGTAATTGGGGGCGCACAATACTCGATTGTGTCCCCAACACTGAAGGTCTGGCATAATTGGATAGTGTCCGTTGTTGCTCATTTTGTTCTGCCATGTTGTCAGATCCTTCTACTTCCAAATCACTGGATTAAGTCGTTCTTGTCATGAGTTCTTTCCCTTTTTCTTGAAGTGTATGTTAAAGCTCAAGGTCTCCTTCAATCAATATTGATGGATTCCCTCGGGTCATAACTCTGGAGCTGCACCAAAAAGTAAAGAAAAAGAAAAATCGGAATGATGATAGAATAAGAAGATATGAAATAGAATGTGTAGTGGAATAGCTAAGAAAACAAAGTGCAAAGTATCTCTAAACGCCTAGCTCCCCGGCAACGGCGCCAAAAACTTAACAAGTTCCCCTTGCTTATATCCCCCAAGTGCACGGGCTTGTCGAAGTAATAATCCCGGGTGAGCGGGGTCGAATCCTGAGGGAGTAGGGAGTGAAAAATACTTAATTTGATTCTTAGCTATGTGGAAGATCAATTGTGATAGGTGTGAAAATTGATTCAATTCTCAACAATAAAAATCAACAAGTGAAAGAGCAAAAAGTAAGAAGAGGGTAAGGCAATCGATAAAGATGGGGTACTCGGATAATGCTTCACCTAGGATAATCGCTTCAAGTGCAAGAACTCTCTATTATGCTTCCTAATCAATGCAATGGTGAGTCGTGGAAATCCTTACATACATAGTCTCAAATCTAAGGTCAAATATGCCTAACTCTATACATGTCCCGGAGGAGAAATCGAACAATCTCAACACCTCGCACTCGCATAGAGTTGCAATGAACTCTAGGGATTCCAAGTGATAAATCTCTTCCTAAATATAGGCCTAACCCTTTGGTCCAGGCGGAAGGTCCCTAGCCACAATTAAGCCCTAGATACTAAGATCCTCTCAACGCTTCACTCCATTGCACGCGCAACTAGGCCCCAGCGGAGGTTCATCCCTTAGACCACTCACTCTATTATGGCCACAAAGAACTCAAGGAACGAAGGTAGAATCTATCACGCCGGAGGGGAAAGGGGACGCTCTTGTACCTCTCGACTCACCCTCTCAACCCTCTCCAACCTAGCTTTGTCTAACGCTCGTGGTGTGTCACTCACTCACAAGGTTACCAACAATAACTCTCAACCCTAGTGTTACTCTAGAGGAAATGTTCATACAATCAAGCATTCAAGGTTGGAACTCACAATAAACATCGATTTATTGAAAGCATAATAAAGAATTTCAATGAAACGAATACATCCTAGGGTTCACAATCATCCAAGTACCCACTAGGGGTTTAGCTCTCCATGGAGCTTAATACAATCAAAGAAATCGAATGTAAAAGCAATGAATCCATAAAGAAACCCTCTCGATGGTCGTGTCGATGGTCTTGTGGAGAGTCCTCTACTCGTCGTCCAAAGATTCCTTCGTCCGGTACAGGATACGCCTCGATCGAAGCTCCCCTACCAACCTTCTTCCTAATGGAATCACGATGTCGGAGCCGTAGAACTTCTCCAAAACCTTGGCCAATACCCCTCAAAACCCTAGCCGAAGTCCTCTCACAAGTTGGGGAAAAGATGGAGAAAAGAATACCAAAATCGGGGCTGAAATCGGCTTTAAATAGGGCTGGAATCGGACGACTGCACGGGCGTGTATGATGTCATACGGGCTTGTGGAATTTTTGCCCGATTTACACTTAGTGCACTACTCACTCTTTGAATTCTATTGGGAACTCATGTTCGATGTTAAAGGGACTAGTTAGGTTTATTTTCTTGTGCTAAACTCAAAATTTGAAAAATGAAAAAGAAGGAACAAAATAGTTTTATTGTTTATTTGTGTTTGTTGGGTGGAAAGAGCTACCACCTATGAAGTATGAAGCTACTCTCACAAGTCGGATACTAGTTATGCCCTAATGAGAGAAAGAGCTATCTCATAGGATGAGTGAAAGCTACCACTCGGGTAGAAAGAGCTACCACCTCGAAAGTGTGAAAGCCACCTTAGCGGCCGCTTTGGAAAGGGCTACCTTAGAGGATGTGTGAAGCTACTACCATCTTTTAAATTTTTGTCACTTTTGTAGATAAATAAGTCCCTTGTACTTAGAACTTTGAGGAGTATACCTTGGGTTGTTTTGAGTGAGTTCACACACATACACGAAATTCGGGTTTGTTGTCCTTTTTGATTCAAGTTTTTAGCTAGAGCATTGATTTTTCGTATTTAGTGTTGAAATTTTCCTTACTTGTAGAATACTTTTTTTGTATACCTTGGTGAACCTAAGGCCAAGCATTTTCAATATTTTCTTCATCAATGCACAGAATGTTTTAATGTTTGCTTGAGGACAAGCAAAAGCTTAAGTGTGGGGGATTTTGATAAGTGCTTGTGCGATATGAATGCGAAGCGTTCATTCCTTATGTTGAGCATTACTTTTCTCAGGTTTTTACATTAATATGTGTGTTTTTATGTTACTTTTATGCAGGTAGGGTTGTGAGGCCGAGTATGAAGGAAATAGGCCAATGTGGATCATAATGCACCTATTTTGGAGGAGATCTTGCTAAGGTTCAAACGCGAAGACATAGGTCAGGTGTGAGATGCTAGAGTGTGTGCCAACCTCCTCGTATTCGAGTGAGCACATTCATTTGGAGGGGCACAAAGGCAGTCACACTCGAACATTCTGATTTATGCATATAAGAACAAGAGATCCACCAACTTGCACATCATTGAAGAGGCAAGTGATTCACGACGTTAACGTGTGCCCGTTTGCGTTACCCCAATGAAAGTATGGAATTCGGGAGTATTTCCGGCATAGTACTGTAGCAGGTCATGCAGCAAAACACAGTAGCAAGTACTGTAGCAGCCCGGCCGAGAAATCAGAGAAACAGAGAATCCACACGGGTGTGTGGAAATTATCCACGCCCGTGTGAAAATTCCACAGGGGCGTGTGACATCATACACGCCCGTGCAGTCGCCCGATTCCAGCCCTATTTAAAGTCGATTTCATCCCCGATTTTGGTATTCTTTTCTCCATCTTTTCCCCAACTTGTGAGAGGACTTCGGCTAGGGTTTCGAGGGGTATTGGCCAAGGTTTTGGAGAAGTTCTACGGCTCCAACATCGTGATTCCATTAGGAAGAAGGTTGGTACTGGAGCTTCGATCGAGGCGTATCCTATACCGGATGAAGGAATCTTTGGACGACGAGTAGAGGACTCTCCACAAGACCATCGACACGACCATCGAGGGGGTTTCTTTACGGATTCATTGATTTTACATTCGATTTCTTTGATTGTACTAAGCTCCATGGAGAGCTAAACCCCTAGTGGGTACTTGGATGATTGTGAACCCTAGGATGTATTCGTTTCATTGAACTTCTTTATTATGCTTTCAATAAATCGATGTTTATTGTGAGTTCCAACCTTGAATGCTTGATTGTATGAACATTTTCCCTAGAGTGACACTAGGGTTGAGAGTTCTTGTTGGTAACCTTGTGAGTGAGTAACACACCACGAGCGTTAGACAAAGCTAGGTTGGAGAGGGTTGAGAGGGTGAGTCGAGAGGTACAAGAGCGTCCCTTTTCCCCTCTGGCGTGATAGATTCTACCTCCGTTCCTTGAGTTCTTTGTGGCCATAATAGAGTGAGTGGTCTAAGGGATGAACCTCCGCTGGGGCCTAGTTGCGCGTGCAATGGAGTGAAGCGTTGAGAGGATCTTAGTATCTAGGGCTTAATTGTGGCTAGGGACCTTCCGCCTGGACCAAAGGGTTAGGTCTATATTTAGGAAGAGATTTATCACTTGGAATCCCTAGAGTTCATTGCAACTCTATGCGAGTATGAGGTGTTGAGATTGTTCGATTTCTCCTCCGGGACATGTATAGAGTTAGGCATAGTTGACCTTAGATTTGGGACTATGTATGTAAGGATTTCCATGACTCACAATTGCATTGATTAGGAAGCATAATAGAGAGTTCTTGCACTTGAAGCAATTATCCTAGGTGAAGCATTATCCGAGTACCCCATCTTTATCGATTGCCTTACCCTCTTCTTACTTTTTCTCTTTCACTTGTTGATTTTATTGTTGAGAATTGAATCAATTTCACACCTATCACAATTGATCTTCCACATAGCTAAGAATCAAATTAAGTATTTTCACTCCCTACTCCCTGTGGATTCGACCCCGCTCACCCGGGATTATTAATTCGACAAGCCCGTGTACTTGCGGGATATAAGCAAGGGGAACTTGTCAAGTGGGTATCGTATCCACAGAGAGTAGGGAATAAAGACACTTAAGTTGTTCCTTAACTAATGTGAAAGATGAATAGTGATAAGTGTGACAAAATATGAAATAATGGAAATAAAAGCAACAAGATAGAGAGCACAAGTAAAGGAAAAGATAAGGCAATCGATAAAGATGGGGTACCCGGATATTGATCCACCTAGGACAATCGTTTCAAGTGCAAGAAACCTCTATTATACTTCCTAATTGGTGCAACAATGAGTTGTGGAAAT
The DNA here is from genome assembly GCF_009730915.1 of Dioscorea cayenensis subsp. rotundata. Taxonomy (NCBI): domain Eukaryota; kingdom Viridiplantae; phylum Streptophyta; class Magnoliopsida; order Dioscoreales; family Dioscoreaceae; genus Dioscorea; species Dioscorea cayenensis. The sequence continues at coordinate 9,521,076 of NC_052488.1, read as the reverse complement.
CCTTAATTACATGATCCCAAATCTAAGGTCAACCATGCCTAACTCTATACATGTCCCGGAGGAGAGATTGAATAACCTCTCAACCTCGCACTCGCATAGAATTGCAATGAACTCTAGGGATTCCAATTGATAAACCCTATTCCTATGTATAGACTTAACCCTTTGGTCCAGGTGGAAGTTCCCTAGGCACAATTAAGCCCTAGGTGCTAAAATCATTTCAACGCTTCACTCCGTTGCACTCGCAACTAAGCGCCAGCGGAAGGTCATCCCTTAGTCCATTCACTCTACTATGGCCGCAAAGAACTTTTGAAACGTGGAGGTAGGATAGATCACACCAGAGGGGAAAGGAGATGCTCTGCTACCTCTCTACTCACCCTCTCAACCCTCTCCAATCTAGCTTTGTCTAACTCTCATGGTGTGTCACTCACTCACAAGAGTTACCAACAAGAACTCTCAACCCTAGTGTCACTCTAGGGGAGTATTCATACAATCAAGTCTCCAAGATTGGAACTCACAATAAACATCAATTAACTGAAAGCATAATAAAGAGATTCAATGAAACAAATACATCCTAGCGATCACAAATACCCAAGTACCCACTAGGGGTTTAGCTCTCCATGGAGCTAGATACAATCAATGAAATCGAATGTAAAATAAAGCATCCATAGAAAACCCCCTCGTTAGTCGTGGCGATGGTCTTATGGAGAGTCCTCTACTCGTCGCAAGGGTCCCTTTGTCCGGCCTAGAATACACCTCACCGGATCGGTGCCGACGAAAGCTCTCCCACTAACCTTCTTCCAAATGGCGCGCGATGTCAGAGCCATAGAAAATCTCCAAAGCCCTAGCCAATACCTCTTAAAACCCTAGCTGCCGCCCTCTCTCATGTTGGGGAAAATATGGAGAAAAGAATGCTGAAATTGGGGTTGAAAACGGCTTTTAAAGGGCTGGAATCGGGAATCCACACACCCATGTGGGCGCCCCTGTGGATTTTTCACACGGCCGTGTGGGATTCTCTGTTTTCCTGTTTTCTCGGTAGCCTGTAAACAATGCTGCTGCGGTATTTTTGATACAGTGTTTTCTACAATACCCTGCTATAATACCGGCCTGCAATACTCCCGAATCCATACTTTCATCGAGGTAACGCAAACGGGCACACATTTACGTCATGGATCACCTTACTTCTTTAATAACAGACATGTTGGTGGAGTTCTTGTTCTATATGCACAAGTCAGAATGCTTGAATGCGACTGCCTTTGTACCCCTCCAAATAGTTGTGCTAACTCGAGTACGAGGAGGTTGGCACACATTCCAGTATCTGGAACCCGACCTATGTTTTCGCGTTTGAATCTTATCAAGATTTCCTCCAAATTAGTGCATTACGACCCACATTGGCTTCTTTCTCTCATAATCGGCCTCACAACCCTACCTGCATGAAAGTAACATAAACACACCCATATTAGCGTTAAAACCCGAGAAAAGTAATGCTCAACACAAGGAAAGAACAATTCGTATTCTTATCGCACAAGCACTTATCAAGCCCATAAGTGAAAAAACATTAAACTTCAAATAAAAATTTACAATAGGAAGAATGTTAGCATGATATGAGCTATTCAATCTTAGCAGGTTATAAAAGATGAAGAAAATAACCATATAATATATATATATATCAAGTTTCTTCAATTATTTTCTGGACTAACATAATTTAAAAGGCAATTAACATTATTATTGGGGACATGTTGGGCTGTTTATCAGATGATTTTTTTCTCTTATTAACCATATTTTAAGCCCATGAATCCACTTTTTAAACTTGGCCAAGTGAGCCAGCGAGTTTAGATCCACCTAAAATGTGAAATATTGATATTTTTTTTTATATATATTGAGTTCGTGTGTGAGAAAGTTGGAGAGAAATAATTCAATGAATCTAGTGCCGTCTACTATTTATTTATTTATTTGTTATTTATTTATTTATTTATTTATTATTATTACTTTTTTTTGCATAAACAAAGATTAGATCTCTAATTATAACCATCTAAGTTCTACCATCTGTGGAAGATAACACCTTTTATTATATCGATTTGCATTATACTTCATATACAATTGATGTATTTTTGTTGATCCATGGCATATGATAAGTGCTTGAGTAGATATATTTTTCTATATGTTTTACATGGATTGACCATCACTTTTACCATGGTTTATGTCTCATATTGTGTATTTGGTGTTCTTTTGTGCAATTAGGTTGTGAATGCCTTGAAGAGTCAAAAGGAAGCAAAGATAGGCTATAAAGACACAATGTTGGGAGTTCTTGTTCAATTCAAAGAAAAAGACACAAGAGGAGTTCACGAATGTTGAAATGTTTGCCAACTTCCAAGGAGATTCAAGCTAATTTACTAGTTGGTAGGCCACAAAAGCAATCACATCCTCATGTTCCTTCTCTTTGTGAAGATTGCAAGACCTTTCAAGGATGCGTCAATAAAGAAAAGTCTTATAGCCTACCATATGGACATGGGCCCAGCCATGTGGCCTGAAGAGAAGAGTGTTTGGACCGCGTTTTGCGAAAAGTACTATAGCAAAACGATGCAGTATTGTACTGCAGCAGTAATGTAGTAAAATTACTGTTTACGCTCCCGCATGAAAATTTCACGCCCTCGCATGGAAATTCCTGCAACCCACTCGGGCGCGTGAAAAATCGACATGGGCGCGTGGGGGCATGTGACAGACGCGTTTTGTGGCTTTAAATATCCATCTTGCCCTATTCTTTGACATCTTTTGTGCGGCTGATGAGGGGTGAGATGACTAGGGTTTGGAGAAGTGGTCTTTGATGATTTGGAGGGTGTTCTTCACCAACTTTGATAGTTTCGTTCGCCGTCATAGCGCTTGGGAAGCCACCGGTGACCTAGCTTTGGAGAGGAATCCTTCAAGACGCTGAACAACCTATCAAGGCCAATCATCACGAATTCAAGGGTGCTTTTCTCTATGGCCTTTGTTTCTTTTCATTGTATTAATCATTTTTTTGTAACTTGCCCCATGGAGGACTAAACCCTAGTAGGTACTTGGGTATGTGAACCCTAAGATCTATTATTTTGTATTGATTTGCTTTATTTTTCTAGTTAATCCGACTTGATTTGAGTTTTAACCTTCTAATTTCATTGCTTTCATGTGTTATTGATCTTTGTGATTGATCTACATTGCATGATTTGTTACTTTGATGTGAGAGGTCTCCATTAGAGTTAGAACTTCAAGGTTAAAGAGGGTTGAGAGGGTGAGTCATGAGATAGTGGAGCGTCCCCTTTCCCTTTCGATTGAGTGTTTCCTATCTTTGTATTCCCTAGACTCGATGTAACCATATTTGTTGTGAGGCGTAAGATTGGTAGATTTCTCTACCTGGACCTTGTAGGGGGTTAGGGATCCTTCGTCGGGAATTAGGGTTGGATCTATCTTTAGGAATCGGTTTCACTCTTAGGTATCCCTAGAGCTTATTGCGGTCATATGGGGTGTGAGGTGTTGAGATTGAGCGATTTCTACGCCAAGACCTTGTAGGAGACTAGTACTGGTTGCTTGGAGACAAGGAACGGTTGTTCTTGGATTGCCTCGACTCATTAGACTCGGTTTAGAAGCATTTAGCAAGTCTTGAACTTCATCTTAGATCCTAGGGGAAGCATTGCCCGGGTGCCTCATCTTTATTAATTGAGATCTCCCTCCATTTTACCCTTGCATATTCATCTCCAATATTCATTTCTTCACACATTAGATCACCACACCTTTCCATTTATTATTAGGCTAGAAAGCAGAGAAGAAGTTAGTACTAGTAGCTCAATTCCTTGTGGATTCGACTACCTGACTCACCGGGTATTTTATTACTTCGACACCCGTGCACTTGCGGTACACACACATATTCAGACGTGTCAAGTTTTTGGCGTCGTTGCCAAGGAATAGTATACTAGGAACGCTAGGACTTTATTGCTCTAGCCTTTTTTTTATCATTTTATTTTTCTATTTCACACTCTCTTTTTCTTACATCATTCTCATTGGTTTTTATTTTGTTTTCATCTATTTCACTCTATCTTTTTCCACCGTTCTATTATGTTTTATTTTGTCTTATTTACTTTTTCTTGCATGGAACTTGAATGATGATTGATCCACTTATAGATTTATGTTTACAGGTTGATGCTGTCACTAGAAAAATTGATCGACTTGTTAGTGTTCATCAACAATACAATCTACGTCGCACCACATATCATCCAAATCAAAGGAGCTACCCAAATCTCTTATGGGATGTCGATGGACAACAATGGGAAGTACCTCAACAAGAATTTCAGTGGGATGAGAAGGTTGAAGAGGATGTATTTCTGTTGGAAAGAGTGTTACCTAGATTTATTGAAGCAACCGATGCCCGTTTCCAAAATATTGAGGCCACATTAAGTTGTCACAAGATCTTTATCAAATACCTTGAGCATCAATTAGGTGAGATCTTGGACATGCTTGCTAAGGAAAAAGAAGTATTTGAACAAGCAAGACAAGTGTCTTCGGGACATGATGAGGCCATGAACAGCATGGAAGAAGTTGGGCAAATTGAGTACACTGGTATAGAAAATGAAAAGAAAGAAATTGAATACCATTTTGATATTTTGGATTGTGTGAATGAAGATTGTGCTTGTGAGCGAGAAAATTTCAAAGGGGATTTGCTAGTGTCATGTTCTTTTCAAGTTGAAAATACACAAGAAGAAGCAAGCCCCAAGATAATGGAACAAGCACCTCTTTTTGGGATTAATCAACTCATAAATTGCAAGAAAGAGATTTTGGGTTTGGAAGAAGATGTGGGTAGGAAATTGAAACCATCCAGTGACCCACCTGTGCTAAGCTTGGACAATTCCCAACCCAAATTGTTTGGAGACCAAAAGTAAGATGGTTAGACTCTCCAATGAAAATTCCACCCAGACACTACATTCTTGGTTTAAAGGAAGTAGCTATGCAATGTTTAGTAAGGAAGAACACACTCTTTTCAAGCCTCCATAAGGTAAGGAAGAGGTATGTCAAGCTTAGTGACGTAAAACAAGAGCTTCTTGGGAGGCAACCCAAGCTTTTAATTGTTTTCTAGCTTAGATTTTAATTTCAGCAATAATAAATTCATGAGTGTGTGCCTTGATGAATTTTTGTTGGTGTTGGAGCTTTTATGGATAAGTGTTTTAAATTGATTTTCATGCATGCAACATGGTTTGAGGTGTAATTCATGTTTATAGTTGAAGAATTAGTGTTAATTTGAAATTTGGAGCCTTGCGTGGACTGTCTGTAGAACTTTTGCAGCTCACATGGTCGCGTGGAATTTCAACGCGGCTGTGTATAGTACCCACGTGGGGGTGTGGATTTTCCACACCCCCATGTGGCTTAAAAGAACATGAGGGGCTCACTATTCATTATCTTTATCACTAAAGCCATTCATTTCCCACTTCTCCATCTTCAAGAATATGAACTTTTGATCATAAAAACTAATTTTCTTCAAGTCCTTGGAGATTTAAAAGTGTTTTGCCGGCATTTACATTAAGTTTCCTTCACTGATTTGCTCTGGTAAACTTCACCTTCTCCCATCTTATCCATGCCCTTATTTTGCCAATCCATGGAGTTTTATTGGTTTATAAGTGTTGTTTTTCATGGCAAATCTTGTAGAAACACTCTAGAATGCCTGGATGGCAAATTTTTGGAAGCGTTGGAGCCCAACCATGACTTCTTGCCCATGGTTGGGTGCCCACGCGGTTGCGTGGCCGGCCCACACAGCCCCGTGGGCTGGCCAGCCAAGCTGCTGCACGCCCAAGCGCCCGCGTGGGCTGTCCAACTGCGTGGCCAGGTGCCACGCGGTCGCGTGGCATCCTGGCCGAGCCCAGAACGCGCCCACATGGGCGCGTGGCTTGCCCACACGCTCACGTGGGCTGGAAAAGTACCCAGTAAGGCCAAAAAAGTATGTGGCTTGCCTTCCACGCCCGCGTGGAGCCCTGTACTCATGAAATTCATACTGAACTGACTTCTTTTGAAGTTTTATTTGCAGGGATGCCACCAAGAAACTTGCCCATAATCATTCACGCTAGGTTCGGGAATCATCCCCACCACCAATGGCACACCGACAGCACCAACACATGACGTCGATGCTTGAAATGTCCCACTCCTGAGACTTTAGTTTTCTTTACTCTTGTTTTCATTTTTAGTTTTCTTTATTTTATCTTTTAGATTTTAGTTATCTTTGTGCTTTGTTTTATTTGTGTGAGTTTGTGCTTCATTTGTTTCACTTATAAGAACTCGTACATCTTTTCTTCTTTATTGAGCTTCACTGAACCCTTGTATCCGTGCAGATGGCCTTGAGAGTGATGTGATGATGTTTTTGTCATAGACATGACCGCGTGCCCTTGCTCCACGGCCGTGTGAGCTTCATAACCTATACAACACGCCCATGAGTTAGACTTTACTAAACGATGAATGAGGAGTTCAGGGGAGTATTATTTTATTTGCATTCCCACACACATTATGCTTCCATTGACGCTATTTTTATTATGCTTACATGCGTACATTGAGGACAATGTACATCTTAAGTGTGGGGGAGGGTTCACCTTATACATTACTTTTACTTGTGTTTTCATGAGCATGCTCTTGTTGCCAATGAAGGTTCACCTTAGGATTGAGAGTTTAATTCTTAGTTTTGGAGGTTGTAAACACTAGGTTTTATCATGCTCTAGTTTTCATCCAATTTTCTTGAATATTTTTTTTTTTGTCCAATTGATGTTTATGCACTTTTCTCACTCATTAGACCTATGAAGACTCTATTTATTTATTTTGGGTCATTAGTGTGCTAGTTTTATTCTAAAAAACATCAAATCAGAAAAAAATCAAAAAAAAAATTTGAAAAAACAATTTGGAAATTATTTGTTGTTTGTACATAGAGGGTGAAAAGAGCTAATATCCATGATGTATGAAGCTACTCTCATAAGTCGGATACTTGTTATGCCCTAATGAGAGAAAGAGCTATCTCATGGGATGTGTGAAAGCTACCACCCTGGGTAGAAAGAGCTACCACCTTGAAAGTGTGAAAGCCACTCGGGAAGCATCTTGGGGAAGGGCTACTTTAAAGGTTGTGTGAAGCTACTACCTATTCTTTTTGTTTATAAATAAGTCCCGTGTTAATAAGAACTCCGTAGTTGACATAGTGTTGACATGAGATGAGTTTTTCACACACACACATGCTTTCAGACTTCATCACATTCATTTTTGATTGGATTATTTGCTAGAGCATTGATTTTTTTGTCTAATGTTTCACTCTCTCCATAACTTTAGAATTTTATTATTGTATCCTCATGGTGAACCTAAGGCCAAGCACTTCTCATTTCTTTCCATGAGTTAAATGTTTAATTTTGCTTGAGGACAAGCAAAGACTTAATTGTGGGGGAGTTTGTTAAGTGCTTGAGTAGACATATTTTTCTATATATTTTACATGGATTGACCATCACTTTTACCATGGTTTATGTCTCATATTTTGTATTTGGTGTCCTTTGGTGCAATTGGGTGGTGAATGCCTTGAAGAGTCAAAAGGAAGCAAAGATAGGCTATAAAGACACAATGTTGGGAGTTCTTGTTCAATTCAAAGACCAAGACCCAAGAGGAGTTCACAAATGTGGAGATGTTTGCCAACTTCCAAGGAGATTCAAGCTAATTTACTAGTTGGAAGGGCACAAACGTAGTCACATCCTCATGTTCCTTCTCTTTGTGAAGATTGCAAGACCTTTCAAGGATGCGTCGATAAAGAAAAGTCTTATAGCCTACGATATGGACGTGTGCCCAGCCATGTGGCCTCAAGAGAAGAGTGTTTGGACCATGTTTTTGCAAAGAGCACTGTAGCAAAACAATGCAGAATTTTACTGTAGTAGTAATATAGCAGAATTACTGTTCAAACGCATATGCGGAAATTCCATGTGACTGCATGAAAATTCCTGCAGCCCATGCGGGCGCGTGAAAAATCCACATGGGCGCATGGGGGCACGTGATAGATGCGTTTTGTGTCTTTAAATAGCCATCTTTCCCTATTCTTTGACATCTTTTGTGCGACTCTTTCTGGGTGAGATGGCTAGGGTTTGGAGAGGAGGATTTGGCAATTTGGAGGGTGTTCTTCACCAACTTTGGTAGTTTCCTTCACCATCATAGCACATGGGAAGCCATCGGCAACCTAGCTTCAGAGAGGAATCCTTCAAGACGTTGAAGAACCCATCAAGGCCAATCATCATGAATTCAAGGGGTTTTTCTTTATGGCTTTTGTTGCTTTTCATTGTATTAATCATTGTTTTGTAACTTATCCCACGGAGGGCTAAACCCTAATAGGTACTTGGGTATGTGAACCCTAAGATCTATTATTTTGTATTGATTTGGTTTATGTTTCTAGTTAATCCAACTTGATTTGAGTTTTAACCTTGTGATTTCATTGCTTTCCTGTGTTATTGATCTTTGTGGTTGATCTACATTGCATGATTTGTTACTTTGATGTGAGAGGTCTCTATTAGAGTTAGAACTTCAAGGTTAAAGAGGGTTGAGAGGGTGAGTCATGAGATAGTGGAGCGTCCCCTTTCCCTTCCGATTGAGTGTTTCCTATCTCTGTATTCCCTAGACTCTATGTAAGCATATTTGGTGTGAGGCATAAGATTGAGAGATTTCTCTACCGGGACCTTGTATGGGGTTAGGGATCCTTCGTCGGGAATGAGGGTTGGATTTATCTTTAGGAATCGGTTTTACTCTTAGGTATCCCTAGAGCTTATTGCGGTCATATGGGGTGTCAGGTGTTGAGATTGAGCGATTTCTACGCCGGGACCTTGTAAGGGACTAGTACCGGTTGCATGGAGACAAGGACCGACTGTTCTTGGATTACCTCCAGTAATTAGACTCGGTTTAAAAGCATTTAGCAAGTCTTGAAGTTCATGTTAGATCCTAGGGGAGCATTGCCTGGGTACCTCATCTTTATTGATTGAGATCTCTCTCCATTTTACCCTTGCATATTCCTCTCCAGTATTCATTTCTTCACACATTAGATCACCACACCTTTCTATTTATCATTAGGCTAGAAAGCAGTGTAGAAGCTAGTACTAGTAGCCCTATTCCCTGTGGATTTGACTGCCCAACTCACCGGGTATTTTATTACTTTGACACTCGTGCACTTGAGGTACACACACACATATTCGGACGTGTCAGCATAGTTATTACCTAAATTGTTATTGAATATTTTAACAATGAAAAGATTAAAATGATTACTTATTCAAAAGTTAGAACCAAAATTAAAAACAATCTCCTCAATCATAAACAGGTAGTAATTTAATAAATAGTTCTGATAATTAATGAAGAATTATTTGTTTATATACTGACATAACCGACATGTTGCCATATTGAAAGAAAAAAAGATATGATGAAATAATAATCAATATTATATCAATTTTATTTGTTTCTTTTTTAGTGACATGTATTATGCAGTTTATTTTTTTATTACTTTTTTATTTTTTATAAAAGTGGATAAACCACTAACTTTATTAGAAAAACAATAAAAAGTTCAAGGAACAAGAGAAAACTAGAAAATGAAACTATAAGCATGATGACACACTCCTTGCGTGTGTGTACCGCAAGTGCACAGGTCGTCGAAGTAATAAAATACTCCGGTGAGTGGGTAGTCGAATCCACAGGGAATAGTTGTTCAGAAGCAAGAAGTAATGCTATTTAGCTAGAGTGCAAAACCAATTTGTGACTTAATTCAAGATTTTAATGCAAAGAAAAGTAAAAGAGAAAGGAGAACAAGCAAGAGTAATCGGAGAGAACAGTCAATGGTAAAATGGGGTACCCGGACAATGCTCGCCCTAGAACTAATGTTTCAAATGCAAGACTAATATTATGCCTCCTAATTGAAGTTTAATGAGTCATGGAGATCCAAAGACACATGGTCTTAAACCTAAGGTCAACCGTAACTAACCCTCTATACTATGCCCCGACAGAAAGAGATACTCTCAACACCTCACACTGTGTGGGACTACTTGAAGCTCTAGGGATTCCAAGTGATAAACCCTATTCCCTAACCTAGATATAACCCTTTGGTCAAGGTGAAAGATTCCTAATCATAATTAAATCCCAGCACTAAGGATAACTCAACACTTCACTCTGTTACTCACGCAACTAAGCCCCAGTGGAGAAGGTCTCTTAGCACTTCACTCTATTATGATCGCAAAGAACTCTTGAAACATGGAGGTAGGATAAATCAAGGCGGAGGAGAAAAGGGATGTTCTGCTATCTCTCGACTCACCCTCTCAATCCTCTTCAATCTCGCTAAGTCTAACCTTAATAAAAATATCACCCTTTCAATGGACTACCTAGATAGATTCTCAACCCTAGTATCACTCTAACGGAAAATTACAACAATAATTATGCAAGATTGAAACTCAATTAAAACATCAATTAAAGAAACATAATAGGAGTCAATGAAACAAAATCATTCTAGGGTTCACAAGTCTAAGCACCCATTAGGGGTTTAGCTCTCCATGGAGCAATACAAGGTCAAAGATGAAATCAAAAATAAGTGCAAGCAATCCATAGAGATAACCTCCTTGTCATCCATATCGATGGTCTTCAAGAGCGGCCTCGTCTTCTCCAAAGACTCCTTCGTCAAACCTAGGGCACACCTCACCGAATCAATGCTGATGAAAGCTCCCCCAATAGCTTTCCTGCAAATAAAATTGATGTTGAATGTCGTATGTCGTAGAACCACTCTTAAATCCCAGCAAAAATCTCTCCAAACTCTAGCCGCGCTTTCCCCAAAATATTGGCAAAAGATAGGAAGAAGATCCCCAAATAAACTCTCAAAGCGGTATTTAAAGGGCTGAAATTGGGCAGCCACATGCCCTTGTGAAAATTCCACACGAGTGTGTGGATTTTCAGGCTACATTTTTCCGTGCGCTGTGAACACTAACTGCTACAATAATTTTGTTACAGTGATTTGACTGCTATAGTACTTTCACCAAAGTACTCCGGAATTCATTTTCCTCATCGAGATCGCCAAGTTGGGCACACAACCATGCGGTAGATCACGTTACATATTGGTTTTCAAACACATTGAAAAAGCTCTTGACAATGTTACATAAGTTGGAACAAATGAGTGTGACTGTCTTTGTGCCTCTCCACTTTATGTATTCACTTGATCATTTTGGAGGTTGGCACACTCCTACATGTCTATGAGCACAACTTGTGCCTTGATCCTTGTTCGGTAGACGAGTTTCCTTAATAATTGCGTCCATGATCTATTTTGCTTCCTTTCTTCCAAACTTGTCTCTACAACCCTAAATGCACAAAAGAATGCAAATACACACAAATGAGACATAAAATCTAATAGAAGTGATGCTCAATATAAGAAAAATATACTTAGTAATACTTATATACAAACACTTATCACACGACAACAAAAAGAGTTTACTAGAAGTGGAAAAAGAGTAGACAATAATAGAAACTACTAAAAGATGGGAAAAAACCCTGGATTTAGAGAGAGTCTTAACTAAGAGAGTTTAAATTGACAAAAAACTAATGATGTCTAGTCGGCGTACCGGTTGGGGCCTGAGCTTCTGGATCGCATTCGACATATTTTGGGAACCATGAGCTTAATGCTCTGTCTAACTGCAGTCGTAGAAGACTTCAACTTTTGTCTCTTGTTTTCTGGGATTGCTGAAACCCAATAGAGAAAATTTAGACTTATATATTCAATTTAATCGAATGCATGTTAGGCAATTTAAAATGAAACATACAATCATTTCTAGATAGCCAGATATTCCAAATGAGAGCTTTAGATAAAAAGATCAAAGAGTCCTTATTCAAGGTATTGATAATTTTGCTACAAGCACTGTTAAAAATGGCATAAATCTAGTTGTCCATGTATTCAAACAAAATAAGAAACTCACTCATGTTAATGGTTGGTAGCCATTAATTTTGACATTGAAGCCATGTTAATGGTTGGTAGCCATTAATCTTGACTTTGAAGCAACCTTGTATGTAATTAGAACCACCCATGTGTTGTTTTCATCCAAACTCTTTTCCTATAAAAGTGGAATATCTTTGGATGATGTGGTGTGCCATAGTTCATAAGTGTTCTTATGAACAAGCAAGAGAAAAATCAAGAGAGAGTTATTGCGATAGTTCTTGAGCAAGAATATTGTAAAATCCTTTGAGTATTCTCAGAGGTGTGACACACAAAAGAAAATGTGTGGGGTGTATTTTTGTGCTCTTGAACAATTCTTCATAGTGGGTACTGCAGTGATAGCCAGAAACAGGACATAGCCTATTTAAAGGTGAACCTATATAAATTCTAGTGTCTTGTTTCTTCTTTACTCTACTCTCTTATTTTATTTTATTTTTATCATTCTTGTTAAGTGTTATTTAGGTTACACAACCCTACAAATTCCTAAAAACTTTTTATTTTTATCGCTCTTGTTAAGTGGAATTTAGGTTATAAAATTGTACAAATTCCTAACAGCTAGTATCAGAGCCTAGTTGCTGAGAAGGCAATGACTAATGAAGAATGACCTGCCTTGGGATTAATTTTTCTTTTTGGAAGATGCAGGTAGAAGATTATCTATATAGTAAGAAACTACATCTACCATTGGGAACAAAACAAGAAATTATGAAGGAATAACAATGGAAGCTTTTTGACAGGCAAGTGCTAGGGGTTATTCTTCTTACTCTCTTGAAAAATGCTGCTTACAATGTGGTAAAGGAGACAACCACAACAGGTATGATGAAGTCTTTATCTGACATGTACGAAAAGCCCTCTATAAACAACAAGATATGTCTTGCCAAGAAACTCTTCAATTTGAAGATGACGGAAGGTGTGTTTCTTGTTGAACACTTAAACTTGTTCAATACTATTATCAATCAGTTAATATCAGTGGAGATTAAGTTTGATAATGAGATGCATGCTCTTGCATTGTAAGTATCTTTGCCTAATAGTTGGGAACCAATGAAAGCAGTTATTTCTAACTCTTTAGGCAGTGCTAAGCAAAAATTTATAGAAATCAGAGATGTAGTTCTTGCAGAAGAAATTCACAGGAAAGACTCTAGGGAGGCCTCTACTTCTAACTCTGCTTTAAATATTGATAGTGGAAAAAGCTTTGATAGAAATAACAAAGGCAAAAAGGAATGTCCAAAAGCAATAGAATTAAATCTACACATGGTAGACTTCAGTGTTGGAATTGTGGTAAAACAGGGCATATGAAAAGAAACTGCAAAGCTCCTAGAAAGAATGATGGAAAGAATCAAGATGTTGTAAATGTTACAATTGAAGAGGTATAGGATGCTTTACTTTCTGTTAATTGTACTAATGATGCTTGGGTAATTAATTCAGGGGATTCTTTCCATGCAACTATAAATCAGAACATTCTATAGAACTATGTTGCATGTAATCATGGAAAAGTGTATCTCGCCTATGGTGAACCTTTGGATATCAATGGCACAAGTTGGTTCTCTATACACTAACTCCAATTGTAGAGACATGGTTGTAGTGGCTGATGTTGCAAGCAAAACAGAACTGTGGCACAACAGATTAGGACATATGAGTGAAAAAGGAATGAAAATCTTACACTCTAATGAAATGTTATCTGGTTTGAAAAATGTTAAACATAGGTTGTGTGAAAGCTGTTTCTATGGTAAACAAAAGAAGGTCAGTTTTTCAAAGGAAGGTGTCAAGCCAAAGTCTACCAAGTTAGAGTTGGTACATACAAATGAATGGGGCCCTTCCGCAGTTTCTTCTCTTGGAGGCTCCAATTACTATATAACCTTTATTGGTGACTCAAGCAAAAAGGTATGGGACTATTTTATCAAACATAAATCTGAAGTTTTTTCTGTTTTCAAGACTTGGAAGATTATGTTTGAGAATGAGACAGGTTTATTAATAAAGAGCTTAAGATCACATAATGGTGGAGAACATATAGATGGAGAGTTTAAGCAGTAATGTGCTAATAATGATATAGTAATGGTCAAGACTCTTCCAAGGAAACCACAACAAAATGGTGTAGTAGAGAGGATGAACAGAACATTGAATGAACGTGCCAAGAGCATGAAATTACATGAAGGATTGCATTAGATGCTTTGGGCAAAGGCAATAGGCACAAAAACCTATTTGATCAATAGAAGTCCTTCTACACCATTAGACTTCAAGGTGCATGAGGAAGTCTAGAGTGGTAAACAGGTAAACCTTTCTCATCTAAAGGTTTTTGGTTGTGTTTCTTATATCCATGTTGATGCTACCATCAGGAGTAAATTAGATGCCAAATCCAAGAAATGCTATTTTATTAGATATGGAGACTGAGATTGGTTACAAGTTTTGGGATAGCCAAGACCGGAAGATTATCAAAAGTAAAGATGTGATCTTCAATTAAAAGGTTTTGTACAAAGATAGAACAACTATAGATTCAGGGAGTTCAGAAACAAATGATAAAGTGACTAAGATGATTCACTTGAGAGATCTTCCTAAGGTCAACATAGATACTATCAAAGCTGAAGATCAAGAAAATGTAGGTCCTAAGGAAAAGATACAAAGAACTATGACTATTAGGAGATCTAACAGAATTAGCAGACCACCATAGAGGTATTCTCCTTCCCTTTACTACATTTTACAAACTGACAGAGGTAAACCTAAATGTTATGAAGAAGTGGTTCAAGAAGAAGACTATATCAAATTAGAATTAGCAATGAAAGATGAGATGAACTCATTGATGACAAACAACACATAGAAACTTATTGAATTACTAAGATGTAAAAAGGCTTTGCAAAATAAATGGGTCTACAGAATTAAACAAGAACCAAATGGTTGTGCAAAATATAAAGCAAGCTTTATAGTCAAGGGCTTTTAGCAAAAAAGGTATTGACTATACTATAATATTTTCTCTTATTGTTAAACTAATTACTATTATAATTATACTTTTGACAGTGGCCAAAGAAGACTTGTTTATAGAACAGTTAGATGTAAAAACAACATTCCTTCATGGTGACTTGGAGGAAAATATTTACATGATGCAGCCACAAGGTTTGAAGTATAATGAAATGAGAATATGGTTTTCAAACTTCAAAAAAGTTTGTATCGTCTTAAACAAACCAAATACAATGGTATAAGAAGTTTGACAATTTCATGAGTAAAAATGGAATTCACAGATGTGAGGCAGCTCATTGTTGCTACATTAAATTTGTGGGTAACTCTTATATTATTTTACTGCTATATGTTGATGACATGCTGATAGAAGGCAAATACAAACAATAGATTGACAAGCTAAAAGTTGAGTTGTCAAAGGAGTTTGTTATGAAAGACTTGGAAGCTGCCAAACAAATCCTTCGAATGAGGATTGAGAGAAAAAATGGTATCTTAACATTGTCACAGGAAGAATATGTGAAGAAGGTATTAAACAAATTTCACATGGAGAATGTAAAGCCAGTGAGTAGTCCCTTAGCACAATATTTTAAATTATCTAAGGAATGCTCACCCTCTACTGATCAAGAAAAAGACCATATTGCACAAGTACCTTATACTTCTACTATAGGTAGTCTCATGTATTCTATGGTTTGCACCATACCTGACATTGCATATGTAGTGGGAGTCGTGAGAAAATATATGAACAATTAAGGGAAGCAGCATTTGGAAGCTGTAAAATGGATCTTTAGATATCTAAGAGGTACAACAATATATGCCTTACACTTCAAAAGGTCAGCTTTTGAATTATATGGTTTTGTTGATGTAGATATGGTAGGAGATATAGACAGCAAAAAGAGTACTACTGGGTATGACTACATGATAAGTGCTTGTGTATAAGTAATGCGAAGTATTCTTTTCTTACATTGAGCATTACTTTTCTCAGACTTTATCGCTTATTCTTGTGTATATGTGTTCTTTTGTGCATGTGGGGTTGTGAAGATAATTGTGGAAGAAAGGAACCAAAAGTAGATCATGGATGCATTTGTTGTTGAAGTCTTGGAGTGAACAAATGTGAAGACACAAGTTGTGCTCAAAGACATGTGAATGTGTGCCAACCTTCATTGTGCTCGAGTGAACACGCTAATTGCAGAGGCATAAAGGCAATCAGACTCATGTGTTCTGACTTGTGCAATGCTAGCAATATTTTCGTCAATGTTGTTTAGTTGAAGACGGAATGCGATATACCACATGGATGTGTGCCCATCCATGTGGCCTCGATTAAAAGTGTGGATTCGGGATTGTTTTGGTGAAGAATTATAGCAGTTTACCATAGTAAAATCACTGTAGCAAAAACACTGTATTAGTTTCTGTTCACAGCTTGCAGGAAATTAACTTCCTCAAATTCACACGGGCATGTGAAAATTCTACATGGCCGTATGGATGCCCGATTCCAGCCCTTATAAAAGCTTCGATTTCAGACGTTGAAGCGATCATTTTCCAATCATTTTCCTATCTTTTCTCCATCTTTGGAGGCACTCGTGGCTAGGGTTTGGAGAAGCTTTGGCTAGGTTTTTGGAGTAGTTCTACGGCCTTCGACATCGCGTTCTTTTGGAAGAGAGTAATTGGGGAAGCTTTCATCGGCATCGATTCGGCGAGGTGTGCCCTTGGCTTGACGAGGAAACTCTTAGAGAAGATGCGACAACTCTACAAGAACATCGATACAGACTATGAGTGGATTTTACTTATGGATTGCATGCTTTTACATTCGATTTCATTGTTGATTGTATATTGCTCCATGGAGAGCTAAACCCATAGTGGGTACTTGGACTTGTAAACCCTAGGATTATTTTGTTTCATTGACTCTTGTTTTGCTTCTTTAATTGATGTTTTAATTGAGCTCCAACCTTGAATGCTTGTTGTATTGATTTTCCTTTATAGTGACACTAGGGTTGAGAATCTATCTTGGTAATCCTTGTGGTTGAGTGACACACCATGAGGGTTAGATAAAACATGGTTGGAGAAAGTCGACAGGGTGAGTCGAGAGGTAGCGGAACGTCTCCTTTTTCTTCTGATGTGATTTATCCTAACTCCACGTTCCAAGAGTTCTTTACGGTCATGATAGAGTGAAGTGATAAGAGACATACTCCGCTGGGGCTTAGTTGCCCAAGCAAGTGAGTGAAGCGTTGAAGTAATCCTTAGTGCTGGAGCTTAATTGTGATTAGGGGTCTTTCGCCTAGATTAAAGGGTTAGATCTATACTAGGGAATAGGGTTTATCACTTAGAGTCCCTAGAGCTTCTTGCAACCCCACACAGTGTGAGATGTCGAGAGTATCCCTTTCCGCTGGGGCCTACTATGAGGGTTAGTCACGGTTGACCTTAGATTTGGGACCATGTGTCTTAGGATTTCCACGACTCATTGGACATCAGTTAGGAGGCATAATGAGGAGTCTTGCACTTAAAAAAATAATCCTAGGGTGAGCAATATCCGGGTGCCCCATTTTCTATCGATTGCCTCTCCTTATTCCCATTGCGTCTCTTTCTTCTTTTCTGTATTTTCATTTGCACTAATATTGTTCACATAACTCTTGAATCATCTTCACTATAGTTAAATAGCAATTCTAGTGATTCTGAGCATTATTCCCTGTGGATATGACTACCCACTTACCAGGGTATTTTATTACTTTGATAACCAGTGCACTTGCGGTACACACACGCAAGGGGTGTGCCACTACACTTTGCGAGGTACATCAATAAGTTGGGCTCTTAGCTACAGAAAATAGTGGCACTATCTACCACAGAGGCAAAATATATAGCAATAACAAAAGCTAGCAAAGAAATGGTATGGCTATAGTCATTCTTCAAAGAACTTGGCCAGACATAAGAAAAAGGGCTCCTATACTGTGACAATCAGAGTGCTATACACCTGGCTAAAAATCCTATCTATCTTGCTAGAACAAAGCACACTTAGGTAAGGTTCTATTATATCATAACACTCTTGGAAGATGAATGTTAGTATTGGAGAAAATCCTTGGAAGTCAAAATAAGGTGGAGTCGCTATCCTTGGAGAAAAATTGTTTCCATTAAGAAGCTGAAGTTGTGTTCAACTTTAGTTGGTCTTCCCCATGAATAAAATGGAGTCGCTATCACTGCAGTACAGACATAATACTTGATTTATCTCCAAGTAGAAGATTGTTAAAAATGGAGATAAATCTAGTTGCCCATGCGTTCAAACAAAATAAAAAAACTCACTCATGTTAATTGTTGGTGGCCATTAATTTTGAGATTGAAGTCATGTTAATGGTTGGTATCTATTAATCTTGACTTTAAAGCCACCTTGTGTGTAATTAGAGCTACCCATGTGTTGTTTTCATCCAAACTCTTTGCCTACAAAAGGGGGAAAATCTTTGGATGATGTGGTGTGCCAAAATTCATAAGTGTTCTTATTGACAACGCCCCTTGCGTATGTCCCGCAAGTGCACGGGTTTGTCGAAGTAATAAAATCCTAGATGAGTGGGGTATCGTATCCACAGGGAGTAAGGAATAAAAACACTTAAATTGTTTCTTAGCTAAGTGAAAGATGAATAGTGATATGTGTGACAAGATGTGAAATAACAAAAGTAAAAGAACAAGAAAGAGAGCACAAGTAAAGGAGAAGGTAAGGCAATCGATATAAATGGGGTACCCGGATATTGGTCTGCCTAGGACAATCGTTTTAAGTACAAGAACCCTCTATTATACTTTCTAACTGATGCAATAATGAATCGTGGAGATCCTCAAATACATGGTCCCAAATCTAAGGTCAACCATGCCTAACTCTATACATGTCCCGGAGAAGAAATTGAATAACCTCTCAACCTCACACTTGAATAGAATTGTAATGAGGTCTAGAGATTCCAAGTGATAAATCCTCTTCCTAGATGTAGACCGAACCCTTTGCTCCAGGTGGAAGGTCCCTAGCCACAATTAAGCCCTGGATGCTAAAATCACTTCAACGCTTCACTCCGTTGTACCAACAACTAAGCCCTAGCTGAACGTCATCCTTTAGCCCACTCACTCTACTATGACCGCAAAGAACTTGAGGAAATGATGGTAGAATAAATCACACCGGAGGGGAAAGGGGATGCTCCGCTACCTCTCGACTCACCCTCTCAACCCTCTCCAATCTATCTTTGTCTAACTCTCGTGGTGTGTCACTCACTCACAAGGGTTACCAACAAGAACTCTCAACCCTAGTGTTACTCTAAGGGAGTATTCATACAATCAAGCATTTAAGATTGAAACTTAAATAAAACATCAATTAATTGAAAGCATAATAAAGAGGTTCAATGAAACGAATACATCCTAGGGTTCACAAATACCCAAGTATCCACTAGGGGGTTTAGCTCTCCATGGAGCTAATTACAATCAATGAAATCAAATGTAAAAGCAAAGAATCCATAGAAAACCCCCTCGATAGTCATGGCGATGGTATTGTGGAGAGTCCTTTACTCATCCAAGGGTCCCTTTGTCCTGCTTCGGATACACCTTGCCGGATCGGTGCCGACGAAAGCTCTCCCAGTAACCTTCTTCTAAACAGAGCGCGATGTCAGAGACGTAGAACCTCTCCAAATCCCTAGCTAATACCTCTCAAAACCCTAGCCGCCGCTCTCCCTCAAGTTGGGGAAAAGATGGAGAAAAGAATCCTGAAATCGGGGCTAAAATCGGCCTTAAATAAGGCTAGAATCGGGAATCCACACGCCCATGTGGGCGCCCCTGGGAATTTTTCGCACGACCGTGTGAAATTTTCACACGCCCGTGTGGATTCTCTGTTTTTATCCTTTTTTGGCTGGCTGTGAACAGTACCTGCTATAGTATTTTTCTACAGTGTTTGTTACAATGTCCTGCTACAGTGCCGGCCCGAAACACTCCCGCATCCATGCTTTCATCGAGGTAACGTAAATGGGCACACGTTTACGTCGTAGATCGCCTTGCTTCTTTAATAACGGACATGTTGGTAGAGATCTTGCTATGCATGCACAAGCCGGAATGCTTGAATGTGACTGCCCTTGTGCCCCTCCAAATTATTGTGCTAATTTGAATACGAGGAGGTTGGCACACATTCACACATTTCGAACCCGACTTATGTCTTCGCGTTTGAACCTTCTCAAGATTTCCTCCAAATGGTGCATTTACGATCCACATTGGCTTCTTTCTCTAATATTCGGCCTCACAACCTTATCTGCATGAAAGTAACATAAATACACACATATTAGCGTTAAAACCCAATATAAGTAATGCTCATCATAAAGAAAGAACACTTCGTATTCTTATCACACAAGCACTTATCACTTATGAACAAGCAAGAGAAAAAAATCAAGAGAGAGTGAGTGTAATAGTTCTTGAGCAGAAATATTGTAAAATCCTTTGAGTATTCTTAGAGGGGTGACACACAAAAGAGAGTGTGTGGGGTGTATTTTTGTGATCTTGAACAATTCTTTATGGTGGGTACTACAGTAATAGATAGAAGCAGGACGTAGCCCATTTAAGGGTGAACTTGTATAAATTCTGGTGTCTTGTTTCTTCTTTACTCTATTCTCTTATTTTATTTTATTTTTATCATTCTTGTTAAGTGGAATTTAGGTTACACAATCCTACAAATTTTTAACAAGCGCCCCAAAGATCCCTCGAAGAATATGGAAGACGTGGTGAATTGAGGATTTGATTAATATAGAACCAAATTGGTTGGCAAAGTAAAACTGGATGAAAAGGTGATCTACAGATTCCAGCTCTGCATGACAAATGACACATGTGGGCGTAGGTAACCTGTTACATTTTCTTAAAGCAAGGTTCTCCAATGTGATGATTTTGTTGTCTCACGCCAACCATTTGAATAGTGAAATTTTTTGGGGACAAAGGTTTTTAAGATTATGCAGTTTATGTTATTAATTTAAATAAAAAATAATAAAAACAAGTAAACCTACTATTAATTATAATAAAAAATAACAATAACAACTAAACCTACCATTTTCACATCTAAGGGCATCAAGAAATTTTTTTTTTGAAATAAAAGAAAACAAAAGATAATTTCAAATGCATAAATTAAAGTAAAAATTAATTTGTATCTCTCTTAATCACACTGCTTAATCAGCTAAAATACTCAGCCTCCCCAAAAGTCTTGTTTGGTGCCCCTTTTACATTGAGTCCTATGAGTTGTTAACCATTCTGAACTTGGCATTAAAAATCACATGTGATTACTTTTCTTTTTTAAAAATAATATAAAAGATATAGCATTACCTTAAAGCGTAATGGCAGCCTTAACAAACAAAGAGACATTTGCCATTTGATTAGAATAAAGTTGGCTTATGTTGGACAACCAATTCATTTATATTCTTCGAATACTAATGCTTGGTTTGGTGAATGAATATATGGCTAAGA
The DNA here is from genome assembly GCF_009730915.1 of Dioscorea cayenensis subsp. rotundata. Lineage (NCBI taxonomy): Eukaryota > Viridiplantae > Streptophyta > Magnoliopsida > Dioscoreales > Dioscoreaceae > Dioscorea > Dioscorea cayenensis. The sequence continues at coordinate 9,499,712 of NC_052488.1, read as the reverse complement.
AGTTTTTTTTTTTTGTTTTTTTTACTATTAGGTAGCAAGCACCCCCATTTAAGGGATTGTTAAAGGGACACACATGTAAAGAGGTGCACCAATTATTGTAGCTTACTAACTTCCTAGAAAAATCCTCTTGCCCTGCAACCTTGGAGAGGTGAAACCCTTGTTTCTCCCACAAGAAACTCACATCTTGATTGTGAATAGTATTAATAAACAATATTGACCCCTTATCTACAGTGCATGAACAGCTGCTAGGGGAAGGATTCTAAGTCTTGTCCTTGCCCTTACACTCTTGTGTTATACCATTGGATTATCCAATGGTTGACTATGTCAAAGAAATTTACAAAACAATATCGATTTGCAATATATTTATATATTTTACCATTTATTATAATATATGATCAAGACTTGCCCTAAAACTAGTGCAGTGGACTGGAATCCTTTATAGTTTAACCAAAAGTAAAGAATTTTAAATTTGAAGGGTTGATAAATAATTTACAAACTTTTATTATAGTAACATACTAATAAAAATTTTTATGTATAATCACCACTTGCCATAATTTACATATCACACTGTTGATGAACAACCATGCTAGAATTATATAATGCGGGACTTAAAGACCTGTTAAAATGAGTGAATTTATTGGGAAATCATGCATTTTTAAGGAAATTATGTTAATTTTCTCTGCAAATAATGATGTTTGACTTTTATAAATATAAATACATTAATTATTAGAGGTAATGACATATCATCCTAATTCATAGACTGATGGGCAAAAAAATTTAGATAAATTCAAAAAACCCCTTAAATCTGTGGAAAATACAAGATGATGTTTTCCTTATTCTGTTTGTAAATGCCAATGCTACCATTATTTTGGATTTAAGGTTTGGTTATAACTTATTCCATCCCATTTCCCATCTCCAAACTTCTTCTGTTACACATGTATTTTGTTGGGCCCCTCCTTAGAGACTGGTTATATACATATCAAGCCTTCTAACATGTGAAGATGGCTATAGCTGTCATGTTTTAAAGAGTGCAGAGAAAAATTTAGAGGAGTTAAATAAACAAAAGAAATTTACGGAAATATTGAGAGTGAGTAAGAAGAGTGAGGAAAAATTTGAGGGCTTCTGTGTTTGATGTTTAGCCTTAAATTATTCCAAATTTCATAAGCTATAGGCCTGGGGCAAGAGTTCAAGTGAAAACCTCTTGTTCTTCAAGATTTCTCCTAAAAATTACATTGTGTTGACATGATCCTGAACATTTATATTTCTCCATTTTATTTCAGATTTCTTCATGTTTGATGCTGATAAACTATAGATTGTGTTATAGTATTGGTGTAAAGACAATTTTACAATTAGAGATTGTGTTATAGTATTGGTTTAAAGACAATTTTACAATTTTACAATTATGCAGAGATTTTTTATATGATTTGTGAACATACTTGTGTGTATAATACTGCCAGTATTTTCCTACTATGAATTGAAATATTTGTTTTCACATAGCTATTTAATTTTATTATTGAATAATTTTGGTCAAATATGACAGCTCACAAATCCCAATGCATCTACTCAGGTTGCTGCATGAACGTAAAAAGAAATGGCTAGCAAGACAAAGTTGGTGAGCATTGTGGCTACCAAATTAAGGATTAATGGCTAATCATTGTTTAATTATATTCTTCTCCTGCCTATAAAGAGACATGAAGGTTAAAGCCCTTCATTGGAGCAATTGTGAGAAGTGAATGAGAGTCTCACAGTGAAGAAGTGAAAGAAAAAATAGAGAGAAAAATATTGTTAAGAGTTAGTATATTCTTCTAGTATAAGAGAGAGTACTAGTTTTCTCTTTATTATTAGACAGAATTCAGAACTCCTAAAATTTTTTAAATTAGCAAATTTTTCTATCTTTACATGAGGTATTTACCCTAATTATTTAGGGATTTTCTAGGTAATTTCTATGTGTCATTTAATTTTCAGCATTATTTTTTATTTCTTTTGTTGTGACCCTACTCTATTTGATTCTATATTCTTATAATAAATGGTATCAGAGCCAAATATAGGTGAATATATCTACTTATCATATGCTCTATTGCTGTCACTATAAGTAGATCCTCCACATCAGAAAATAAGTTAGATTATTATTTACCCTTTGAAAGAACTGGTTATTACTTTTGAAGCAATTTGTAATAAAAGCAATGGTGGCAAAATTCAGGTTTGAAAAATTTAGTGAGAGTAATTTCTCACTGAGGAAGCTGAAAAATTAAGGCAATCCTAAGGAAGGACAATTGCTTAGCAGACATCATTGAAAGGCCAGTTGAGGTCAAACATGACATGTGGAATGAGATGGATGGAAACGCCATTGTAAATCTTCATTTAGTACTTGATGATGCAGTTTTATCAAGTATAGCAAAGAAGAGGACGGCGAAAAAGATCTGGGATCACCTCACTAAATTGTATAAGGCCAAGTCAATCCACAATAAGATTTTTCTTAAGTGGAAACTCTATACTTTGCGTATGGTGGAATCCACTTCATTGATGGAGCACCTGATGATACTAAATACTCTATTTTCCCAACTCACATCACTGGAATATTAAATAGAGTTAGGTGAACTTGCAGACTTCTACTCCAAAGTCTACCATATTCTTATTATCAACTCGTCATTAACTTAACAAATAATGTCCCCGTGGACATTCTCATGTTTTACCACATTGCAGCTGCCATTCTAGAGGAAGAGAGTCCGCGAAAGAATAAGGAGGACAGGTTAGCGAATTCACAAGAAGAGAAGGCCTTGATAGTGACAAGAGGAAGACCAATAGAACGTGGGATCAGTAGGAGCTACAATCATGGTAGATTAAAATCAAGGAGTAAGAAGACTTTCAAGTGTTATTACTGTTGCAAGAAAGGTCACTTGAAGAAAGATTATTGGAGCCTAAATAAAAAGGATTCCAATCCTCAAGGAAAATGTTATAAACACTTCAGAAGATGGAGATCCATGGTGTGTGAAGTAGAAACAACTGTAGGGAAAAGATTCGTTGAGGTTTTGCCTCTCTATTTAACAGCCACATTTTACATGACCTCTCAAAAAGAATGGTTTCATCATTATCAACCTATCTCTGGGGGATTTGTATATAGTTATAATGATCAAGCTCTGAAGATTATTGGCATTGACACTATCAAACTTATGATGGCACTGTTCGGACCATTTAAGAAGACCAACAAGTGGAGGGCTTGAAGAAGAACTTGTTGTCTATAGGGCAACTTGATGGTCTTGTTTTGCAATATTGAAGTCCAGAACAAGATGATAAAGACAGCTCGAGGTGCGCTTGTATGTATGAAAGGAGAAAAGATAATTTCAAGTTTATACATGCTGAAGGTAGAAACTTTATAAGAATGATAAACTTCAGTTGTTACAAGTAGTCCAAGTGAAAGATACACAATGACATGGCACAAGAAGCTTGTACAAATGTTAGAGTAAGGAATAAAGATTCTTGCAGAGAGAAATCTACTTCAAGGTCTCACAAAGGTAACACTACCCTTTAATGAACATTGCATTGTAAGCAAGCAGCATCTCCTGAAGTTCAACACATCTAATTCTAGAAGAAAAGAAATTCTAGAATTGGTTTACTTTGATATGTGGCAAGCACCAGTTACGTCCATGGGAGGAGCAAATTACTTTGTGTCAATCATTGATGGCTATTCCAGGAGATGTTTGGTATATCCTATCAAAAGGAAGATAGATGTGTTTCAAGTTTTCAAATTTTATAAAATGCGGGTGGAACTTGAATCTGGCAAGAAGATTGATGCACTCTAAGCAAGTGTACGGGTCACAAGCAAGTAGTTAAGTGGTACCCCGCGAGGGGTAGGGTTATCGAACCACAGGGACTAGAACTGAAAGTACTCGGTTTTCCTCTGATCTCTAGTTAAACTAAGATTGGGTTGGTTTTAAACAAGAACAAAAAAAAAACTAAAAGGAATGGATGGAAGGAATCGGTAGACTAGGGTTGAGTATTCGACAATAAGAGAGCAATGCCCCGAGGTGATCCCTACAAGTTATTGTATGTTGAATTATTTATAATGCCTACCAGGTACATCCTTAGGTTCAAGTGTGTGCTCAAAAGCAATGTTGCATCTATAGTCCTCAAATACACCAAGGTCTGCTAGGGTAATTGTGCATCTCAAACATAGTGTTGCAATTACAATAAGCAATCACAACTATGGTCATTCATACACCAAGTTTTACCAAAGCATATTTGCAAATAAAACACATCAAGTTATGCAACACAAGATTTAACACTAGAATCCAAAGAACTTCATAGACATTAAAAACAATTAGTTAAAGCATACAAAACATTGTAGTTCAACACCCCGGGGCACCGTGGACAGTTAGCCCCTCATAGATGAGTACAACAAGGAAGAAACAATTGAAAACCTAGACAAAGAAGACATGATTCTCCCTTTTCTAAGCAAGATGATCTTCCTTGGTGCTAACCCAACTTCTCTTGTGCCTTTAACTCGCCCTTGATCTCCCTAGATGGTGTGGTGAAGCCTGATCTTCGATCTAATACAAGTCCTCCCTGTGGAGAAAAGAATCCCCAAACAAAGGTGATCTCAAAACCCTATAAACTAGAGCTAAATGGCAATTTTCGGGCTCGACGCAGTTTGTGCACGGTCGTGTATTGACCGTGTCCTCGATGAGGATTCTGAGTGAATCGGGCTTGGAATATTCAGGGGTGTTAGACATGATCGTGTCATGCCCATGTCCTTCTTGTGCATTATCGTACAAAGAGCTTCCAGATCTTACTGTCCTTGTTTAGAAGAAACTGTCTTCATACTGAGATTTTCAGGGGAATGTGCACGGTCGTACGGAGGCCCCGTCTAGCCTGAAGGCACGATCATGCTTGAATACTTTCTTGTTCATTTCCAAGATGGGGTATTCATAAGGACAGCGCACGCTCGTGCGCCGCCCGTGTCAGTCTTGAAACTTAGCAGAATAACGATTCTTCTGCTCAATTACTCTCTGCATTCACTCCAAATTGCTTTGAGCCCCTGGTTTTTTCACATGGAGTAAATATACCCAGAATAGCACCTCAAATGGATAAAATTGTGCTAAAAGACAAGTAAATGAATGAAAAGTGGGTGAGTGAATATGATATAAAATACACTCATCTAAGATCATATGCATGAGGACAAACAATGGAGAAGAATACACTGGCAAAAACTTTGATGAATTCTGCAACCAAGAAGACATCAAAAGACATTTCACTATAGCATACACTCCTCAACAAAATGGAGTGACATAGAGGATGAACAAGACTCTATTGGAAAGAACAATAGCAATGATGGGAACTACAGACCTAAAAAAGAAGTTTTGGGCAGAAGCAATCAGCACCGTCTGTTATGTGGTGAATCTGACTCCATCAACTGCAAGCAAGTTAAAGACACCAATGTAGATGTAGACTGGTAAGCTAGTTGACTATTCAAAATTTCATATATTTGGAAGCCCTATGTATGTAATGTATAATACCCAAGAAACAACAAAGTTAGATCCAAAATCTAGAAAATGTATGTTCTTAGGATATATATTGATCGAGTTAAGGGGTACCACATGTTGGATCGCACTGCCCCCAAGGTTGTAATCAATAGGGATGTTATTTTCATATAAGAGAAAAAACAAGAGAAAATAGATGGTGAAAGCACTTCAAAAGAAAGCTCAAAGACTATAATAGTACAAGTAAAAAAAGAAGCTAAAGCTACACCAGAGCACAAGGTACAAGAGCCAGGTAAATCTGAAGATCTAGAAGTTTGGCTGTCAACTCACACAAAAAAGACACCATGTCATGCCCCGACCCGCAGGCCCTTAGACGCAACTACCACCACAACAACTCAAGGAGGGACACTCCTGCCACTCAACCCTTGAGTTACCACAAGGCTAACCAAAAACTTGATATTTCACAATTCTAGACCAAAACTCACATATGCAAATATACAAGGCATAGAATACAATGATAGCACAGAGGAAGCAACAACAAAACCTAATAATAGAGTTTAAGAAACATATTGGCCACAATACAATATGGTTTTCAAGAAGAAAATAGGCAACATACAAGTTATGCAAATAGAGTGACAAAGACACTAGTGGATCTATATCCTAATAAAGTGTCCAATGTTCAAGAAACAACATACATAAGACTGGAATTAATAAAAATACCTAGAATGATGCTCAATACTGAATGATGTGTATTTTAAAAGTTATTATTTTTGATAAAGATTTGTATATTGTTCATGATATTGAATATTGTTATTCATGTTCCTTGAGGTTAACATGTTATATTTTGGTAGTGTTCATGAAGATGCACTGGGTCTTGAACCATAGAACTCCTAAAATGAGAAACATGTGATCACTAAATAAGTTCGCAATCGTTGTAATTAAGGAGGAACATTAATTACCGTGAAAGATTGTCATGCCATCAAAAGTACATTGTAGTTCTATAAATGTTGATAAGGTATTATCATTTGATGACATGAATATATAAAATGTGTATTTTATATATTGAACATGATCTATGTAGTTGGAACATTATATGGATTGTGTTTTGTGTCATTGATGTTTCATTGTGTCTTTGGAATCTTAGATATGAGACGTATAGATTTTTCACGTGAGAAGTATATGATGTGATTACTATTTGAATACTATACTATGACAGGAATGAAATAGTAATTCGTTGTATACAACTTGTGTGGGAGAAATCTATATGTTAATCTTATCGTTGTCCCTCGATTTCGAGTGATGATATTGTTGGGCCCCTTGGTAAAGTGGAATTATGTTGCATGCAATATGACTGATATAGTTATAATAATAATTCACTTGAGAGACTAAGAAAATGAATATAATGCAAAAATGACACGATCCTATTTTGCATATTATTCATAATATCATGAGACAAGGATAGACACAAAATTAGTGGATCGAGTGAATGAATACTATATCACTTGGAGAATTATAATATAATGATAGAACCTCTTATAGTCAATAATATAAAGTTTTATATTATTGCCAAAGTGACATAGATCCTTTATACGGTCACACCAACTGAAGAGAAACAACAATTATTTTATATTTCATACAAATGTACTAGTTGATGTGCAATAGGTGAAATACTAGAATAAAATGTCATAATATGACGAGCTTAGACAATAAATAATTAAATTTATGAGATTATGCAAATATTATTTGGTATAATGCTTGAAAGCATTATAAGAATAATAGAGACATTGCATAAACAAAGATTTGCCCTAGCCTTTGCTATATAAAAAGGGGGCATAATGTAAAGAAAGATGAGTGTGAAGAGATTGAGCTTTGAAAAACCCCAGCCGACATCCTCACCATTGCTCTCCTTAGTTCTCATTGCATCTCCTCCTGTAAGGTGGTTGAATCTAAGCTTTGAACTACACATCCATCTATCTAAGTGGTGTGGTAGTTCATTGTTTAGGTTCAAGGTGAATCAAGTGGTGCTTTGAAAGAAAGGTGTTTTCAAGAGGCCAAGAGGCAAATCGATTTCATTCTAATCAAAAGATTCTACAATCTCTTTAGGTAATGAAAGTTTTTTTTTTACACTCGAAATAGATTTTGTGAATCTTCATGTTTTCTTTTTGGGTGCACATTAGGTGTTTGTTTAAATGCTCAAGCTTTACTCCTTGCCATTATCACACTATTGAGTTCCTTTGTGTATTGAGCCAAGTGATGGTAAAAATTTTAATTTCCATCATATAGCCCTTCACATAAAATTCCATCAAGTACTCCATCCCATCGCAATGCCTCTAACTACTAGAGCCTCACTCAGTGAGTGTATTAGCATAACTCTAAAAGAATATCAAAGTGAATTGAATAAACATCAATAATCAAGCTTTTACAAAAATACATAAACTTTGAATTATACAACATTTTTTCATAACATATATGTATGTAGATGAAAACCATAATCATTAAAAATGATACCTTTGTCTCAAATCAAGGTTTTCAATTTCAAAAATCCTCTTCGAGAACAATACAAGTTTATAAAACATCAAACTGAGGAATTCATCATAAAACTCCTTCTTTTCAAATATAAGAGGGAACATTGTACGAGAGTTCAACATAATAATCAAAAAGTCTCAATAATATTATGCATCTCATTAAGTTGATAAATGGTCTAGAAAAACTAGGATGATGTTCACAAGCCATGAACGAGCATCATTCGACATGAATAAGTATCACAATCATTATGCATATAAAGATCATACCTCATTTCAACATTGAAGAACCCACAAATATGTCCAAAGATATAATCATCAAATATAGCTCAAAATTCAATAACATAGAGATTTACCAAAACATAGTTTCAAGATGATAAAACCGTGGAAAGCATGCAATAAAATCATGAAAAGCTTATGTGATATTCCAAAAGAATTATGCCACATAAACCACACTCACAACTTAGGCGAGAAAGGCTCTAGCGTGCTACTCCTCCGCCGGCTCGTAGGGTTGGCTCAACACTAGGTTTCAAGGTCACCAATGAAGTGCTAATGGTTTGAACTTCACTCCAAACCAAATAATCCATAGAATTGCCCAAGTTCTAGTGGTGCTATAGTAACTCCGAAAATAAGTAAGAAGAAAGTTCAAGGATTTCACTAGATCAAAGCTATATAATGTAATCCAAACACTTCTTTCGCTGAAACCACATTAAACAAGAAGAAGAACCAGGATCAAGCTCCAATTTAAACTTACAAACCAACCCTAGCTCCATTCATCAAGTAATGAAGAAGAAAGAAAAAAAAATGAGAGCTTATCTCAAGTAAAGATGGATTGATCTTTAAGCACCACTAGGAAGACCAAAAGATCGACCAAACCAGCCCTTAATCTTCTAGAGAATGGCAAGGGATTGGAGGAAAAGAGGATGAGAGAGCTAGGGAGAAGAAAACTCAAGCAAAAGACACTCAAAAGGGCTTAAGAAAGCATCCCACGTGCGTGCGTGGCCTGGTGTCTGGCCCGCACAAGAGGCCGCACACCTCCCAGCCTGGGGTGTGCGGCTTGTGCATAGTCCACACATATCCTCTACAGCGTATGCACAGTTTGTACATCTCTAGGACTCTTGCTACACAACCCAAAGAGCTCAACAAGGCACACTGAGCTAAATATGAAAAAGACTCGACTAAATCATCGAATCAACAAACATGAAAGGTCAAAATACACCAATCTACACAACAAAGTAAACTAAAATACCACACACCAAGTTAGTATTCTGACTATATTATGGAGGGTGACATTGCATATTATTTTCTTACTGAAGACGGAGAGCCATCAACTCTTCAAGGGGCATTGAACAATTCGGATGAATCTCCATGGATGGCGGTTATGTAAGGAAAAATTGAATCTCTTCATAAAAATAGGGCATGGGAATTGGTGTCACTATCACAAGGGCGAAAACCTATTGGCAACAAATGGGTCTACAAGATCAAGCGCAATAGTGATGATCAAGTAGATTGTTATCATGCAAGATTGGTGGTGAAAGGATATGCCCAGAAAAAAGGAATTGACTTTAAGGAAATATTTTTACCTGCGGTTCGACTCACGATAATCCAAGTAAACCTGGCGATGTGTGCTACATTCGGCTTACAACTTGAGCAGTTAGATGTTAAGACTGCATTTCTTCATAGAGATCTTAAAGAAGATATATACATGCTCTAGACAAAAGGATTTAAAAAAAAAGGTAAAGAGAACTTTGTTTGCAAGTTGAACAAATCTTTTTACGATCTAAAACATGCGCCAAGATGTTGGTATAAGAGATTTGATTCCTTCATAATAAGCCTTGGATACAGTAGACTAAATGTAGACTCTTGTGCATATGTCAAGAGGTTTGGAGAATAAGATTTTGTGTTCTTATTGTTGTATGTTGACAACATGTTGGTAATAGGCCCTAACAATTATTAATACTTATACTATTTTAATGTAAAAATACATAATAGTAAATTTTAATGCCAATTCAGTTAGAGGTTTTAAATTTTAGGGATGCTACAGGAATTTGCATAAAAGATGTTTTATCTATTATTCCATCTATTATTAAAGAATAAAATATAAGTAATTAAATTTGATCGAGTATATATTTAAATAAAAGGGTATAAGTTCTTCACGGAATCACACGAGTATATATGTGTAAATTTGGAACATTTTCATATATAACTTTCAAATTTATGATAAATTTAACCATTATTATATATAATTTTTAAATAAGTCAAATTAGCTTCTTGATTGTTAATTGCATTCTAGAATTGATCAACCTACACTTTTCTAATATTTTATTCTCACATAATTTTAATCAAATACTTTTACGTGGAATAAGTTATTTTGCAATTATCTTGGCAATCTCTACTACACTGTTTAATAGCTTACTTAGGATGATAAATTAAAATGACATGTAATCCATTTTTTGTGTTTGTGTCTATAAGTACATAGATGGAGGAACATAAAGTTGGCCAAGAGACTAAGTTACCAAGTATATAAATTAGTTTATAGATAAAAACATAACTTGTTAATAATAGATAAATAAAAAATGATACATAATTTAAGAAATAAAAAAAACCAACTAAATATATATATATATATATATATATAATAAGATAAATTAAAAAAATAAAAATCAGGGCAAAAAAATATATATATATATATATATAATTAAAATAAAATAAAAATCCGATAATAAATTTATCAATCAATCAAATCAAATAATAATCATAAATATATATAAATAATAACTAATATAATATATATATATATATATATAGATATATATATAATAGCAAATCAATCAAATCAAGTAAAATAAAAATATAATATATATCTTTAAAAATAATAATAATAAAAATAAAAATAAAATACATATCTTATAAAAAGTCAAATCGGATAGATAATGTATAATAATATAAAAATAAATAAATAAAATGATATATAATAATATGCATATATAAACCAAACCAAATAAATAAAGTAAGTAAATAAACGTATGTATAGATGATAATAATTATATTAAACATATATAATAAATTAAAATAAAATAAAATAATATATATATATATATAAAAGAAAGGATGACGCGGTCACCCCATGATATGGATAACTTCACCACGTCGTTCCACGATCTGGAAACCGTTCCACGTCGCCACGAAGACATGATGGCTTTTAAAAGGGATAAGGCGGTTCAAAGAACGAGAGGGGGGAAGATCCTGGGATTCTCAAGAGGGGATTCTGGGCTTCTCTCGGCCAAAGATATTCAAGAAGAAAAGGACGGGGACTGACGGGAGAAGCGAAGAGAGGCTGGTTTTCTCTGAGCTAAAAAAAATATATTCAGATAATAAAGAAGAAGATCCCCGTCTAAGGTTGTCGCTTTCGCGGAGAAGAAGCTTCAGAGGAGGAGTCTGACCGGCCAAAGAAAAACTGAAGAGAGAGAAGAAAGGGAAGAAGAAAGAAGGAGGCTGAAAGCAATTAGATTCTTGTCATGAGATTTCAAGAGCATCAATCGAATGATCCAAGTCAGTGCTTGTTCGTCTTCGTGAAGATCTTCAAGGATGCTGCTGCCGGTGATGGAACTACCTCCGTTATCGTCTCCGACTACCTCCACAAGCTTTTCCTCTCTCAAAGCACTTGAGATTGGCCAAAATCTATGGCGATACTGGTCGAACTCTTTGACCACAAATCCTTCAACAAATTCGCTGCAATATCCCTCAATAGCAAGATTGTTAGTCAGTACTCATTTCTGCCCGTTGTCAATTCGGTTCTTCCTGTCGTCGATCCATGCTCAGATCCGATTCCGGAGAAGCAAAGAAGTGAAGGAGATCTTTATGCTAGCAGCAGATAAGTGAAGGAGCACTACGCGGAGGGTGTTGAGCTTATTGTTTGGCGCTTGATGTCGTTCGCAAGGAAGCCAAGAACTGCGATTTCCTGTAATGTTTCCAAGTATGCTATTTTATGGGAGGAGTACCCTGACCGGATGATGTTCATTTTCTTTGTCTTCCCTTGTGGGGTTATACAATGTTGTTCTTCCTATTCATCAAATGAAGAACTCGCAAAGCTTGTTCAGCAACTTATTGTTGATCCGAAATATTCTTTTGCTAAGTTTGCTTTGAAACCGATCCCTGCACTCTTGTTTCGGCGATCTCGATCCTTTGCTTGAAGGAAATTTCAGATGCCCACGTGAAAAATGTGATGCGAGTTCTTCGAACGCATAAAGATAATGCCATAGCGACGATGGAAGCTTTTGTGCATGATCCACTCATAAATGGGAAGCTTTTTCAACTTCAATGAGTCCCGGGATCATCGACATCAAGACCCGAGTTCCAGCGCAACAAGTAGCGAGTTCATAGTCCCTTAATTTGTGATGATACACATTAAGTAGACCATGAGTTATTTGTGAGGCTTTAAAACTATGTCAGGTGGTGTCCATTTTGGTGAACCCAAGAAGATTTATAAATGGTGTGCATAATGTCTTTGTATATACAAGCCTCATGTTTCCTAATTTGAGTGTGATGTGTTTTAGTTTTGTTATGTAAGCGAATGCGGAGCTGAAGATTGGCTTAGTCACCATCTTTGTGCTGGATAATAATTGAGGGTGCAACATTATGGATGTTACTAGATACTAGTAAAAATTATGAGTCTGAGAGGTTGATATAAATGTAAATATATATATATATATATATAAAATAGAGCGGGTCCCACCATGAGGGAAATGAATTAAAAAGGGCCCACCTTACACATGGGTATGAAATATGAATATGATGTATATATATATATATATATATATTCATCCCAAAGCAACACCAAGAAGATTCATCTCGAGGCAACAATTAAATTTGTTGTGAGGGGTAATGAGATATATATTTCAAAGTGGCAAAAGAAATGCAGCGTGGTAACAAGGCACATGCGTAGATATATCATTATATATATAAATTGCATATCCACATATATTTGTATATGATGTCATAAGAAATATATATATATATATATAATGAAGCAAAAAAATCAAAACCAAAAGCAATCAAGTCAAGATTCAAGATATGAAAAAGAGTCAAGGCTTGAAAAATTCATACAAATCGACAATTGAACTCAGCGAGTGTCAAGATATCGTAAGTCGAAAGACCTAAAAGAGTTTCACAAGTCAATATTATCCATATAAATCGACAATTGAACTCAGTAGTCTCAAGACATCAAAAGTCGAAGACCCACAGAGTTTCACAAGTCAATATTTGAATATATGTATATAAATCGACAATTGAACTCAATAGTTTCAAGACATAAAAAAAAAAATCAAAGATTCAAGAGTTTCACAAGCAAAGACTGGAAAGAAGCTACACAAGCATAAAAGTTGAAGCTTATGGCACTACACCATAATGTGTCTTTAGCGGCGTTTTTTTTAACATTTAGTGGCTTTTAAAAACGCCGCTAATTACCATAACGGCGTTTTCAGAAAACACCGGGTAAAACGCCGCCAAAGATAGTGTCGGCAATGTCCCAGCAATTAGCGGCGTTTCAAGATAAACGCCGCTAAATTAGCGGCGCTTTTATTTCCTTTAGCAGCGTTTTATACCTTATAAAATAATTAATTTACGAATTATATTAGCGGCATTTATTTGTAAACGCCGCTAAATTATCGGCGTTTATCTATTCTTTAGCGGCGTTTTTAAAAAATAATTTAAAAAATTAATGTAAATTTTTTTAACCTGATTTTTTTTATAAAAAAGAAAAACAACTACTCTAATTGTTATTATTATTATTATTATTATTATTTAGATTTTTTTTCTTTATTTTTAAATTATTCTCTTTTCTCTTTTTTAATTATTATTATTATTATTATTATTATTATTATTATTATTATTATTATTATTATTTTCACTTTTTCCTCTTTTCTTCTTCTTCACATCTTGTTTCTTCCTCTTCTAGTTTCTTCTTCTTCTTCATCATCATCATCATCATCTTTTTCTTCTTCTTCTTCTATTTTTTCTTCTTCTTCACATCTTGTTTCTTATTCTTCTTCTTGTTTCTTCATCATCATCATCATCATCTTCTTCTTCTTCTATTTTTTCTTCTTCTTCACATCTTGTTTCTTCTTCTTCTTCTTCTTCTAGTTTCTTCATCATCATCATCATCATCATCGTCATCTTCTTCTTCTTCTTCTTCTTCTTCTTCTTCTATTTTTTCTTCTTCTTCTTCTTCTTCTTCTTCTAGTTTCTTCATCATCATCATCATCATCATCATCATCAACATCATCTTCTTCTTCTTCTTCTTCTTCTTCTTCTTCTTCTTCTTCTTCTACTTCTTCTTCTTCTTCTCGCGTCGTCATCATCGTCATCACATTCTTCATCTTCATCTTCATCTTCTTCATCATAACTTGGTATCATTTTCACACTTTTTTCAATATCAAAGAGTATTTATAGAAAATAAAAACTGATGGAATTTAGCGGCGTTTTTCTTAAAAAACGGCGCTAAATAAAAATTTTAAAATTAATGGCGCCAAATTCAAATTTTCTCGAAAAAAATGGCGCAAATTTTGAATTTTCAAAAAAAATAAATTTTGGCGGAGTTTTTATGCATAAACACCGCTAAAGTTTAATTTTGTAATTTTTTAATTAAAAAAATTAGATTTTCACGGCGTTTTTTGGGACAAACGCCACGGAATTTTTAATTTTATAAATTTTCAAATAAAAAAATTTTTACCATCTCGCGGCGTTTTTGAAAAAAACGCCGCTAAATCTAAATTTTTTGGCTTTTAAAATTTAATTATATCATAACTTTAGCGGCGTTTTTAGTCATAAATGCCGCTAAAGTACAATACTTTTATGGCGTTTTAAAACAACGCCGCTAAATATAAATTTTGTGCTTTGAAATTTAATAGTATTATGACTTTAGTGGCGTTTATTATATCAGGAATTTAGCGTTTTCTAAACTTTAGTGACTTTAGTGTTTTCTAAAAACGGCACTAATTACATTCCTTTAGTGGCGTTTATTATAAAAACGCCGCTAAACATAAATTTTGTGCTTTGAAATTTAATAGTATTATGACTTTAGTTGTGTTTTAGTAAAAAAACGCCGCTAAATATAAATTTTATGACTTTGAAATTTAATAACATCTAGAATTTAGCGGCGTTTTTTACAAAAACGCAGCTATATTACAGTACTTTAGTGGCACTTGCAGAAAAACGGCGGTAAATTATAGTGGCGTTTGGAAAAAAAGCCGCAGAATAAATGCCGCTAAAGACCCATTATGGTGTAGTGATGACATGATAAAAATAAAATAAAAGTGTTTATTGAACTTCATTTATATATGTAACATAATGATTTGATAAAAAAAAACCTTATAATTTGGAAAAAAAAAAAGTATCAAATAATATATTGGCATGACCGTGAAAGAAATAAATTTTATGATGAAATAAAATCATAATAAACACCTTCTGAAATGGAAAAGCTAATGATGATATTAATATATAAATAAATAAATAAAAGGATCCATGAGTTTTTTTAATTTATGAAAACTTTCAAAATTAATTTTTAAAGAGTTCTACTAAATAATAATTCAATAAAATCCTTTTAATTCGAGATCAAACAATTAAACTTATTGATTTAACCGTATACTATAATTAAAAAATAGTTCATTCTCTTGATTATTTATGCACAAGAAATATAAGAGAATCAAGAATAATTTTTTTTGCTAAAAAAGAAAAAATATATATATATATATATATATAGATACAAAATAAAAGCAAAACTTTAATCCCTTTTTGCCTTTAATCACATTGCTTAATTAGCATCCAAAAAAACACTTTACTCTTTCCTCAAGTCATGTTAGTTGATCTCTTCCTTCTTTGGGTGCTAACCATCCAAAACTTGGTCTCCAAGTCACATGCTAATTACTTTTTTACTTAAATAATTAAAATAAAGATTGGGATTAAAAGGTGGCTGATTATTATTATTATTATTATTATTATTATTATTATTATTATTTAATAATAAGCGACAAGCGCCCCCTATTTAATGGATTGTCAAAGGAATTATAGATACAGATGTGCACTGATAACGATGGCTTATGAAACTCCTAAGAAAATCCCCTTGCCCTGTAACCCTAGAGGGGTGAAACAACCTTCATTTCACCCACAAAAGATTCACACCCAGGATTGTGAATAGTATTAATGAACAGTATTGGATCCTAGCGTACAGTGCATGAACAATATAGAAACAATACTGCCGGAAGAAGGATTCGAATCATTCCCTTTCTCTTAGCACTTTGTGTCATACTATCCAATACTTGACTTGATTGATTATTTTAAACAACCAATCTAATTTTATTTTTCAAAAAGAAAATTTAAATGGCTTGGTTGGTGAACATATGTCAATAAAAAAATTAAAAATAAAAAATAAAAACCAAAATGATATTGACTTGCAATTTTCTTTTTATAATCAACATTTGATTTTAAAAGTAGAGATTCTAAATTCAAGAGGTTTAAGACATTAGCCATTAGCTAAGCATTATATGGAAATTTTCATATACACCCATTAGAAGCTAATAATAACCTTGACCACCCGCTAGCCGAAGATATATAGTTATTAATATATTCCATAAACATAATTATTTACGTATGAACTTTTAAGACGCATATAACCAATAAATTAGCAGGTTGTTGCAAAGTTAAAACACCAAAAATAAAAAATAATAATAATGCAAGATTAGCAAGTAAATTAAAATTAAAAATAAGAAAAAAAAACATGTATAAATATATGTAATTAAATTTCAGGGTATAATGGAAATAAAAAACACTATGGAAAGCATCCATGTAAAACAGCATCTTTTTCAAACATTATATAATTGATGAACAAATGTCAAGAGTGGAAGACCAATTCTCATGATATGATGTGGGTATATATATTGTAAACATTTTCTTTTGGCCGGTCTTCTCTTTCAAAATGTCATTGAAGGATGCACTTAGAAATTCATAATGTGATAATTCATAATTTATTTAATTTGATTAAATTATAAAATATGAACTTGTTTGGTTGTTTATGGTTAAAGAAATATATAAATATAAATCTTAACTTTTAAGTTATATAAATTAAAAATTTAATTTTAATTCATTTTGGTCTGAAATAACAAAAAAAAAAATTACTTTTTTGGAAATTATTTATCTGATTTTGTTTTTTTTGTTTTGAAAAATCAGAATGGTATCAATTTTGCAAATTCACATAAAAAATATAAAATTAAATATATTAAAATAATCCAAATAATTAAAAAAAATGAGGGTTAGAGCAACTGGAGGTGAGATATAGACAATTTGTAATATTGCAACTCAAACAACTTATCTAAACAACCTAATTGCTTACCGCTTATATTGACATTGTTTGTACGAATTCAATTTTAAACATGAGTTAATATTTTATAAAATAAAATTTCAATCGAGTATTTCCACCATTATGTTTTTTTAAAATCACTAATATATATATTTGACGAAGGCGACAAACACCGCTGTACAAAAGAAGTGACAAAAATACAGATAGATACGGTAGTACACCAGTTATGGTGGCTTAACGATCTCCTAGAAATTTACTATATGGGGCGAACTAACACATAGAGCAATTAGGAGCTTCCATATGCGCTCAAAATGATATATTAATAACCACAACTCCCACAATGGTAAATCCCCCTACCTTACAACATTAGAGATGTGGAGAATACGGCTCTCTCACAGAGGATCTTGTGAACAGTGGGTGAATAGTATTCACTAGTAACGCTATAATATGTGACACAAAGAATTCGATCTTGCACCACTTATCTACAACTCATGGTGACTTCCACTAGATTATGGAGCGGTTGCCCTAATAAATAATATAAAATAGTTTTCTTCTTTAAAACAAATAGAAACAAGAACTTTGCTGTTAATTATTGCATTTGCCATTGAATCATTAAATCAAGATGCCAAAATGAACAACAGCCAAAATAATACTCCAAGCCCCACACGCAGAGCGGTCGTTTTTCTAGAAAGCAAATGAAATCAAAGGAAGAGTAAGAGAAAAGATCTTTGCATACATGCCCCCATAAATCTTTAATGACATATATAGTCATAAATCTATCATTATACGAAATTGTTAATATATTTACTTTCATTCAAATACTGTGAAACCACCCTTACGGAATCAAGAAAAAAATATTATTTTATAAAAGTTATTTATTTATTCATAAATAAATAATTTATTAATTTATCGACAAAAAAGATATTTATTAATTTAGAAAGAATTTTTATATTTTATACAATCTGATATTAGCAATAAAGTATGAAAAAATTGCCATATTAGATGTTATTAATTTTATCAATGTGGTTTTGAGCATTGATTTGGAAACACTAACTTTTGAAAATTGTTTTTCATATCCCAAAATTTGATTATAAGAAAAAATGATTTGAAACAAGTTAAAATAGAGGAAGGCATCTAAAGAGTAAAAGATGTCATTTCGAATCTATAGTATACATATGAAATGAGTGTTGTGTAGCTTTTGACCTATAATACTGTGATGAAATCACCTATAAATGAAGAGATTATTCAAAAAGTAATGGATAGATCGACTAGTTGAATTTAGATGATAGTTGTGCTTTAGTAAAAAAATTTTGAAATAGGAATTTCTAACAATTGAAACTTTGGACATAATCAAAATATAGTAAATATAATTTGTATTTTGCAAAAAAAAAAAATAAATAATAAAATAAAGATGAGATTGAGGTTAGTTCATTAAAAAAAAAACAAATGAATTTAGATGCATGTTTTAAAAAAAGTAAAATTCAAAATAATAATTTAAAATTTTCAATGTTATAAATTTTATATGATATTTTTTAATATATTTGATGGATTATTACTTTATGTTTTTGTTAGGCCCCAAATAGTATTAAAAAATTATTATTTTATCCATTTAGAAAAATTATTAATTTAGCATCCGAATCGGGAAAAAAAATATTATTTGATTAAATTTATAAATTAATCAAACATACATTAATCAAGGTTTTACCATATATTATTAGCTGAAAAAGCTTAGAAATAATGAAAAAACAACAATAAATTATTGCCGGCCCCATTTTTGAAAACCTACAACCCTACTCATACCAAAAGTTTTATCCATGCTTGCTCATATTTTGAGGGCTTGGCTGCAATGTTTTTCAACATTTACTCTCAAATCCTTTCTCGATAAATACCTACCAACCAAGCTCCATCTACATCTCCATATTCTCTTCATTCTCTCCAAAAATCAAGATGAGAAAGCTATTCATTTTCTCCACCATCGTCACCTCTCTTCTTCTCCTCCCAATCCTTTCAATATCTCAATAAGTTGGTAAGTCAGTTACTTACATATTTATATATGTATATATATATTATATAAAATTTATAGCAGGTACTTATATATATTGTAGATGATGAGAAGGAGTTTAGTTATGAGAATGAGAGTGAAATAGGTCCAAAGCATTGGGGTGAAATTCACGAGGATTGGGCTATGTGTGGGAAAGGAGAAATGCAATCCCCAATTGATCTAACTCTTGAAAGAGTTAAGGTTTTTCACCATCTTCGTCCTCTTCGTCGATCTCATAAGCCGGCTAATGCTTTTATGAAAAATAGAGGACATGATATCATGGTATAAACATACAACTCTCAATTTCTCATTCTATCAATTTAAGTTTCCTTTTTTTAATTTATTTTCTTTGACTCATTATTGTTTTTGTCGTAGTTGCAATGGAAAGAAGAAGCAGGAGGAATTTGGATAAATCAGAATAAGTATTTACTCAAGCAAGTCCATTGGCACTCTCCTTCTGAGCACACCATCAATGGCCACAGGTTGTTATTTTATTTATTTATTTATCCATTTATTTATTAGTGATGAACATACTTATATATATATATAGATATATATATTGCAGTTGTTGGTATACTTTACACGATTTTTTATAAGATACATTTAGGTATTCTTTGGAGCTTCATATGGTGCATGAAAGTGAAGACAAGAAGATTGCAGTTGTTGGTATACTTTACAGGATTGGCAGACCAGATATATTCCTTGCCAAGGTTATTTCCTCTCTCTCTCTCTCTCTCTCTCTCTCTCTCTCTCTCTCTTTTGACTCATGCTCAATGGAAGGCACTGATTTTTGTTTTTCTTTGGGATTATTAATATCAAATGTTTTTGTCCATCAATCGTCTTTAATTCTTTATTTTCAAGATCATTAACATATATTGATGGTTTTGAATTATATATATTGAATGGTTATTTTTATAACTGAATAAAATAAGACTCTACAAAACATAATTTTCTTCCTTTTTCACTTTGTTAGATTTTAAATCATTATGTCACCAAGTGAGATTTATAATGGCCTGCACCTTTATTTTTATTAGCATTTATCGATTGTTATTAATTTTTTAAAATTTTTAATGTCAGCATTGTTGAAATCTATTAAATAATTAATTATGATCAATTAAAAAAAAATCGTTTATTATATTTGAAAATGTACCCAAATTCATTAAAAAAAAAAAAACAATCTTCACCTTTCTCTTTGCATGTATTTTCAATCATTGCATAACTTATTGGATATTTATAACCCATTCATTCATTCATTATTTATTTATTTATTTATTTTGTATTGCTAGGATCACAGTATATAATATCCGAATTGAATACCTTGAATAAAATGTCTGTTTGTTTTGCTTTTGAAAAATCAAACACCTTCAACATACATGTAATTAACCACATACACACTGTTTTTGGAGTTGTGTTTTGTTTTTAAAAATTGTGTGACTAATAATTGTACTAAATTGTTACTATCATTACTAGATGGAGAAAATTAGTAAACAAAAATTGAAAGTAAAACCAACGGCTAGGATTAAGAGATAAAAGCAATGGCTAGAATTTGATTAAGGGGTGGGGCTCACACTTATATCATTGTCTGTATATGCAATTGTTTGTTTTTAAAAGAAAGCGTATTTTTCATTAAATTTATTGAAATATATTCTAATTTGATTAGTAGAATTAAAAAAAATTATAATGTCTGGTTTTTAAATTTATTTTTATTTTTATTTTTATTTTTATTTTTATTTTTATTTCAAGAGAATGAGATGAACGCAAGACCAACTCAAAAAATCAATGAAAGGATTATTGGTTTATATCGCCCACAGAAAGTTTAAAGTTATGAATTAAAAGTAAAAAAAATCTTTGTTTTGAAGTTAACAATATATACACTTTGCGCAAAATAAATTTTGAAGTATATGTTGATGTTTTGATTTATTCTTTATGAATATAATAATTGTCTTATATTTTGTTTGCATATCATTGCTACATAAAAAAAAAAATTGTAATAAAAGACCATACGGTGCATTTACACATGCATGTTCCAAATTATTGTAGTGATTGTTCCCAATTGAATATAACCCACAAATTACAAACAATTATGAAACACCTTAAGAACTTACATTGTACATGATGATGCCTAACGAAGTTCATTTGACTATTTGATGCCCCTTACATTTAGATCAATCACATTCTTAGTTTAAAGATGATGTAAGTGGGACAAGACATAGACATCATCTCTAATCACATAGCACATAACATACCTTCCTCAATAAAGATGATTTAATACATCCTACCACAGCTTGGTTGGAGGCCCCAACATTTCAATATCACTCTTTATAGTTTTGAGTTCAATTGAGCAAAACAGTTCAATTTTTTCATCGAATTTTATTTTTACAGTTTTTATAAAAAGAAAATTAATTCTTGAACCATTCCACAATTTAATTATAATTATAAGTAATTTGTCACATATTTAGTTGGTTTCCTTGAATATATCAATTGAAAGTTATATTTATCATAAAGTACTAAATTTTCTTTTTAGAAAATGAAAATTTTTAAAATATTTTGATAGAAGTTTCTATTTTCCAAAATATATGAAAAAGTTCAAAATTGCATTCTTAAATAAATAGCTTTGAACCTTAATTTGCATATCATACACATATGGCGGTGATGATACTGTGAGATTGCTTAGAGTCATGAGAACTCACATGGTGCTCATGCTTTTGATATCAAAATACACATTGATGGTGTTTTTATTAGGGTTACAATTTGTTGGGATAATTTAGTATTTGACTTTGCATTAATACACTAACTACAGTGAGTTTGTTTAATTAAATACTATTTAAAGTAAATTAAGTATTTCAAATGAACATTACATTCTATTTTAAATAATGATTAAAATAAATTATGAAATTAGGAACTTCAGTAAGGAAGAAAATTACTGATACTATTATACAAATAATGAATAAATAAATAAATTGTTATCATTAAAAAATATTTTTAAAATTCTTTCAAACAGTTAATATTTCTTAAAACCCATTCGATGCCTACATTTTGACTTAAGTTTAAAGGTGGTTAATCCGTATTTAATAGTGACATTCAAATTGGTGCTTGTATCTTCAAATTGTTTAATATGATTTTTATCATTAGATAAAACTGGTTATTATAATCTTTATGGTTGAGTAAACTATATATATATATATATATACATGTTTTTTTTGGGTCCTTATAATGGATAAGATAAAGTCGATAGTATAGGATAGACTATCATTTCTTGCTGGTTAGCCAATAGAATATGATAGTGTTATTTTATTGATCCACTTTATTCTACCGGCCACATGATAACTAATCTTATGAGAAGAGTCAGCATAGAAATGGGTAGGATAAATTAAATTTATCTTTTTGTTTTTTTATTTGATTCCTCTCCCTCATCTAGAGTTTCATTGTATATATATATATATATATATATATCTTTGAACCAGAGATTTAGGACAAAAGGCTTATCAATAACTTCATAGGACACCAATTCCACCATTTTAAGTACGGCTTCTCATATTTGAAGCGGTTGAAGGGTTTATCAATCGATCTCGTGCTTGAATGAGTTGCTTTTTCTTTTTCTTTTTTCTAATTGATTTTAATATAATCTATTTATTTTGCTATATGTATGAATTCTAGGTTATTATAAATGGTAATTTTTTCCATTTACATACAATTCATATCATATTCCGTCATTATTTGGTCAACTTCTAATGTAAAATAGGATAATAAAATGCTATCAAATCGCTTACCTAGTGCATCAAACATAGAATAGGATATGAGCTTATCATGCTCATATCTTTTCCTATTCTTATTTAGTCTATATATCCTATCCATCTGTATCCTATCCTATCCACCAAATTGGTCCTTAAATATATGTATTATTATATAGTTTCTTATGTGTGGATTAATGTTGATTTTCATGCTTTATTAATTGCCACATTCAATCTTCAAGTTTTTGCAGTTGATGATAGGACAAATTGGTAGTACTTAATAACAAATCATCTAAAATAATACTCTCTCTAGTCCTTTTTACTTGTCCAAAGTTTGTTTTCGTTCTTTTTAGTTGTCAATTTTTAAAATTTATCAAGTATAAAATATTGTTTTTCTAAATTTACCCTTTATATTCAATGTACCTCTAAAACTTCTAATAAATTATATCAAATTATAATTTTTTTGGAGCACATTTTAAAAAAAGATAATTTTGAAAAGTTAATATAATTTTCTATAAAATTTAGATTATCAATTAACTTCAACCCATTTTTTTTAATTCATATGAATTAGATAATAGACAAGAAGAGAGGACCAAAGGGAGTAGTAAATTAAATCAAATGTGACAAATGACATAGAGCAAAATGCCTAAATTGTTAACCACATGGTGAACTACATATGAAAAACAATTACCTTAAAAAAGCATCTTAGTTGAACATTGATGATTACAATTTCATCTATATTAAAAATGCTGAAAATAATCTAACAATGTGAACATGGTGGTGAAATATAGGAACCACTGATGCAATTCAACATTTAAAAATAAAAAAAAATTAAAAAAAAATTAAAAAAACCCAAGTAAATTCATCTATACCCTTTTCTCAATTATGGAAGAGTATCAGCCAACACATTTTGATGGCATAGCTTTATTGCTTAATAGTGCTCAATTTGAGACTCATCATAAAGAAAGAATGCAAGGAAATTTTCAGCACTAAAATAAAATTACATATATTTTTTTAATGGTAACTCATCAGTACGTAAAGAAGTAAGGATTCATAATTTTGCTCTCATAGTACTATTCATCAATGTTCCAAAATTCAGTACTGTTTATAAATACTATTTGTTAGTCTTGGTATATATCTTTTGTAGTATTATGGAGTAGTAGAATTTATTTTAAAATTTTTTTTAAGTCAATATAACTAATGCCTGTCATTTGACAATGCTCATCACCTTTATCAACATGGTCTGCCCATGCCTCCTTAATTATAGTATTAAGGACCTCAAGGTCCTTCATTTATTTCCTATTTCTGAAATACATTACGAGGGTGAAGGGATGTCAATTGGCCCCAGCCCAGATAGAGAATTTAATTTTCCGCCCCATTGGAGCCAAGGTCGGGGAATTTTTTTCGGGGGGGCAACGCCGTGGCCGGAGCAGAAAAAAAATCCGTATTAGGGTCGGGGTCGGGGCAGGGGAATATCCTCCCATGCCCGCCCAGACCCCGAAATATTAAATATGTAATTTAAATAATATATATATATATATATTATATTTTATGTTATAAATATCTAAATAAAAATTGGGGAAAAAACCTATATTTATTTAATTAGAAAATTATTAATAATTAAATGAACATTAGTGTAAAAATTAAATAAAATTTTAAATTTATATTAAATATAGTGCATTTTTAATTTTTTTTTAAAATGTACAAATAATTTACTGGTGATTGTGTATATTGGTATTTTGTGTCAGTCGTATTTGTAAATGAGTTTCTCAATTATTAAAAAATTTTATGGTATTTTCAGCAAATATTTTATAATTTTTATTTTAAATAATAATCATATTTTAGTTTATTAATCGGGGCCGGCGAATCCCTGAAAAATCCCCAGGAATGGGGACAGGGAAAAAAAATTCTCCGTATTCGGGTTTGGGCCGGGTTCGGAGATGGAAGTATAATTTCGGGGTCGGGGCCAGGGAATTTATCCCCAGGTGAATCCCCGCCCCGTTGACATCTGTAATTGCATTTTTTAAATTTTTTTAAAAAAAATTTAAATGCGTGTATTATTTTGCATGTATTATTCTGGCTAATAAGGTGACAATGCCCCTTGCGTATGTCCCGCAAGTGCACGGGTTTGTCGAAGTAATAAAATCCCATGTGAGTGAGTATCGTATCCACAGAGAATAGGGAGTAAAAATACTTAAATTGTTTCTTAACTAAGCAAAATATGAATAATGATTTGTGTGACAAGATGTAATGCAAACAAAAGTAAAAGAGACAAGAGAGAGAGAGAGAGCACAAGTAAAAGAGAGGTAAGGCAATCGATATAAATGGGGTACTCGGATATTGATCGGCCTAGGACAATCGTTTCAAGTGCAAAAACCCTCTATTATGCTTCCTAATTAATGCATTAATGAGTCGTGGAGATCCTTTAATACATGGTCCCAAATCTAAGGTCAACCATGCCTAACCCTATACATGTCCCGGAGGAGAAATTGAACAATCTCTCAACCTCGCACCCGTATAGAATTGCAATGAGTTCTAGGGATTCCAAATGATAAATCCTCTTCCTATATGTAGACCTAACCCTTTGGTCCAGGCGGAAGGTCCCTAGCCACAATTAAGCCCTAGATGCTAAAATCACTTCAACGCTTCACTCCATTGCACTCGCAACTAAGCCCCAGCGGAAGGTCATCCCTTAGCCCATTCATTCTACTATGACCGCAAAGAACTCGAGGAATTGGAGGTAGAATAAATCACACCGGAGGGGAAAGGGGACGCTCCGCTACCTCTCGACTCACCCTCTCAACCCTCTCCAATCTAGCTTTGTCTAACTCTCGTGGTGTGTCACTCACTCACAAGGGTTACCAACAAGAACTCTCAACCCTAGTGTCACTCTAAGGGAGTATTCATACAATCAGTGCATTCAAGATTGGAACTCAATAAAAACATCAATTAATGAAAGCATAATAACAAGGTTCAATGAAACGAATACATCCTAGGGGGTTTAGCTCTCTATAGAGCTAATTACAATCAATGAAATCGAATGTAAAAGCAATAAATCCATAGGAAACCCCCTCGATAGTCATGACGATGGTCTTGTGGAGAGTCCTCTACTCGTCCAAAGGTCCCTTTGTCCGGCCTAGGATACACCTCGCCGGATCGGTGCGACGAAAGCTCTCCCACAAACCTTCTTCCAAACAGAACGTGATATCGGATCCGTAGAGCCTCTCCCAATCCCTAGCCAATACCTCTCAAAACCCTAGCCGCAGCCCTTTCTCAAGTTGGGGAAAAGATGGAAAAAAGAATGCTGAAATCGGGGCTGAAATATGCTTTTAAAGGGCTGGAATCGGGAATCTACACGCCCTGTGAATATTCCACACGACCCGTGTGGAATTAACGCACGGGCGTGTGGAAGTGGCTTCTCTGGACAACTCCTTCTTCGGGCGGTTGTGAACAAGACCTGCTACAATATTTTTCTACAGTGTTGCTACAGTGTCCTGCTATAGTATCGGTCCAAAACACTCCCGAAACCATGCTTTCATCAGGTAACGTAAATGGGCACACATTTACGTTGTAGATCGTTTTGCTTCTTCAATGAACGGCCGCGTTGGTGGAGATCTTGTTACACATGCACAAGCCGAAATAGTTAGAGTGTGACTGCCTTTGTGCCGCTCCAAATCATTGTGCTAGCTTGAATACAAGGAGAACACTTTACATTCTTATCACTCAAGCACTTATCATAAGGGAAAAAGGGTATTGCTAGTAAGAACGAATCAAACATTGAGAGGAGGGGAAGAAAAAAAAACTAATTTTTAAAATTGAAAAATTTGAGGGTGTTTTGGAGAAACAATGCAAGAGACAGAGTGAAGGTTGGGGTTTGGGATTTTGGGAGAAGAGATCAAGGATGATGATTCCGGTGGGTAGTGTGGAAGATAAGTCACTCAAAAAAAACTCACTCAGGGATTGGACACACACACACACACACAAACAAACAAGAGAAAGGAGACACGCACATTGGTAACCTAGTTCGGCACAACCTTGCCAACATTTGGGGGCTAGGCCCAAAGAATTAATCCACTAAAAAAGGTTTAAGAATAAAGAGTACAAAACTCTCTCACTCTCTCAAGATAAAGTATATCCTCTCAAGATTGATCGATGCCCACTTTTCTCAACCCTCACTAAAGGGTCTCTCACTTCGTGGCTCATCCTAAATCTTCAAGCAGGATATCTTATATAGACGCACTGATGTCGAAATCAACCTTCCTCTTTTAGAATTCTCCGCGGCTTCCTAAGTTGGACACCTTCCAAAGTTAGATGTTGCAACACCCAGTTGCAACATGGGCCACCTTATTGAACATGACTGAGTTTTAGCCAGTTGCACCCAAATCTGTGTCCTTCAACTTTCCCGGTTCCTTCAGTCCGCCTCGTAGCAGTTGACTCGACTTGAGCTCCTTCTGCCTGTAGCTGCTTCCTTCCTCACGTCACTTTAGTAGGTCACCCTCTCCCGAGGGACGTGCCCACCAAGGCACACGCAACCATCTCACCAAATATGGTCACCGAAGATCTCCCGATCTCCTTTCTAAATGATCTTCATTTGACTCATGAAATATTGTTACTAAACTTGATCTCATCTTCATCCAAGTTTAGCCTTCAATATCTTCAAGCATGATCTCCAATCATCCATGCTTGGATCTTCAAATCTCTAATCATATCTCATGTAATCTTCAATCAATCTCCATACATGATTAGTCTCCATAAATAGTTCCGCCCATAATTAGCTCTTGGATCTTTCTTTAAATAAATTTTGATAACTATGGTCTTGATTATCACCTTAGTTTCATCTTTCCTATCTTAGTTTGTGTCTTCAAATAGCTTCACACCAAACTAAGCTCCATACAATCGTCATGATCTTGAATTCTTGCCAATGATAGAATATTCCTCTCACTCTTTAAAATAGATCTTTCTTAAAAGGAGTTCTATTAAGGATATGATTTATCATCCCAGATCTTACCAAGGATAGATAAACATACTTTAAATAAAACTTACCCTTCTTGAATAAATCCTTTTAACTTGATGCACTTTCCAAAAATAGTTGATCATCACATGACTTCATTGAGAGGAATATCTTCTAAACATAATCTTCATCATGATCTTCAAACCCTTATAGCTTCACATGTCATAACATGAACATTTTGCCACATCATCATTCTAGTCATTACTTCTTTTGCTAAGTCATCATACCACGTCACTTTCCTCTTTCCATGTCACTACTTGCCTTGTCAAATAATGACAATCCATATCGTCAGACCTAACAATCTCCCCCTTTGGCATTATTTGACACAACCTTTCTGGATTTGCTTCTGTCAGACTGGTGCCTGTTACAACACCCTGTTACAACATGTACTGACAATTGGACATGACCTTATGACTATTATATGACTGATTTTCTTTTTAAGACTATTACAAACTCTAGTTGTGTAATGGACATCTCATAAATAAAGAACAACCAACTTGATATTAACATAATACAAACAGAAATAGAAAATCAGTCCAACATAAAAGAAAAATTAAGTTGTTCACACAACTTAACATAACATAAAAATTAGCATAACGTATAACTTTCTCCCCTTCTGTGGCAAATGATGGCAAAGACTCCCCCTAGTTTGCTGGAGTATTGCTGGAAGCTCCCCCCCTGTATGGTAAAGAATGGTAAAAAACATAAACCACCGCCATACACGCTTCCCCACATGGATGGACTTACTATAAACGAAAAAAGCTGTAGCATAAACACACTCGTTTGCAGAGCCCGTCGTCCAGCAATTACATTTGACAGAGATCTAAGACACCCCGCAGATATTCATATCATGGATCCTCAAGTGGTTTCGTAAAGATGTCAGCTAATTGCGTTTCAGTTGCAACATGATCTAGCATGATAGTCTTACTTTCCACTAAGTCACGTACGAAACGATGTCGAGCATTAATGTGTTTTGTGCGAGAATGTGGAACAGGATTTTTGGAAATGTCAATTGCACTTTTGTTGTCACAAAAGATAGTTAGCTGTCCCTGCTGTAGACCATAATCCTCAACCATCTACTTTATCCATATTAGTTGTGTGCAACAACTTCCTGCTGCTATAGGATCTGAATCAATCACAAATAATCTTATTATTAGCTGTATTATCTTGTAAATAGTTGTAATCTCTTAATTATAGGATAGTTTCTATCTTTGTAAATATATCATATGAATCAATGGAAATGTAATCCATTCTTTCTAATATCCTTTTTCTATATTTTCACATGGTATCAAGTGCCTATTTTTTTTTCAACATCTTTCTCTCTATTCAATGGCTTCTAACACTGCCTCATCTTCCACCAACGATCCTATCTCCCTTCACAACCATCAGGATCCTCACCATCCCCTTCTTACCATCAATCTCTCTAACATTACCAAATTATTCTCAACCAATTATCTTACATGGAGCCTTCAAATCCATTCTCTGCTTGAAGATTATAATCTTTATCACTACCTTGATGGCACTCATCATCCACCACCACCCATTGTTACTGTCAATGGTGTTTATCACCCAATTCGGCATATACCACATGGAAACATCAAGATCGTCTCATCTTTAGCGCTCTTCTTGGTGCTTTCTCCATTTCACTGTTACCACTTATTGGCCACACCACCACCTCTCTTGATGCATGGAAAACCTTAGCTCAGCCTTATGCTAAGCCATCTCGTGGCCATATTAAACAATTGAAGACTCAGTTCCCAGGGCTCCATATCCATTAGTGACTATATGTAAACCATCAAAATTCATGCTGATAAACTTTCTCTTATTGGGAAGCCTATTGATGATGAGGATCTTATTCATCGGGTTCTTGAGGGACTCCGTGATGAGTACAAATCCATCATTGATGCGATTAATGCCCGTGACATGTCAATTTCCTTTGCTAAACTCCATGAGAAACTCCTCAATCAAGAAGCTTCTCTTCATACTGCCTCACCTTCTCCTCTATCGCTACCGGCAACAACAAATCCCACTATTTTTTCAGAATCATTCAAATAGGCGTTCACACCAATCCCAATAATTCGACCCTACCAAAATATATTCTTCTCCAGATCACCGCCAACCCAAACTTTATTTGGATTATTGTCATTTTCTAGAATTTAAGGACACACTGCTAAACGGTGCCCGTTGTTTCAACTTGTCACCTCTCAACAATCTCCGCAATCTTACCCTAAAGGCTCTCAGGGATATCGCCCCTCCACACCTCGGTAATGATAAGCCCATCATGCTATCCACGGCAACACCCCTACTCCTATATGGTTGCTGGATAGTGGTGCATCTCACCATGTTATGTCTGACCGAGCAATCTCTCCTTTCATAGCTGGTATCTGGGATTTGATGATGTCCTGATTGGTGATGGACCGGCTCTTCCCATCACTCAAACTGGTTCTACCACCATCCCTATTTCCTCTCGCACCTTTGCTCTACAAAACGTCATTTGTATGCCCTCCATGAAAAAGAACTTAATTTCCATTTGTCAATTTTGCACTAGTAACCATGTTTCTGCTGAATTCTCCCCCTCTGCTTTTCAGGGGAAGGATCTCAACACGGGGGAAATCCTTTTAATGGGAGAACCTATGGATGGTGTATATGAGTGGCCAACCAAATCTCTTTCAGTTACTTCTTCCCCGTTGCATGCCTTTTCCAGTGTCAAAACCAACCTGTTTGAGTGGCACTCCCGACTCGGTCATCCATCATTCCCTATTATGAAAAACATTGTTTCTAAGTTTTCTTTACTTTTATCTAGTTAGTTATTGTCTTTCCCACCCTGCATTGCTTGTGCATGCTATAAAAGCCATAAAATTCCATTTTCTTCTTCTACGTTAACTTCATCCCATCAACTAAAACTTCTTTTTTATGATGTTTGGACATCTCCTATTTATTCTGTAGATGGTTTTCAGTACTATGTTATTTTTGTTGGTCATTGATAAGTGTCTAAATGAATGTATTTTAGTATATGTATTTGTTGCTTCTAGCATGTATTTTTATAAGAATTGATGCCCGTTTTGTGCTTAATCGTGTGTTAATTGCTTTGCAGGGCATGGAAATGCCACGGAAGACATGAAGATACAATTTGGGCAAAAAAGAGATGAAAACCAGGTCACGGTACTGTAGCATATTCAATGTAGCAGATACTGTAGTTGGAGTACTGTAGCAGTGGTGATGAAGTGGAATCACTGTAGATGCCACTGTAGCACCTGGAGAGTTTTCAAGTCAAAAATTGAACCAGGGTATACGGCCTCAATGCTGCCTGGGATGGAACCCGGGATGATTACTGTAGCCGTGGAAAAGGATGAGTTGTTTGAAGGCATACTGGCTCAATGAGATGCTCATTGAGCCAGTGTAGTTACTGTTTGAGAGCATTTGTGCACCTTTGCCTACCCCAAACGGGCTCAATGGGGTCCTCATTGAGCCATTATACCACCTCAATGAGGTCCTCATTGAGCCGGTATACCACCCATGTAGAGGCCAATTTGTGAGAGATGTTGGGGGGTATATGAGGGAATCTTGAAGGCCATTTGAGGGACTTTTTGGAGGACTCTTGGCAGCCATTACTTGGGAGAGAAAAGGAGAATGAAGACATCATTCTTGGGGGTGTTTTGGCTTGAGGCTTGGAGAGATCAAGAGCATAAACTTCAAGGGGAGAGCTTCATCATCAAAGGAGAAGGAGCATTCGACCTTCCTTGGGTTAGAGGAATTGTCATTCGGCCGGCATTCTCCATCCTCATCATCATTCGGACTAGGGAGTGTCATTTATGCATTTACTTATTATTTTTGTTGAGTTTGAGATACTTATTTGTATGATGGCACACTAGACCACCAAGGCCACCGGATATAGGTGAACCTTGGGGGGTTCATCATGTATTTTGGATGCTACACTTATATTTGGAATGCATTGGTGTGATTTATGGTTTGGCTCATTGTGTTTCATGCCTAGAACTATTAATTGGAGAGATCCTTAGTTCTTGTTTGAGTTGTACACGTAGACGTGACCTACTCGTATGTGCTAGATCGTTAATGAGCTAAAAGGGGTAATCTTTGACCAACATACCGAGAAATTGGATGTAGGTAGCCCCTCCGAACCATGAGGATAAACTTAGGTTAAGTGCGTCCTTATTGAATGATCTCCATGTACTTAATGCAATTGTAGGAATATGATAAGGGAGAGATCCTTATCATCATTTGTCCGGGATTAGGGTTTAACCGCCGAGAAATTGGGGTTGAACTATTGTTGAGGTCCGTCGGTCTAAATCACCCTTGCTATTTTATTCTTATGCATCCATAAATCATGATGACCCCTCTTGGGAATCCTCATCCCTAGGCCTATTCTTATCATCATTGCTCTTGTGATTTTCTTGCTCACCTTGGAATTGTTATACTTGTGTTTTATTTACATTCTTGCATGTATTAGAGTAGTATACCATGCTTAAGTGGTAAGGTTAGAAAGTAAGTGATGGAGGAGTAATAGGAGCTCCTTAGCCCCGTGGAATATGATCCTTGGGCTTTTGCACATGGTATTACTTGGCGACCCCGTACACTTGTGGGCAATCAATCAGTCATTATACACGATATGTTTGGTACTATCCACTAAAACGTAAATCTCATGTGTATGATGTCTTCATTCGTTTCAAGGCATTAGTAGAAAATTAATTCAAACATCAAATTGTTATCCTTTATTCGGATAATGGTGGTGAATATAAAACCCTTGATCAGTTTCTCTCCACCACTAGTATCTCTCATCTTACTACCCTACCTTATACATCCGAACACAATGGTTTTTCCGAATGATGTCATCGCCATATTATTGAAACCGGTCTATCTCTTCTCACTCATGCATCAATGCCTCTAACATATTAGACTTATGCTTTTGCCACTGTTGTTTATCTCATCAACTGAATGACGACACCTACACTACATCTTTTATCTCCTTTTGAAACACTCTTAGGGTCTCCACCCAACTACTCTAAACTTTGGGTATTTGGTTGCTTAAGTTATACATGGCTTTGTCCTTATTCTCTATATAAACTTGATTCCCGCTCAACTCCTTGTGTTTTTCTTGGCTACTCTTTCACACAAATTGCCTATATCTGTCTCGATCTGTCCACTTCTAAAACATAAATTTCTCATCATGTCAAATTTCTTGAAAACTCTTTCCTTTTTCTTCATCATCAATATTCTTTATCGCGTCCCACCCCAGAGTGTATTTCCAAATGGTTCCCCCCGGTCCAAATTCTCTCAATTTCCCATGGCTCACTCAATATGTCTTCACAAAGGGATTCCTCGTGTTTGTCTCCTTCGCATCATACCACACTAGTCGCTCCCAATCATCTGTCCTTCACTCGAACCATATACTTCTGAAATCCCTTCTCCTTCAACCACAACTCCACCCACTCATCAAAATCTCCATCACATTACCACTCGATTGAAAAACAACATCCACAAACCCCTTACCAAGATGACTTTCACTGCTGCCCTCTCTTCCTCCTTTGCCCTTGAGCCTCATACTATTACCCATACCCTAAAAGATCCCAAATGGAGACAAGCTATGAATGATGAATTTGATGCTCTTGTTCGGAATGGAACTTGGGAGTTTGTTCCATCTACCTCTTTACAGAATCTTGTTGGTTGTAAGTGGATTTTTCGCATTAAATGTCTTGCCGATGGTTCCGTTAACAAGTACAAAGCCATCCTTGTTGCCAAAGGTTTTCATCAGCGGCCTGGTATGGATTATCATGACACTTTTAGTCCTGTTGTTAAGCCAACCATAATTCGCCTTGTTCTAAGCTGGCCATCAGTAGAGGTTGGACATTGCGACAGTTGGATGTTAATAATGCCTTCCTTCAAGGCCATCTTTACGAAGATGTCTACATAAACTAACTTCTGGGCTTTGTTGATCGTGACAATCCAACTCATGTATACAAATAGATAAAGGTTATATATGGTCTAAAAGAGTCTCCAAGGGCTTCGTACCTTGAACTTTGCAAATTCCTCATTGAGTCTAGGTTCACCAACTCTCTTGCAGACACCTCTCTATTCACACTCTACTCAGGTGCCATTACTATCTACCTCCTTGTTTATGTAGATGACATTATTATCACAGGTACCCATGCTAATATCATTCAATGCTGTATTGACCTCCTGGCCCAAACAGTTTTCTATCAAGGATCTTGGTGCCTTATCTTATTTTCTTGCCATTGAGGTTCTCACTACTCCATCTGGTTTAATGCTTACTCAAACATGCTATATCACTGATTTTCTTGCTCGAACAAAAATGTCTGATGCTTGCCCTGTTGCTACACCACTTGCTACCCATGAAAATCTCACACTTCATTCGGATACTGCATTGACAGACTCCACAGAATATCGAGCCATTGTTGGCAGTCTATAATATCTTTGCCTTACTTGCCCCGAAATCACATGTAATGTTAACAAGCTTTCCCAGTTCATGCATCGTCCGACATCTGCATATTGGAATGCTGTAAAATGACTTCTTCGCTACCTGTGTGACACATTGACTCATGGTATATTTCTTCCTAAGAAAATCCACTTTCTCTTCATGCCTTCTCTGATGTTGATTGGGCTGGTAACAAAGACGATTATACATCTACAAGTGCCTATCTTATTTATCTTGGTCGCCATCCTATCTCTTGGTCTTCCACGAAACAACGCTCAGTTGCTTGGCCATCCGCAGAAGCTGAGTACTGCTTAGTTGCTGCTGCTACTTCTGAAATCCATTGAATTTGTTCTCTTCTCATAGAGCTTCGTGTCACTCTTCCTACACCACCTACTATTTATTGTGACAACATTGGTGCCACCTATCTCTGCTCTAATCCAATCTTCCATTCGCACATGAAACATGTCGCCATTGCCTATCATTTTATTTGGGATCAAGTGCAATTAGGAGCTCTTCGTGTTACTCATGTCTCTTCCGCCGATCAGCTTGCAGACGCTCTTACCAAACCACTTCCACAGTGATGTTTCCAGGACTTATGAGTCAAGATTGGCGTCTCCTCTGGACTCCATCTTGAGGGGGCATATTATAGAATCCTTGTACTCAATTATCCCCTGATTATAGGATCTGAATCAATCACCAATAATCTTGTTATTAGCTGTATAATCTTGTAATTAGTTGTAATCTCTTAATTATAGGATAGTTTCTATCTTTGTAACATAACAATCTTGTGTATAAATATATTATATGAATCAATGGAAATGCAAGCCATTCTTTCTAATATTCTTTTTCTATATTTTCAATAGTATTATATTTTCTTCTTAATTGCATATAAATCATAATTTATCAAAGGTGTACTAAACAAGCAAGTATGAAATACATAAAAACTTGCATTGTAGATGATGATGTCGTATGAGCGCCATTTGCTTATTAGATCAATCACATTCCTTTTATGAAAATGGTGGAAATCAGACAAACAATAATCATCTCTAATCACTAAGCATGATATATCTTCTTTGGGAAATGCTATACGGAATGAATGCTTTATCTGGAACATTGGGTCGAATGACGTAGATGCCTATGTAACATCCACATTATCCCTCTTTATCTCATCCCAAAATAAACAAATAACCAGTGCCCTAACTGTCAGATTCTATCTTCTTCATCATCTGACCACCAACATCACACCTCCCACACCACGCTTGCCATTGCCGACATCGCCATCATCACCAACACCAATGTACTCAAGATCATTAGCTATCTCTGCTACTGTAAACTCATCCCTTTCTGCGGCTGCTCACCTGATGCCACCACCACCGTTGCAGATGTTGTCACCGGCAACAAAGTCGAGATCATAAGCTATCTCTGCCACTATAGCCTCATCCCTTTCCTTGACTGCTATATAGGATGACCGATGACCACGATCGCAATGTACCTTATCTATCACCTTAGAGGAAGAACATTATACTAGATGTTGCCAAAGGCTTTGATTACTTGCACTATGGAGTGAAGCTAGTAATCTATCATAGAGATATCAAAGGCACAAACATCTTGCTTGATTGAGAGATAAGAGCTGGAGTTGCAGACTTTGGACTAGTAAGGCAGAGAAGAGAAGGGCAGTCTCATCTATTTGACCTCGCCGCCATCCCCCGCATCATCCCCTTTTTTTTTCCTTCCTATCGTTGTTCCTATTTCAGGTATGCTATCTCTTTGCTTCCCTGTCCCAGCTTGTTTTCTCTCTCTTGCTCTGATGACCTGGTCTTTGCTTAGGCATAGTGTTGGTGCTGCTGGGGACTCTGGCTTTGGGCCGGTTTATAGGTATTTCTTGGGAGTACGAGCCTCAGCTTCTGCTCTTGTTGTCTTCAATCTTCTCTTTCTTTGGAAAGTTTATATTGCATTCATCTGACAAGGTACTCATGCTATTTATTTAGTTGGTGATTGATTTTGTTAACTTAAATTAGGGTGTAATTATTTTTTTCCAAATCCTTTTGGTGAGTGATATTCAGTTCCTATTTATTGATGATGCACTTTTATTTCCTTACAATTATCTATATCTTCTTTCTTGCAATTCAATTACCACTTGAATAAAATCATGCCTTGTGTATTCATTAGTAATTGGACAATTTGAAGAAAAATCAATTGTGAGATACCAGTCTTGGTGACATGGCTTCGTGTTTGCACCTTTGGAAGTTTCTTAAAATTTGGTTTTGTGAATACTCGTGTGGTTTATCTATTTGACAATGCTTAAAAATGGCGTTCTTCAATAGTGGATGCTTGCCATTGTGGTTGTTGTACAAAGTTGAAATTTATTACTGAATGCATGATTTGGGTTGTCTTTTTTTTTTTTTTTTTTTTTTTTTTTTTGCAGTCATCCCATCAGTTTTGGATGCTCTTATAAATGCAGAATATGCTCATTGATATTTAGCCCCAGTCCATAACCTTAGCAACAAATCCAATTGATCAAGAGCTTGATGTAGATCCACTTCACACCAATGTTAAGGTATTAACTCTCTTTTATTTCTATGAGGTGTGTGATTTTGCCTAAATGTAGTTTGTAGATAAAATGGTGGCCATATATTATCCTTATCCTTAGCTTTCATCCGAGAGAATTTTTCAAATTTAGTTTGTTATGTGCAAAATTTTAGTGATTGTATTTTGTTTATTATTTGTTACGATTTATTTTGCTTGTTATAGAGAAATATTTGTATTTCAATAACATTTATTATAAAGTTTTGCCAAATTATCTTTAGTCTTATTTTTATCTATTAGAAAGATAAAATTTCAAATTTCATTAGTGAGTATAAGATTTCAATTATAATTTTTTTTATTTGAAACATATATTTTTTGTATTCTATTTGTTTAATATAATTTAACAAATGAATTGTTTGAGTTGAAATATTTTTTGTTTGATCTGAAACATGTAATGATAATTTCAATGATAATTTATGTTGTTTGTTTTAAATTTAAATATCTTTCACTTTTTACCACATTTAGTTTATAACATACTTATCTTTTTAGTTGTCACTTGTTTATTATAGATCCAAATAAAAATTGTTATGGTAGAGCTGGAACTTCAGGCTAAACAAGTGAAGAATGGGAAAGATGTTGGATCTTCTAATACAGAAATAATGAACAAAGAGAAAATGGTAGATTTTGAGAAGCCACAATTTCAAAAATGTTATTCTGAAGGCAGGAATGGTGTTTAATTCTAAAGAAAAAGTTTATAGTCTTTTTATTGAATATGCTCAACAAGAAGGTCTTGGTATTGCAAAAGAAAGTACAAAAAATGGAGGTGATGGAAAATTAAAGTATTATGCACTCGCATGTGTTAAAAGAATATCTACTAAAAAAAGCGTTTTCAACACAAGGTTATCTACTAAAACAAAATTGCGAAGAGAAAATAAATATTATTGTCGGTAACGATGGGTGCTTTACCATATCTATTGTCAATTTGGAGCATAATCATGCACTAAGTTCACATAAGGTTCGTTTCCAAAGGTGTAATAAAAAAATGGATGTATATGTCAAAAAAAGCTTGAATTAAATGACCAAGAAGGTAAAGGCTTGAGTAAAAACTTTCTTTCCATGGTAGTTCAAAGTGGTGGATATGAAAATTTAACCTACACTGAAAAAGATTGTTCGAATTATATTGCAAAAGCAAGGCAATTCAGGCTTGGAGTTGGAGATGCGGAGGCACTTGGTAATTATTTCCTATGCATCCAAAGAGAAATTCTAATTTTTTTTCATTTGGTTGATATGGATAAATAAGGTCGGTTACGAAATGTATTTTGGGCAGATGCAAGGTCTATAGCAGCATATGATGCTTTTGGTGATGTTGTATCTTTTGACATAATATACTTAACAAATAAATATGATTTGCCATTTGCGCCTTTTTTTGGAATAAACCATCATGGGCAAATAATATTATTTGGATGTATGTTATTGTCGAAAGAAGATACACAACCTATATTTGGTTGTTTAAAACTTAGTTGGAATGCATGTCAGGTAGGGTTCCAAAGGAATAATTACAGATCAATATATGGCTATTCAAGGTGCAATCAGGATAGTTTTTCCAAATTCTCATCACTGACTATGTCTTTGGCACATTATGAAGATGATCCCTGAAAAGCTTGGCAGACTAAACCAGTACAAAGCAATAAAATTTTTTTTGAAGAGTATTGTTTAAGAGGTAGTAGATATTAAAGAATTTGAAAACATTTGGTTGAAGATGATAGAAGATTACAACATTGGGGAAAATGAATGATTGAATTTTTTATATACAAATCATCATCGTTGGGCTCCTATATATGTGAAAGGAGTTTTTTGGCCTGGAATGTCTACCACCCAGAGAAGTGAAAGCATAAATGCTTTCATTGATGGTTATTTTAGTCCAACAACATCGTTAAAGCAATCATGGAGCCGTATGATAATACATTAAAAAGTAAGATTGAGAAAGAAAACAAGGCTGATTTTTCTACTTTTAATTCAAGCTTTCAAGTGATAACTGATTATTGTTTTGAGAAGCAACTACAAGAAGCGTATACCAATTAAATTTTTAAGCTATTCCAAGATGAGTTGAGAGAAATGCTATATTGCAATCTTACATTTATCAGATTAGACGGGGCAAGAAATATATTTGAGTTCAAAGGAATTATAAAAGATGGAAGTGTCAGACGACAAGTGGGTTTTACTGTCTATCAAAATGAGCTTGACTATAATATTAAATGCATATGTCATTTATTTGAGTTCAAAGGAATTATGTGTAGGAATATATGCAAAGTTTTTATTGGGAAGAATGTCAAAGAGATTCCATCTCAATATATTTTACCCCATTGTAGGAAGGATATTAAACGCCGGCATACTTATGTAAAGAATTATTATGAAGATACACAAATTAGTGAGTAAAAAGTGTGGTATAATAAATTATGCTCTCATTTTTCTAAAGCTATTGAAATTGGAGTAGAATCTATTAAAAAATATAATATTTTGATGAATTGTGTGGGTGAGGAAATAGAGAAGCTCATGGATAATGAAAATTATTTGGAGAGTCACTCAAATCTAGTTATGCCACCAATGTTATTGGAAAAGGATCATGAGGACCACCAAGCAACATCTTCAAAGTTCCTAATGCCTTTAATATTGCATAGTAAAGGATGACCACCATCAAAGAGGAAGAAGTCAAAAGTTGAAGAGATGATCATTAGAAATAAAAAAAGGTGCTTATACTTTATATAATTTTTTTAGTGTTTTAATCATTTTTTGGACTAAAATTAATATTTTCTTCAAAAAAACTCAAGCAAAGGGGAATGCACAAATACAAAATGATACACAGGTTGAAATTCGCACTCAAGAAAATGTGGTATGGTTCTATTCTTCTATATCTATATTTATTATAGTATTGTATAAGATGTTTTAATAAATTGGACAATAATTTTCCTTATTAGATGACTTCCAATTTTTTTCCCCAAATGTGATGAATGT
Source organism: Dioscorea cayenensis subsp. rotundata (assembly GCF_009730915.1). Classification (NCBI taxonomy): domain Eukaryota; kingdom Viridiplantae; phylum Streptophyta; class Magnoliopsida; order Dioscoreales; family Dioscoreaceae; genus Dioscorea; species Dioscorea cayenensis. The sequence goes on along the minus strand of NC_052488.1, from coordinate 9,459,589 downwards.
GGATTTCTATGACTTCAATTGGCAAAATGTTGGCATTGATATTGACGAGTGCATTTCATATCATATTTATTTACCCTCAATTCATTATTTTACTCATCCTTTAGCATAATTTTTTGTATATACGGTGCTATTCAGGGTATAGTTGCTCATTGAGCAGGATTTTGGGGTTCGAAACAATTTGGAGTGAAATCGGGGATGAAATGAACAGAGAATGATGGTTTTTTTTGACTAATTGTTCAAGCTGAACACGGGCAGAGCACGATCTTGCTCTGTCTCACTGATTATTTCTGCTTGAATGATCGCCTAGTGAAAATTCAAGTAGGGGGTGCTTTCAGGCTGAACACGGTTGGAGCACGAGCTTGCTCCTACCCCTGATTATCTCAGGCTTGAGGTATTTTCTGCTTAGGAGAAGCACACTTTGCCGTCTTCTAGTACAGTCGCGCTGAAGTGAAGCACGGGCAGAGCATGACAATGCTTCCTCCCACTAGAAAATCCAGGCGAGCACTTAGCCGATTCACTCAAAACCCTAACCGAGAAAATACGGTCTAAGCACGACCGTGCTTAGCCCATGTCGAGCCCGAAATCACCCCTTTTAACTCTAGATTCTAACGTTTTACTGTCATCTTTATTCGGAGATTCTTCTCTTCATCAGGTGAACTTTGAGGAAAGTGAAGATTAGGCTTTACCACACCTTATAAGGGGATCAAGGACAAGTTAGAGGCACAAGGGAAGTGGGGTTGGCATATCTGAGCTCGACTAGGAATATCATCTTGAGAAGGAGGAAGTCATGTCTTCTTCCTTTAGCTCTTTCTGTTTTTTTTTCCTTGTTATACCAGCCCATAAAGGGCTAACCATCCACAGTTCCTCGGGACATAAACTATGATGCTTTGTATGCTTTAACTACTTGGTTTTAATGTCTACGGAGTTCTTTTAGATTCATGTGTTTAATCTTGTGTTGCATAACTTGATGTGTTGGATTTACACAGTTGGTTTGGTAAAACTCGATGTATGGATTACCATAGTTGTGATTGCTTATGGGATTGCAAAACTTGATGTGTTTGAAATGCACAATTATCTTGGCAAAACTTGGTGTACTTGAGAACCATAGATGCAACATTAATTGTGAGCACACACTTTAACTTTAGAATGTAACTGGTAGGCTTTAGAAGCAAGTCAGCATGCTATAGCTCATAAGAATCATCCCGAGGCATTGCTCTCTTGTTGTTGAAAACCTCATTCCTAATCTATCTTTTATCTCCACCTCTTCTTTCCTTTGTTTGTTTGTTTTTATTCTTAAAACCAACCCAATTCTTGCTCAACTAGACATCAGGAGAAGAGTGAATTCTTTAAGTCTAGTCCCTATGGTTTGATAATCCTACCCCTTATAGGGTACCACTGTATTACTTGTGTGCGACCCGTACACTTGCCGATGACACATCAAGTTTTTGGTTCGGTTGACGAGGACTGGCAACTTTTAGGAAAATTTAGATTCTAGTAATTTAGTTTATTAATATTGTTCATATTTGTGAATACTTGTTTTCTTTCCATTTTAGTTATTATTTTCGCCTTATTTTCATTCTCATTCTTTTTACTTGATTGAACTTACATTATACTGACCCATCTTTTTGTGCATAGTCACAATTGTATGACCCGTGGAAGAACGTCTTCTCCATTGGTGAAACTTGATCCAAAAGTTGAGAGAAATTTCTGAAGAAGAATCAGACAGATTAATTTGAGGGAGATAGGGTCAGTGGAGATCGGTGTGGACGTAGGTTAAGAGGAAAGAAAGGCCAGGAACGAGCAATAAAGTATTTCCGATTTTGTCCAACCAAACTTGGAGTGAGTAGGGTCAAGTATTGTTCACCCTCCTATTGTTGCGAACAATTTTCAACTGAAGCCTAACAGCAGATGTGTCAGTTTGATGGATTTCAGGACGAAGACCGTTATGAGCATTTGAGGAGTTTCTTGGAAATTTGTGATACCTTTAAGTTGAACAGCGTGGCCCTTCCTTGCAATGAGAACGGAAAGAGTCTGAGGCGAACAGTGTGTCCGAGGATGTTGTTCGCCTCAGATTCTTTCCATTCTCATTGCAAGGAAGGGCCAAAGAGTGGCTAAATTCCTTGCTGCTAGGGTCTTTGACAACATGGAACCAAGTTTCAAAAACTGTTAATCGCAAGATACTTCCCTCCAGCAAAAATCAATAAGCTGAGTAGTGATATTTCATCCTTTGTGCAATTAGAATCTAAATCCTTGTATGATACTTGGGAGAGGTACAAGGAAATGTTAAGGAAATGCCCATAAAATGCAATAGTGGAATGGATGCAGATCTAAATCTTCTACAATGGATTGAACAATGCTACTAAACAAATGCTTGATGCTGCCTCAGGGGGATCGTTGTGTAATAAGCAACCAAGCACGGCATATACATTGATCGAAGAGATGGCAAACAATGGCTATCAGTGGAGTTCTAAGAGGAGCAAACTGGTAAAGGCGGCCGGAATTTACCAAGTGGATGTCATTACCACTTTGGCCACATAGGTTGAAGCCATCACGAAGAGATTGTATTCATTACAGTCGATCACCCCAGTGTGTGGATCTTATGGTGATAATTGGGGACCTCCATGTGAGCCTAGTGGCTCTGCTGATATGGGTAATAGACAATTAGAACAAGTGGATTACATTGGGCAGAATCATTGGTATCAAAACAACCCATACAACAATACTTACAATGTAGGGTGGAGAAAATCACCCGAATTTTTCGGGGAGCCAACCAGGACAGGGACAAGGGACACAACAACAGATTAGATTTTCCCCACAGGGTACACAATAATCGTCATCCTTGAAATCTATTAGTGAACTTACCAGATTGTTGGGCCGGTAAATCAAGAGCACCAAAATTCTCTTCATGAATCATGAGAAAATGATGAGGAACACTAATGCTACTCTGAGGAATCTAGAACATCACATGGCTCAGATGTCCAAATTGATTGAAGAGAGGTTTCCGGGGTCACTCCCTAGCAACACCGAGATCAACCCGAAGGAATCCTTAAAGGGTATTTCATTTAGGAGTGGAAAGAAACTTCCTATCCCTATTGAGATAGAGCCCGAAAAAGAGAAGGTTGAACCAGCTATCATTGTTAATCTTGAGGCTCCAACTGTTGTGGAGAAGATGGCACCAGAACAGAGTAAGGAAAAGAGTACACTGCCAGCTTATCAACCAAAACTCCTTACCATGTGAAGGTGAAGAAGGATCAACGAGATGAACATTACAAGAGATTCCTCGACATTTTCAAGACCCTACATGACAAGGTCCCCCTTGCGTATATCCCGCAAGTGCACTAGTTTGTCGAAGTAATAATCCCGGATGAGCGGGTATCGAATCCACAGGGAGTAGGGAATAAAAACACTTAATCCGCTTTTTAGCTATGTGAAAGATCAATAGTGATAAGTGTAACAATGATTCAATTCTCAAAAGTAAAAACAACAAGTAAGAAAGCACGATTAAAGGAGGAGGTAAGGCAATCGATAAAGAGGGGGTACTCGGATAATGCTCTGCCTAGGACAATCGTTTCAAGTGCAAGAACCCTCTATTATGCTTCCTAATCAATGCAATGGTGAGTCGTGGAAATTCTTAAATACATAGCCCCAAATCTAAAGTCAACTATGTCTAACTCTATACATGTCCCGGAGGAGAGATTAGATAACCTCTCAACCTCGCACTCGAATAGAGTTGCAATGAGCTCTAGGGATTCCAAGTGATAAATCTCTTCCTAATTATAGACCTAACCCTTTGGTCCAGGTGGAAGGTCCCTAACCATGATTAAGCCCTAGATACTAAGATCACCTCAACGCTTCACTCCGTTGCACGCGCAACTAAGCCCCAGCGGAGGGTCATCCCTTAGACCATTCACTCTATTATGGCTGCAAAGAACTCAAGGAATGGAGGTAGAATCTATCACGTCGGAGGGGAAAGGGGACGTTCCTGTACCTCTCGACTCACCCTCTCAACCCTCTCTAACCTAGCTTTGTCTAACGCTCGTGGTGTGTCACTCACTCACAAGGTTACCAACAAGAACTCTCAACCCTAGTGTCACTCTAGGGGAAATGTTCATACAATCAAGCATTCAAGGTTGGAACTCACAACAAACATCAATTAATTGAAAGCATAATAAAGAGATTCAATGAAACAAATACATCCTAGGGTTCACAAATTCCCAAGTACCCACTAGGGGTTTAGCTCTCCATGGAGCTAAGTACAATAAAAGAAATAGAATGTAAAAGCAATGAATCCATAGAGAAACCCCCTCGATAGTCTTGTCGATGGTCTTGTGGAAAGTCCTCTACTCGTCATCCAAGGATTCCCTTGTCCGGTATAGGATACGCCTCCACGGAAGCTCCCCTACCAACCTTCTTCCTCAGGAATGACGATTTCAGAGCCGTAGAACCTCTCCAAAACCTTAGCCAATACCTCTCAAAACCCTAGCCACAGCCCTTTCTCAAGTTGGGGAAAAGATGGAGAAAAGAATCCTGAAATCGGGGCTGAAATCGGCTTTAAATAGGGCTGGAATCGGGCATCCACACGGTCCTGTGGATTTTTCACACGCCCATGTGGAATTTCCATACTGGCGTGGGTAATTTCCACACGCCCGTGTGAATTCTCTGGAATTCCTGTTTTCTCGGCCGGCTATGAACAGTGATGCTACAGTGCCTGGCCTAAAATACTTCCCGAGTCCATACTTTCATTGAGGTGACACAAACGGGCACATGTTCACGTCGTGGATCGCTTTGCTTCTTTAATGACAGACAAGTTGGTGGAGATCTTGTTCTATGTGCATAAGTCTGAATGCTTGAGTGTGACTGCCCTTGTGCCCCTCCAAGTGGTGGTGCTAACTCAAATATGAGGAGGTTGGCACACACTCTAGCATCTCACACCAGACCTATGTCTTCGCGTTTGAACCTTAGCAAGATTTCCTCCAAAATTGGTGCATTATGATCCACATTGGTTTCTTTCCTTCATACTCGCCCTCACAACCCTACCTGCACGAAAATAACATAAAAACACACATATTAGTGTAAAAACCCGAGAAAAGTAATACTCAACATAAGGAAAGAATGCTTTGCATTCATATCACACAAGCACTTATCACTACACATTAATGTCCCATTTGTAGAAGCTCTTGCTCAAATGCCAAGGTATGCTAAATTTTTGAAGGAATTGCTCATGAAGAAGAGGGAATTGGAGGAAGTGTCGTTAGTGACACTTAGTGAAGAATGTTCGGCATTGATCACTAACAAACTCCCCAAGAAAGTGAAAGGCCCTATGGGATTCATTGTTCCTTGCACAATAAGAGGGCTAGTAGATGTGAAGGCTCTGATCTTAGTGCAAGCATCAACCTCATGCCCTACAAAATCTTCCAAAAGCTTGGGCTTGGAGAACCGAAACCCACCACTATGACTCTAAAGCTGGCAGACAAGTCTATCAGGAAACCATGAGGGATAATTGAAGATGTTCTAGTTAATGTGGACAAGTTTATTTTTCCAGTGGATTTCATCATTCTCGATGTTGATGACAAGGTAGAGATGTCATTAATTCTAGGAAGGCCATTTTTATCAACCTCAAAAGCTCACATTAATGTTAAGGATGGTCGAATTGCACTTTGAGTTGGAGAAAAAGAAGTTATTTTCAAACTCCAAGATTCTATGGACTTTGACGACACTTGTTATTTTGTAGATCTTATTGACATAGTAGTTTCTGAATTCATGCAAGACACTTTCCTGAAGGATGAGCTCTCCAAACTATTAGAGGATGACCCTTATGATGATGAAGTTGTGGAGGAAGTGATGGAAGAATCTTACTGTCTAGATTTGGCAGCCGTCGAAGTTTCTACACCACCAGAAATCCAAAAGGAAAAACTCTCCCTTGAAAAGAAATGGTGGAAAAAGGTGATCACCAAGAGAAAAAAAAAGCCACTTGAGCATAGACAGGTGCTTCAAGTGACAACAGCCCTTTTGCGTGTTGTACGCAAGTGCACGGGTTTGTGGAAGTAATAATACCCAGGTGGGTGGGTTATCATATCCATAGCGAATAGTGATTAGAAACATAAAGATTGCTATCTAACTAAGTGAAGATAAATCGATGGTGATGTGAATAAGAATCAATGCAAAAAGAACTAAGAAAAGGAAAAGGAAACACGAGTAAATGATAGTTGAGGTAATTGACGGAAAATAGGGTACCCTGATATTGCTCACCCTAGGGCTAACATTTCAAGTGTAAGACCAACCATTATGTCTCCTAATTGATGTTTAATGAGTCGTGAAATCCTAAAACGCATGGCCCCAAACCTAAGGTCAACCATGACTAACCCTACACTATGTCCCGATGGAGGAAACTCTTAGTCTCGACGCCTCATACTGTGTAGGGTTGCTTAAAGCTCTAGGGACTCCAAGTGATAAACCCTATTCCTGAATGTAGATCTAACCCTTTGGTCTAGGTAAAAGACCCTAGTCACAATCAAGCCCAAGATACTAAGGATTACTTCAACGTTTCACTCTGTTGCTCGCGCAACTAAGCCCCTGCGGAGTTCGTCTCTTAGCACTTCACTCTATTGTGATCTCAAAAAACTCTTGGAACATGGAGGTAGAATAAATCACACCGGAGGGGAAATGGGACATTTAGCTACCTCTTGAGTCACCCTCTCAACCCTCTCCAACCTAGCATTGTCTAACCCTCATGGTGTGTCACTCATCCACAAAGGATACCAAGATGGATTCTCAACCTTAGTGTCACTCTAAGGGAAAATCAACTCAACAAGCATTCAAGATTGGAACTCAATTAAAGACATCAATTAAAGAAAGCATAATAAAAGGTCAATGAAATAATAGCATCCTAGGGTTTACAAGTCCAAGTACCCTGCAGGAGTTTAGTTCTCCATGGAGCACAATACAATCAATAATGAAATCAAAAGTAAACATATGCAATCCATGGATAAAACCTCTTCGGTGTTCATGTCGATGGTCTTGTGGAGTGGCCACGTCTTCTCTAAAGGTCTCCTCATCAAGCCTAGGGCATACCTCGCCGGATCGATGCCGATGAAAGCTCCCCCCAATAACTCTCTTCCAAAGGAATGCGGTGTCGAAGGCCGTCAAACCTCTCCAAAGACCTAGCCAAAGCCTCTCCAAACCCTAGCCGTGGGCACCTCCAAAGATGGTGAAGAGATGGGCAAAAGATGGGGAAAAGATCCTTTTCTCGGGCTGAAATCGCGACTTAAATAGGGTTGGAATCGGGAATCCACACAGGCATGTGGAATTTCCACACGGCCATATAAATCTACAGAACTTGGTTTTTCAGCAGCCTGTGAATAGTAATTACTATAGTAAATTGCTACAGGTATTTGGTCTAGTCGGAATAACATTAACTGCTTCTTCAATAAAGAATAACATTGACGAAGATCTTTCTTGTATTGCACAAGTCAGAATATGCAAATGTGACTGCCTTTGTGCCCCTCCAAACCATGAATTGCTTGAGCACGTGGAGGTTGGCACACATTCACGTTTCTTCGAGCACAACTTGTGTCTTCACATTTGTTCACTCCAAGATTTCATTAACAAAGTGCAATCGCAATCTACTTTGGCTTCCTTACACTATATTTGGCTCCACAACCATACATACACAAAAGAACACAAATACACATGTATTAGCGATAAAATTTGAGAAAAGTAATGCTTATCATAATAAAAGAATACTTCGTATTACTAATACACAAGCACTTATCATCAAGCTAGTAATGTTAAACAAGCGCTTCTTGGGAGATAACCCAAGTCGTTGTGGTTTGTCTTTGTTCGTGTTATCTTATTTTAGTCATTTTTCTCTTTGTTTAATTTTTGTCATCCTTTATTGCTGTGGTTTGCTTTAACTTGGGTCTTTCGGTGTGTCTTAGTATTCTTTCAGTGAGTTGGTTTTATCTTTCTTCTTCTCGTGTGTTTCCTCTAAATCATTCAGACACCCCTGTGCCTTCTTAGGATGGAGAAGTTGAGCTCTAAATGGAAACACACACCCGCATTTTCTCTGGATTACTCAGAAAACCTGCAGACTCTGCAGAAAAATTCTGTAACACCAAAATGCTAAAAAGAGTCTGTGAATATAATGACCAATTGACCAGAAGCGCTAAAGAAAAAACTAAACTAAACTAAGACCTAGAAAAACAATAAAGACACAAACACTAAAGCTTTTATTCATGCAAAAACTAAACTAGACCGAGAAAAACAAAAAAAATTGGATTGCCTCCCAAGAAATGCTTGTTTAACATCACCAACCTTGAAGTACCTGTCCTTATCTCACGGGGGTTCATGAATAAATGTTGCCCTCTTACCTACAACTTGAAAGCACGATGAACACAATTTTTACAAGGTAGAGGATGGGCCGTGGGGGGTGATCGAGTTTGTTACCACACAAGGGTTTGTCACCCTTACTTCATGAATGCTCATCCCCACTAATATTTGGGCGCTTCTTGTGACTTCTCCTTGAGCTCTTGAGCTTTTAGATCATCCTTTTCATGACTCCCGGGGTAGGTTGTACCTTGTTCTCTAGACTAAGTGATAAAATTTTCTCATTCTCCACTTCTTGATCTAGCCACCATTCTAATGGGTCTAGACACAATATTTTCTGCACATTATCATCAATCAACTCATCAGTGGTGTCAAGAAAATACAAAGTATCATCGAAATCAAGAGAATGTCGCATGGCTTCAGTGAGGCAATATGTCAACTTGTCATCTCCAACTCTTAGTGTCAATTCCCCACCGTCCATGTCAATCAAAGCTTTGTAAGTGTGCAAGAATGACCTCCCAAGTATCAATGAAACCTCGAAATACTCATCAACATATAACACCAAAAAGTATATAGGAAAGATATACTTATCAACTTTCACAAGTACATCCTCAATAATGCCCCTCGGATGTCTAACTGATTGATCCTCCAATTGAAGTGTCATTGAGTGGGTCTGGGTTCTCCCAAACCTAACTTATGAAAGAATGTATAAGGCATGACATTAATGTTAGCCCCTGAATCCTCCAGTGCCTTCTCCTCACCCAAATTGCTAATGTTGCATGGAATGATGAAGCTACTGGGGGTTTTTCTTCTTGTTCGGTATATTCTTTTGCAACACCGTCGAGCATGAAGCATCTAAGATCACAGATGCACTCTCCTCCAACTTCCTCTTATTGGTCAAGAGGTTTTTAAGAAACTTTGCATAGCGAGGCATTTGAGACAACACTGATAAGTGCTTGTGTATAAGTAATACGAAGTATTCTTTTCTTACATTGAGCATTACTTTTCTCATATTTTATCACTTATTCGTGTGTATATGTGTTCTTTTGTGCATTTAGGGTTATGGAGACAATTGTGGAAGAAAGAAACCAAAAGTAGATCATGGATGCGTTTGTTGATGAAGTTCTTAGATTGAACAAACGTGAAGACACAAGTTGTGCTCAAAGACATGTGGTGTGTGCCAACCTCCACTGTGCTCAAGTAAATACACATAGTGGAGGGGCACGAAGGCAGTCACACTCATATGTTCTGACTTATGCAATACTAGCAAGATCTTTGTCATTATGATTTTATTGAATATGCGATAAGATCTACCGCATGGATGTGTGCCCATTCATGTAGCTTTGATGAAAAGAGTGGATTCGGTTGCATTTTGGCGGAGTACGGTAGCAAAATCATTGTAGCAGTTACTGTTCACAGCTCGCAGGAAATCAAATTATGGAAATTCCACACGCCCGTGTGGATACCAGATTTCAGCCCCTATAAATACCGTGATTTGAGACGTTTTGAAAAATCTTTTTCACATCTTTTACCCACCTTTGGAGATGCTCGCGGCTAGGGTTTGGAGAGGCTTTAGCTAGGTCTTTGGAGCGGTTCTACAGCCTTTGACATCGAGTTCCTTTGGAAGAGAGTTATTGGGGGAGCATTCATCGGCATTGATTCGGTGAGGTGTGCCCTAAGCTTAAAATGGGAACCTTTAGAGAAGGCGAGGTGGTTCTTGGCATGTAGTCTAGCATTGTGGGGCCACCGATTACAGCTCAAGGTTTTGAGCTCAACCCAGGCTTCATCCAGATGTTACAATAGTTAGCACAATTTAATGGTTTTGCCGATGAGGATCCAAACAATCATATTGAGAATTTCTTGGAAGTGTGCGACATGCTTAAGATTAATGGAGTAACGGATGATGCTATCAAGTTGAGGGCCTTCCCACTTTTCTTGAAAGGGAGTAAAGCATTGGCTATATTCATTACCTAGAGCATCGATCACTACATGGGAGGAGATGGTAGAAGCTTTTCTCGCCCGATATTTTCCTCCCGAAAAATCTACGAAGCTTAGGAATGAGATATCTTCTTTTGTGCAAACAGAATTGGAGTCTCTTTTTGAGACATGAGATAGGTTCAAGGATCTCCTGTGGAAATGTCCTCAACATGGGTTCCCTGAGTGGATGATCATTCAAACCTTCTATAATGGGTTGAACCCAAGCACAAAGCAATTACTTGATGCTGCAGCAGGGGGTACCTTAGGAAGCAAGACTCCTGAAGAAGCCCGACATCTCATTGAAGATATGGCTATGAACAATTATTAGTGGAACACAAGAGATTGGAAGAAGGTAGCCGGACTTTATGAGATTGATGTAGTCACATCATTGGTGGCCCAGGTTGAGTCATTAAGCAAGAAGTTAAACACTCTAACTTCTCCTAGAGTGGCGGTAGTGACGAGTTCCACTGGGTGTGGTGGAGGGCATGCTCCATCTGATTGCCCGATTTCTATTGGTGGTACCACTTCTGTGGAACAGGTTAATTTTGTAGGCAATACAATGAGAAATCGAGGAAATCCGTATACCGTATAGCAATACCTACAATCCACGGTGGAGGATCCACCCAAACCGTTTTTGGAGTAATCAAGGGCAACAGAAGACTATGGCATCACTGGGTTTCCAACAATAACAACAAGCCCCAAACATGGAGAATAGAGTTTCATGGTTGGAAAACCGGATGACCGACTTAGAGAAGGCTTTCACCAAGTTCATTCAATCGTCAGATAAAAGATTTCAATATGTTGAAGCCATACTTCGCAACCACACCACATCATTACACAACTTGGAGAACCAAGTGGGACAAATTGTGAAGTCACTCTTAGAAAGACCTCAAGGGAGTTTGCCTAGCAACACGGAGACCAATCTAAGAGAGTATGTGAAGGCTATCACTTTGAGAAGTGGTCGTGAAGTTGAAAGTAGACTCCCTAGTGAGAAGACCAATATTGAGTCACCCGAGGTCATGGAGGTTGAGGAGAGAGCAAAAGAGAAGGAGGTGGCACCCCCACCTTACAAGCCAAGAATCCCTTATCCTTCAAGATTAAAGAATGACCGAAATGATGAGCAATACAAGAAGTTCTTGGGTCTATTCAAGCAGTTGCACATTAATATCCCATTTGTGTAGGCATTGTCTCAAATGCCTCGCTACGCAAAGTTTCTCAAGGACCTCTTGACCAACAAGAGGAAGTTGGAGGAGAGTGCATCTCTGATTTTAGATGCTTCATACTCGGCGGTGTTGCAAAAGAACATGCTGAATAAGAAGAAGGACTCATGAAGCTTTATCATTCCTTGTAACATTGGTAATTTGGGGAAAGAAAAGGCATTGGTGGATTCAGGGGCTAGCATTAATGTCATGCCTTACACATTCTTTTAGAAGCTATGATTGGGAGAGCCTAGACCCACTCGGATGACACTTCAATTAGCCAATCGAACAATTAGACATCTGAGCGGCATCATTGAAGATGTACTTATGAAAGTTGACCAGTACATATTTCCTGTGGACTTTATGGTTTTAGATGTTGATAAGGATGCCGAGGTTCAATTAATACTTAGGAGGCCGTTCTTGCGTACTTCCAAGGCTCTTATTGACATGGATGGTGGGGAGTTGACATTACGAGTTGGTGATGACAAGTTGACATATCGACTTGCTGAAGCCATGCGATATTCTCTTGATTTTGATGAAACCTTGTATTTTCTTGACACTACTGATGAGTTAATTGATGAATACGATGTGTCCGAACCTATTTCAGAGGTTGATAGATCAAGAGGTGGAGAATGAAGAAGTTTTGATACTTGGTCTGGAGGACAAGTGATAAGTGATTGTGTATTAGTAATACAAAGTATTCTTTTCTTACAATAAGCATTACTTTTCTCAGATTTTGTCTCTAATACATGTGTATTTGTGTTCTTTTGTGCATATAGGGTTGTGGAGACAAGTATGGAAGAAAGAAGCCAAAGTAGATTGTGAATGCACTTTGTTGATGAAATCTTGAAGTGAACACACGTGAAGACACAAGTTGTGCTCAAAGACATGTGAGTGTGTGCCAACCTCTGTTATGTTCAAGGGAATATGCAAATTGGAAGGGCACAAAGGCAGTCACACTTATGTGTTCCGATTTGTGCAACGCTAGCAAGATTGTCATCAAAAGTGTGTTTATTGAAGATACAGCCTGATCTATCGCATGGACGTCTGCCCATTCATGTTGCCTCGATGAAAAGTATGGATTCGGGAGTATTTTTGGCGGAATATTGTAGCAGGTACTGTAGTAATTCATCGTAGCAAATTACTATAGCAGTTACTGTTTACACGTCACTGAAAAAATGATTTCTGCAGATTCACACAGGCGTGTGAAAATTCCACACGCCCATGTGGATGCCCGATTCCAGCCCTATTTAAGTCACGATTTCAGCCCTATTGAAAAGATCTTTTTCCCATCTTTTCCCTATCTCTTCACCATCTTTGGAGATGCTCACGGCTAGGGTTTAGAGGGGCTTTGGCAAGGCTTTTGGAGTGGTTCTACGGCTTTCAACACCGTGTTCCTTCGGAAGATAGTTATTAAGAGAGCTTTTGTCGGCATCAATTCGACGAGGTGTGTCCTAGGCTTGATGAGGGAACCTTTGTAGAAGACGCGGCCACTCTATAAGACCATCAACACGAATACCAAGGGGGTTTTAGTTATGGATTGCATGTTCTTACTTTCAATTTCATTATTGATTGTATCTTGCTCCATGGGGAGCTAAACCCATAGTAGGTACTTGGACTTGTAAACCCTAGGATGATGTTGTTTCTTTGACATTTTTATTGTGTTTCTTTAATTGATGTCTTTAATTGAGTTCCAATCTTGAATGCTTGTTAAATGGGTTTTCCCTTAGAGTGATGGTTGAGAGCCTACATTGGTAATCCTTGTGTGTGAGTGACACACCATGAGGGTTAGACAAAGCAAGATTGGAAAAGGTCGAGAGGGTGAGTCGAGAGGTAGCGGAATGTCCCCTTTCCCCTCCGGTGTGATTTATCCTACCTCCATATTCCAAGAGTTCTTTGTGGTCACAATAGAGTGATGTGCTAAGAGAGAAACTCCGATGGGGCTTAGTTGCGCAAGTAATAGAATGAAGCGTTAAAGTAATCCTTAGTGCTGGGTCTTAATTGTGACTAGGGATCTTTAGCCTTGACAAAAGGGTTAGAGTTATATTAGGGAATAAGGTTTATCACATGGAGTCCCCAGAGCTTTAAGCAACTTTGCACAGTGTGAGGTTTTGAGACGGAAAGATTTCTCCTCTAGGGCATAGTGTAGGGTTATTCACGGTTCCTTAGGTTTGAGTTTGTGTATTCTAGGATTTCCATGACTCATTAAGCATCAGTTAGGAGACATAATTGTTGGTTTTACACTTGAAGCAATAGTCCTAGGCGGAGCAAAGTCTAGGTGCCCCACTTTCTATCGATTGCCTTTCCTCCCATTCATTTTTATAGCGTCTCTCTTTTCTTTCTTCTTTCCTTATTTCTATTCTCATTGATTTTGTTCACACCAATATCGATTCATTTTCATTCTATTTAAATAGCAATTTTTGTCTTTCTGATCACTATTTATTATGGATACGACTACCTACTCACCAGGGTATTATTACTTCGACAAACCCGTTCACTTGCGGTTCACACACAAAAGTGCGTTTGTCAACAAGTTGCAACCTACCCCGGGAGTCATGAAGAGGATCATCCAAAAGCCAAAGAGAGCAAAGAGACGTCACAAGAAACGCACCAATGCTAATGGGGATGTGCATGTACGGAGTAAGGGTGACGAACCCTTGTGTAGTAACAAGCTTGATAACTCTCCCTCTACCTTGAAAAGATTATGTTCATCATGATTTCAAGTTGTAGGTAAGAGGGCAACCTTCATATATGATCCCCCGTGAGTTAAGGTCAGGTACGTCAAGCTTGGTGATGTTAAACAAGCTCTTCTTGGGAGACAACCCAAGCATTTACAGATTTTTTAGGTTTAGTTTAGTAATTGCATGAATAAAAGCTTTAGTTTTGGTGTCTTGATTTTTTACATGCTATTGCTATGTTTTTCTCGTGGATTGTTAGTGTTTTTGTATGCTTAATTATGATTGGCGAAGTTTCTTGGTCGTTTGAGCATGTTTTCTATGATTCTCTGGTCAGTTCTTCATGATATATGCAGTCTATATATTTGTATAAATATGCAGAAATTTTCTGTAGAGTATGTAATTTTTTCTAAGTCATCCAGGAAAGACACACGACCGTGTGGAATTTCCACACTGGCGTGTGTTTTCATTCACAGTTCATCCCGAGAGGACACAGAGGTGTGTGTATGCCTATGTGAGCGACCTTGTGACGGTCACACGCCCGTGGGTAATTTCCACACGGGTGTGTGGATCTCTATAGAGTTCTCAAACTCCATCCCAAGAAGACACAGGGGCATGTGAATGCCCCTATGGATGACCCTGTGAATTACACACGGGCGTGGGCAATTTCCACACGCCCGTGTGAAACTCTACAGAGACTTATTTTCCATCCAGAGAGCACACAGGGCGTATGAGTGCCCCTGTGAGTACCCCTGTGAGTACCCCTGTGAGCATCCACACGCTCGTGTGGAATTCCCACAGGGGCGTGTTGGACACTTAGTCGATTTCTCGGGAGGACAGAGAAGCCACAGGGGCGTGTGGGAGCCCCTATGGGTCGGGCACACGGGCGTGGGGAATTTCCACATGCCCATGTGGATGCGTCTAGAGGCAAAAAGTTCTATCCCGAAAGCACACTAGGGTGTGTGTCTACCCTTGTGAGCTCTCCTGTGGAGTCACACGGGCGTGGGCAATTTCCACACGCCCGTATGGATGCATAGAACGTCAAGAGACGCTTCTTTTCTTTAAAAACTACTCACGCCTGTTCATTATTTCACTCCCAAACGCTCAAAGAAAGCTTCTCTTCACCCTCTCGACCCTTCTCCATATATTTATAGGGATTTGAGTGAGTTTTCCGGACGTATTCAAAGTTTTTGAGTTTCATTTCGTCAGTAAGCCTCCTTTTTCTCTTTCTTTTCGCTAATCTTTATTTATTTTGCTTGTTGTGGTCAATTTTGCATGATTTACATGTTAAAACACTTGGTGGATGCTTTTAAAAGAGATTCAGAAGAGTTTAATATGTATTTTGAGTTTATTGAAGGTTTAAGCGGTGCGGCTTTCATGTCCCGTAGATCCACACGGGCGTGTGGAATTTCCACATGACCATGTTGATTCCTGCAGATTGAGTTTTTAAAGTATGATTTGATTGTTTCTTGTTCAATTCTCGTAGGAATGGCCCCAAGGACCAAGAAAGCAGCCGACAAGCGTTCCAGAGAGCATTCTCCTGAGCCTGAGCACATGGAATTTGCCATCCCCGAGCACCAGGTCCGTTTTGAGTGACTATCGAAGCTCAAGTTCGGTCAGACGCGGTTTGTTGACTTGAGTGCACTTAGATAGATCCAGCTTGGGGATGAGATGGCGGATAAGGTAAAGGAGTTACTCTCAGTGGGTAGCTAGCGCAGGTTACTGTCTATTCAAGAGATGGCTATTCATTTGTTGACGCTGGAGGTACTTACATTCCTTGAGTTTCACATATCATATTCCAGTTTCGACAGCATAGATACTATTTAGTTCAGAGTGTGCGGCCAGTACCACAGTATGAGTGTTACACAATTTTTTGTCCGACTGGGGCTCTACAATGAGGCATACATAGACACCAAGGAGTATGAGCAGTTGCCGATAGATTACCCCGGCCGTTTAACTCCATAGCGTGCATACAGAGCGCTATGTGGACAGGGGCAGTATGAGCAGGGAGTATCCAAGGTGACGTGCCTCTCCCGACCAGTATATAGATACATCAACGCCATTATGAGCAGGTCAGTGAACAGTCATGGTGACAGCACCGGTGTACTCAGTCGACAGGAGCTACTCTATTTATATTCCATAGTACAGAGTGAGCCGATTCATTTGGGGCACATCCTAGCTGACTACTTGCGCTACCAGGGTAAGTACGACAGGGTCGGAGTCATCTTCTCTGACCCCTACATTACTCGACTCATTATCGGGATAGGTCTACTAGACTCGATCAGGGGATCAAGAAGACGATAGTGCCATCTCCCCTGGGCTTAGAGATGATGAGACTTATGGGCATGATCTAGAGATACATAGACAGTGTTTATATCATGATCATGCCCTCACTTGAGATAGCCAAGGGAGAGGGGAGCCAGCAGAAGATCCTAGCCTGTTCCCAAGACAAAGTAGGAGCATATGGACACTAACGCACCCCCTGCAGTACAAGAGCCACCTCCAGTACGTATCTTTTTATTGACTCGAGCCCATGATTGCATTGAGAGGCTCGAGAGTGCAGTGGGAGTGCTATAGTCGAATTTGGCTGAGGTTCACGCTACACAGGCTGCGAACCATACTGAGGTGATGACACATTTTGACATCCTACAGCAGATCTTAGAGTGAGACTTGACCTCTGTATTTGTGATGCGACCTTGCACCATTCCGATAGCTACAACACCATCATCAACACCACCAGTAGTACCAGCATCATCACCACCAGCAGCAGCAAAGCCAGCACCTAACATCGATGCTTGAGGTGTCTTTACTTTAGTTATCTTTATGTTTTTCGTATTTTATTTTCTGTATTCATTTTGGACTTGTATCACTCAGAGAGGATCTTTCTTCTAAGTTTATCTTTTATTTTTAGTTGTCCCGAGTTGTATTTCATTTTCATATCTTTATAGTCTCGAGTTTATTTTATTTATATTGAGCTTCGCTGAACCCCCTTGTGTATACGTGCAGATGGTCTTGTGAGTCTTGGAATTTGAGGAATAGTCATGGACACGGTCATTGTGCTTCTTACATGGCCGTGTGTGCTCCACAACCCATTGGGACTCAACTCTCAATGAATATAGCTCCATCAAACGTACCATTAGGAGTTCAAGGGAGTATTGTTTCAATTTCCCATCTCCACATATGTTTTGATTGTTATACTTTATTATGCTTGCATGCGTACATTGAGGGCAATGTACAACTTAAATGTGGGGGGAGTTCACATTACATATATTCTGTATTTATGCTTTATTGTTCATGCTCATGCAGCCAATGGCAGTTTACCTTAGTTGCATTGGTTGTATTCTTAAGTTTAGGAGAATTTTTAACGTTGAATGTTCTTATGCTCTAGTTTTACTTGAATTTTTAGGAATTTTTGCCCGATTGGCACTTATTGCACTACTACCTCATTAAACATTGTGGAAATTCTAGTTCGACATTTAATGGACTATTTTAGTTTTTTTTTTTTGGTTTTAATTTCTTCAAAAAAAAGAAAGGAAAAAATAGATATGTTTGTTTGTTGGTGCATTGGGGGTGGAAAGAGCTACCACCTATGAAGTATGAAGCTACTCTCATAAGTTAGATACTAGTTATGCTCTAATGAGAGAAAGATCTATCTCATAAGATGAGTGAAAGCTACTACCCTGGTAGAAAGAGCTACCACCTCAAAAGTGTGAAAGCCACCTTAGCGGTCAGTTAGGAAAGGGCTACCTTAGAGGATATGTGAAGCTACTATCTTCTCTTTTCTTTTTATACATAAATAAGTCCCTCTCACTTAGAGCTTTGAGGAGTATACCTTGAATTCTCGTTGAATTGATTTTCCCTTAGAGTGACATTAGCGTTGACAATCTATATTGGTAATCCTCAGAATGAGTGACTCTTCATTAGGATTAGACAAAGCTAGGTTGGAGAGGGTCAAGAGGGTGAGTCAAGATGTAGCGTAACGTCCCCTTTCCCTTCCAATGTGATTTATCCTACCTCCACATTCCAAGAGTTCTTTGTGGTCATGATAGAGTGAAGTGCTAAGAGACAAACTCCACTAGGGCTTAGTTGCTCGAGCAACAGAGTGAAGTGTTGAAGTAATCCTTAGTGTCGGGGCTTAATCATGACTAGGGGTCTTTCGCCTGGACCAAAGGGTTAGATCTATATTAGGAAATAGGGTTTATCACTTGGAGTCCCTAGAGTTTTAAGCAACCTTGCACAGTGTGAGGCGTTGAGAGTATTCTTTTCTGCCGTGGCAAAGTATAGGGTTAGTCACAGTTTACCTTAGGTTTTGGACCGTGTGTTTTAGGATTGCCACGACTAATTAAACATAAGTTAGGAGGCATAATGATTATTCTTATACTTGAAACAATAGTCCTAGGGTGAAGAATGTCATGGTGCCCCACATTCTATCAATTACCTCTCCTTATCCTTATTCCGCTTTCCCTTTCTTTTCTTTATTTTCATTTGCATTGATATAGTTCACCCAACTCATCAATCATTTTCACAATAGTTAAAAAGCAATACTTATGTTTCTGAGCACTATTCCCTATGGATATGACTACCCACTCACCAGGATACTTTACTACTTCGACAACGTGTACACTTGCGGTACACACATGCAAGGGGTGTGTCAAACGCCTCCACAAATGGGATGTTGATGTGCAACTACTTGAAAAAAACCCAAAAACTTCTTGTATTGCTCATCATTTGGTCATTTTTCAGCCTTAGAGGATAAGAAATTCTTGGCTTGTAAGGTGGGGGTGCCACCTCCTTCTCTTTAGCTCTCTTCTCAGTCTCAACTTCTTTGGGTGACTCAACCATTATCTTCTCAGTGGGGAGCTTTCTCTCAACTTCACAACCACTTCTCAAAGTGATCGCCTTCAATTGATCTCTCGGGTTTGTCTTCGTGTTACTAGGCAAACCCCCTTAATGTCTTTGTAAAAGTGGCTTCGTAATTTGTACCACTTGGTTCTCCAAATTATGCAATGATGTGGTGTGGATGCGAAGGGTGGCTTCAACCGACTGAAATCTCGTATCCGAAGATTGAATGAACTTGGTTAAAGCTTTCTCCAAATCAGTCATTCGGCTTTCTAACCCTGAAACTCTATTCTCCATATTCGGGGCTTGTTGTGGTTGGAAACCGGGTGGTGTTGTAGTCTTCTATTGCCCTTGATTACTCCGAGAAAGGTTTGGGTAACTTCTCCACCCCGGATTGTAGGTATTGCTATACGGATTTCCTTGACCTCTCATTGCATTGCCTACAAAATCCACTTGTTCCACCGAAGTTGTACCACCAATAGCAATCAGGCAATTAGATGAGGCATGTCCTCCCCCACACCCAGTGCAATTCATCACTGCTACCACTCTAGGAGAAGTTATAGTGTCTAACTTCTTGCTTAAGGCCTCAACCCGGACTGTCAATGATGTGATTGCATCGATCTCATGAAGTCTGGCTACCTTCTTCTTGTCTCATGTATTCCACTGATAACTGTTCATAGCTATCTCTTTAAAGAGCTGTCAGCCTTCTTTGGGGGTTTTACTACCTAAGGTACCTATTGGTACAGCATCAAGTTATTGTTTCGAGCTTGGGCTCAAACCACTATAGAAAGTATGCATAATCATCTACTTAGGGAACCCATGCTGAGGACATTTCCGCAGGATATTCTTGAACCTATCCCATGTCTCAAAAAGAGGATATTTCATTCCTAAGCTTCGTAGATTTTCTAGGAGGAAAATATTAGGCTAGGAAAGCATCTACCATCTCCTCCCAAGTAGTGATCGATGCTCTAGGTAATGAATGCAACCATTATTTTGCTCTCCCCTTCATGTAAAATGGGAAGGCCCTGAATTTGATGGCGTTATCCATGACTCCATTAATCTTGAGCATGTTGCACACTTCCAAGAAATTCTTGATGTTGTTGTTCGGATCCTCATCGGCCAAACCATTAAACTGTGCTTACTGTTGTAACATTTAGATGAGGCCTGGCTTGAGTTCAAAACTCTGATCTATAATTGGTGGCCTCACAACGCTAGATTACATGCCAAGGACCACGAGTCTTG
Source organism: Dioscorea cayenensis subsp. rotundata (assembly GCF_009730915.1). Lineage (NCBI taxonomy): Eukaryota > Viridiplantae > Streptophyta > Magnoliopsida > Dioscoreales > Dioscoreaceae > Dioscorea > Dioscorea cayenensis. The sequence goes on along the minus strand of NC_052488.1, from coordinate 9,439,332 downwards.
CATGGTCTAAGAGTGTCCTATGCTGCTCATGCTGTTCTGCCATATTATCAGACCCTTCAACTTCTATCTCAACTTGATTTGTCTATTCTTGTATAGGTTCCTTTCCCCGTATATGAGTTCTTCTTCCAATTTCCGGATCACCTTCAACCAATGTCTAAGGATTGGCCTGGGTCATAACCTGGAGCTGCAACCAAACAAATAAAAACAAATCAGAATGATGGAAGAATAAGAATGTGTGAAATAGAACAAGTGATGAATAGCTAAAATAGCAAAGTGTAAATGCTTCCAAAACACCTATTCCCCGGAAACGGTGCCAAAAACTTGACATACCCCTTGCGTGTGTATATCGTAAGTGCACAGGTTGTCGAAGTTATAAAATACCCCGGTGAATGGGTAGCCGAATCACAGGGAATAGTTGTTTAGAAGCACAAAGTATTGCTATCTAGCTAGAGTGAAAACCAATTTTTGATGTTGTCTCAAAATATCAATGCAAATAAAAGTAAAAGAGAAAAGAGAAAGCAAGAGGAAGAGAGAGGTAATCGATGGTAAAATGAGGTACTCGGCCAATGCTCACCCTAGGACTATTGTTTCAAGTGTAAGAATAATATTATGTCTCCTAATTGAAATTTAATGAGTTGTGGAGATCCAAAGACACACGGTCCTAAACCTAAGGTCAACCGTGACTAGTCCTTTACACTACGCCCCGGCGGAAAGGGATACTCTCGACGCCTCACACTTTGTAGGACTGCTTGAGGCTCTAGGGATTCCAAGTGATAAACCCTATTCCCTAATATAGATCTAACCCTTTGGTCCAGGCGAAAGACCCCTAATCACGATTAAACCCCAGCACTAAGGATTATTTCAACACTTCACTTTATTGCTCGCGCAACTAAGCCCCAGTAGAGTTTGTCTCTTAGCACTTTACTCTATCACGACCGTAAAGAGCTCTTGGAACATGAAGGTAGGATAAATCACGTTAGAAGGGAAATGGGACTTTTGGCTACCTCTCGACTCACCCTCTCAACCCTCTTCAATCTTGCTAAGTCTAACCCTAATGAAGTTGTCACCACTTCAAAAATTACCTGGATATATTCTCAACCCTAGTGTTACTCTAAGGGAAAATCAAATCAATAAGAACACAAGATTAAAACTCAATTAAAACATGAATTAAAAATAACAAAATAAGAGTCAATGAAACAAAATCATCCTAGGGTTTACATGTCTAAGCAACCACTAGGGGTTTAGCTCTCCATGGAGCAATACAAAACAACAATGAAATCAAAAGTAAGTGAAAGTAATGCATAGAGATAACCCCCTTGTCGTCCATGTCGATGGTCTTGACTCTTGAGGAGCCGCATCGTCATCTCCAATGATTGCCTTGTCAAGCTTAGGGCACTCCTTGCCGAATCAATGTCGACGAAAGCTCCCCAATAGCTCTCCTAAAAAGAAAATCGATGTCGAATGCTGTAGAACTGCTACTAAATCCTAGCAAAAACCTCTCCAAACCCTAGTCGCGCTCTCCCCAAATGATAGACAAAAGATAGGAAGAATATTACCAAATAAAACTCTCAAAGTAGTATTTATAGGGCTGAAATCGGGCTTCCACATGGGCATGTAGAATTTTGACACGGCCGTGTAGATTTCCAAGCTTCATTTTCCTGCGCACTATGAACAGTATCTACTATATTGATTTTACTATAGTATTTTTGCTATAGTAAACTACTACCGTACTTTACCAAAATACTCCCGAATTTATTTTCTTCATTGAGGCCGCATGATTGGGCACACATCCATGCGGTAGATAATGTTGCATTTTCAATTAAACCACATTGATGAATCTCTTGGAAATGTTACACAAGTTGGAACACATAAGTGTGACTGCCTTTGTGCCCCTCCACTTTGTATATTCACTTTAGCATTTTGGAGGTTGGCACACACCCACATATCTATGATCACAACTTGTGCTTTGACCCTTGTTCGATACAAGAATTCCATTAACAATTGTATCCACGATCTACTTTTGTTTCCTTTCTTCCAAACTTGTCTCCATAACCCTAAATGCACAAAAGAACACAAATACACATGAATGAGCTATAAAATCTGATAAAAGTGATGCTCAATGTAATAAAAGTATACTTCGTATTACTTATACACAAGCAGATATCACACGCTTTGCCATATTCTAGTACAGTTACGATCAAGTGAAGCACGGGCAGAGCATGACAGTGCTCCCTCCCACTAGAAAACCTAGGTGAGCACTTAGCCAATTCACTCAAAACCTAACCGAGAAAACACGGTCTAAGAATGACCATGCTTTTCCCGTGTTGAGCCCAAAATCACCCCTTTTACCTCTAGATTCTAAGGTTTTACTCTCATCTTTGTTCGGGGATTCTTTTCTCCACCGGGAGAACTTTGAGGAGAAAAAAGATCATGCTTCACCACACCTTCTAAGGGGATCAAGGATGAATTGGAGGTACAAGAAAAGTGGGGTTAGGATGTCGGAGCTCGACTAGGAAGATCATATTGAGAATGAGGGATTCATGTTTTCTTCCTTTAGCTCTTTCTCTTTCTCTTCCTTGTTGTTCCCGTCCATGAGGGGCTAACAATCCATGGTGCCCCGAGACATGAACTATGATACTTTGTATGCTTTGACTACTTGGTTTTATTGTCTACAGAGTTCATTTAGATTCATGTGTTTAATCTTGTGTTGCATAACTTGATGTGTTGGATTTGCACAGTTGCTTTGGTAAAACTCAGTGTATGGATTACCATAGTTGTGATTGCTTATATGATTACAAAACTTGATGTGTTTGAAATGCATAATTGTCTTGGCAAAACTTGGTGTACTTGAGAACCATAGATGCAACATTACTTGTGAGCACACACTTGAACTTTAGAATGTACCTGGTAGGCTTTAGAAGCAAGTTAGCATGCTATAGCTCATAGGAATCATCTCGGGGCATTGCTCTATTGTTGTTGAAAACCTCATTACTAATCCATTTTTATCTCCACCTGTTCTTTCCTTTGTTAGTTTGTTTTTATTCATAAAACCAATCTTATTCTTGCTCAACTAGACATTAGGAGAAGAGTGAGTACATTAAGTCCAGTCCCTATGGTTCGTTAATCCTACCCCTCATGGGGTACCACTGTATTACTTGTATGCAACCTGTACACTTGCGGATAATGCATTAAAATCACAGGTATTTAAAAAATATGAAATGCATCTATTTTTTAGTGCATAGTGTAACACCATCTATAATTGCATTTTTATTTGTATGTGACAAAGTCAACCATTAAATTATTTAACACTTGTTGAGAGTGCAGAGATGCTTGCATATGAAATTACAACATCTACTTCATTAGGTCATGAATCAAATTCAACTTATTGGACCAATATACATTTTAATTAAGGTGTTATATTATTTGAATCATGCCAAGTTGATCTCTATTGAAAAAAAACTAGATGGATTTTCTCATTGAATTATATACTGCTGAATTTTTTTAGTGTTTATGGATTTTATGTTAATCATGCACTACTGATTTGATTTTGTAGGGAAATAACAATGGCCTTTCATTGTGTGAGGATGTTCTATATGGCCTTTCATTGTGTGATTTGATTCGATTTTGAAGTGGACCCTTTTTGTTACTTGTTTGAAAGCTTTTTTGGCTCCTGAGTTACATAGCAATCAATGAGGTATATGACTCTAAGGGCAATTGTGTGGTGAGTTTGTGTGATATGCCAAGTAAAAGGATACATGCCTACGCATTATTGCTTTTGTATAATCTATTTTTTTTTTTAAGGAAATATGTAATCAAAGACAGTGGTTACCAATGATGTTGTTGAGACAAAAGTGTTATAGTAATATGATGTGGTCACTTATTGTTAATCACAGATGGATTACTATTTTATTGTTAATCACAGATGGATTACTATTCAAATGTAACAAATGCATGTTTCCATTTTGCAAAAGGATTACTGGAAGATGCTTGAGAAGAATGTAGGTATAAATTTTAGGGGCAGTTTGGTTGGCGGTACATTACCACCTGTTACATGGTAATATGAAGATATTACCATGTTTGGATTGGGTATAATCGTAATCTTGATAGTAATCTAAGATTACCAATATTAGAGTATTACCAAGAAACTTGGTAATCTCATTACCACCAAATTAGGTGGCTATCTGAGATTACCAAGGTAATGGTAATCTGATATTTATTTTGTGTCAAATATACCCTTATTTTTTAAAAAATAATTTTAAACATAATATATGGTGCAATATGTGAAATTTCTTTTCATCTTGTCTTTCTTTCTCCCGATAGAGTTTTTGGAGCATTTTAGGTTTTCATCCGAAGTGGAAGCAATCCTATTTCAACACCTATCAGACCTCCATTCAATCTAGGTTTGTTTACAAATACCCATCTCCATACTTTCTCATGATTATTTGATTTGATTCTTGCTTCATTGTATTCTTTCTTGTTGTTTGGTGATTCCTTGACGAACATGATGTTTTGTTTTGTGTTATTTGTGTAGATGGGCTTTGATTGATTGAGATAAAATATAGCTCTTTCATCTTTCCGTGAATCAATCTCCTTTCCCATATATCATGGTTAGCAAAACCATATAAATGTATTCATTGCTCTATCTTTCCATGAATCAATCTCTTTTCCAAGCTTGATGAAACATTCTTGATAAGGTAGCATCTGCAATTTAATCCAAAAGTTACAACCCAAACTATTTGCTTAATCTAACAACCATCTTCAATGAAGAGACTAGATGTTTCTTAATAATTAATGAGTTGATGGATATCTAGAAATGTTTATACACCAATAAAAAGGTGAGAGATTAAAGAAGCCAGAAAGCAAAAAGCTTTTTATGCTTCATATATAAAGGAAAAGGACATTGATGAAAATTAACTCTGATAAATTGGCTAAAAATAAGATTGATGAAAGGACAACAGACAAAATTTCCACTTGCTATTATTATTGCATAAACACACAACTCTCAAACCAACCTTAAAAGAAGTCAAAAGTTACAATTATACTACTATAAAAGTGTCTAACTCTTCCTTTCTCCTATGAAAAAAAAAATCCAAGTATGAAACAACATCATTAATACCAAGAAATGCAAAAATTAACTAGAAAAATACTATAAAGCACCTTTCCAATTCCAGAATTTATCAATGTCAAAATTTAATATATAAGTCCTTAAAAACACAAAATTTTCTCATTGTATTCATTGGAAACCTGATTAATTTGTTTGTTTCCTATATAAATGTATTCATTGCTCTATCAATACCCATCATCTAATTTATTTTGTTTGTTTCATTCTATGTATAGATCGATGGATCTTTTCTCTGAAGAAAATCTGGGTCTACTTGCCACAATAGCTTGTTTGTACGTTGAGATGATGAATGAACTAGTTATAAATTGATCAGAGATGTGAATGTACATAGGCTAGTTTTTGAAAGTGACCTAGCTTGCATTGAGAGTACTCGTTTGGATTAATGAGCATTCCATCGTTTGTGTGAGTTACTTTCCACAACTGGTCAACTGGTTGATACTAGGAACATATGCGTTGAGGAAATGGTTGCATCCTTCCTTTATATTATTTCACATGTTAAAAAAAATAGAGTATCAAAGAGGTAGTTTGTTAGATTAGGAGAGACTATAAGTCGACATTTTAAAGGTGTTCTAAATGCAATTTTGAAATGCCACAAAGTTTTACTCAAAAAACCAGAACCAGTTCTTGAGAACTCAACTGATGAGAGGTGGCGATGGTTTAAGGTAAAAAAGGAACCTTTATTCAAATATTTATAGTTTACTATAATTGTATTCAAAAAATTAAAATTTCCTATACTGACATTTATTTATTTTATAGAATTGTATTGGAACTTTAGATGGAACATATGTCAAAGTAAACGTCCTTGCAATTGACAAGCCTAGGTCCTGGACTAGGAAAAATGAGATTGCAACCAATGTCTTGGGAGTGTGCTCCCAAGACATGCAATTTATTTACATTCTATTAGGGTGGAAGGGTTCAACAGCTGATTCTAGGGTGTTAAGTGATGCGATTTCTAGGAGAAATGGGTTAAGGGTCCCCCAAGGTATAAAAATGCTAATATATTTAGCTTTGAAAATTGGTTATGTTGCGTAATTGTTGACCCTTAATCTTGATTTAGGTTATTATTATTTATGTGACACCGGTTATCCGAATGGAGAAGGATTTCTTACACCTTTTAGGGGGCAAAGATATCATTTAAATGATTGGAGGCAAGGGAGTTAACCAACCACACCTGAGGAGTTCTTCAATTACAACACTGTTCTACTAGAAATGTCATTAAACAATGTTTTGGCCTTTTGAAGGGAAGATGGACCATCTTGAGGGGAAGGTCATAATATCCAGTGAAGACACAATCTAGGATTATTTCTGCTTGTGCATTACTACATAATCATGTTAGGAGAGAAATGCCTATCGATCCCTTAGATGAAACCATCCCAGAAGACACTATAGAAGAAGAGTTGAATGGGGTAGGATTACTTTTGTTGAGACAACTGATTATTGGACAACATGGCGCGCTAATTTGGCTATTGATATGTTCAATCAATGGAAGCATAGTAGGGGCCAACAAACTTAGTAAAATTAATTATGTTTGTTATGTAATCATTGTTGCTGTTTTGTTTTAAGGTGATTTATTATGGTTCAAAGTACAATTATGTATTTGGCTATATGTTAAAGCAAAACACATATGTAAGAAGAATGTATGGATGTTTTTTTCCTATTGGCAATGCAACTTTTCTTTCTTATTGGGCTTAACCTTACATATGAATTTTGAAAAAACAAAAGTTTATGTATGCATACTTTATTTTTATCAAAATCAGTTTGTTGAATGATGTAAATTATTTCCGGTTTCTTTGTTGGGGGCTTGAATCAAAAACAGTGTTATCATTATTTTCCTCATGCAACTTCTTTGATATAGGATGGCTAAAAATGAGAATATGTATTTGATTAATACATCTGAAAGAATAGGAAAGAGGCAAATAAAATCAAGCATCAAACATGTTTGGACTTCACAAAAAGATGCATGCTCAATTGAGTACTTGGTTAGGCTTGCTCAAAGTAGGTAATGGAAAGCTAATAATGGTCAATTTTGGGCTGGTTATTTTGCTCAGTTGGAGAAATGGATGCTTGAGAAGTTACAAGATTATAATATCAAGGAATCACCTCAAATTAAATCAAGAGTGAAACTGTGGAAAAGGCAATACCATGCCATTCAAGAAATGTTGGGCCCAAATGCAAGTGGGTTTGGCTGGAATGATAATGATAAATCCATTCCTTGTGATGATGTAGTATTCAATGATTGGGTAAAGGTAATTTTATTTTAATGCTAATATTTATCATTTATCTTGACCATGTATTATGTAGGCTAAAAATGATTGTTTTGTTTGTTTTCAAAGTCACCCAGGGGCTGCTGGTTTAAGGAATAAACTTTTCCATTTTTAGAGGAGTTAAGCCATGTCTTTGGGAAAAACCAAGCCACAAGAGAAGGTTATGAAGCTCCAAGCGATGTTGTTGAAAAATTGAATGTGAGGAGCATATGGCACTTATTGAACTCCTCTTAGGAGCAAATTATTATGGTTTTGAATTTGACACAAATACGATGGATAGAGAAGGAAATTCAAATGTACCTCGAAGCCCGATTTATGCAGACAATGCAGATGGCAATGATAACAACACTACCACAGACACTTCACAACCAGGCTTATCACTTGCTCATACTAAGAAAAGTAAGCATAAATGCTCCTTCAGCCAAGATGGTGGCTCTGATGAGTTCACAAATGCCATTGGGCCAATTAAGATGATGGTGGAAAGTTCTGGAGAGCATATTTCAAGGCTTGCTAATTGTTTCCAATTTCTTACTGAAGATGTAGAGGCAAAAGAAGAAGGTTTTTGTTGAACTACTTAAAATTGAAGGCTTGTCTCAAGGGGAAAGAATCAGAGTTGGTGGATTGATTATGGCTGACTCCAGTAAAGTGTCATATTTTTTCTCACTCTCGAATGAATGTAAGAAAGAATATGTTGATTGGGTTTTGGGTCGTTGTCTATAGAGTTAATCTTTTTTATAGATTGAATTATCAACTTATTCATGAGGATGTTAACATTTGAGTTGAAACTAGTAAGGTGACAATAGTTTGTGCTGGTTGATTATGAATGAATTTATGAGTTTGTCTTGGACATGTATTGGATGTTTTGATATGATTATTATATTTTTCATGTTAGTTTTTCTTCATGCATCTTTTATTTGTCATGATTGTATTTTAGTTGTTTTACATGCAAGCAAGAAAATTAAAGAACATTTAAGTTTTGAGCAGGAAGCATGATTATATATGCATTGCTGCGGTTGTGTTTTGATTTATTTGTTTATTATGTAGTGAAGCAGCTTTCTTGTCTGAATTTTCCTAAACTCGTTTGGTGATGTTTTTTCTTTGTTTTTGATTCTTTTTAAAGTTAAAGTGTTTCTTTTCTTATTTAGTGAAGATCTCAATTTTCAACAGATGTTTTGTTTAGGAAGAATATATTATTTTTGGTAAGTAAAATAGGGATAATAAGATAGCTTGATATCCTAATACACACAAAAGACAAGGAAAATACTCAAGCTAGTGCTCAGGAAATAATTACATGAGAGGATCACAATTTATTTTCTTCTTTTTTGAGTTTGTGTCTGGCTTTTAATGATGCAATTAATTTGTGTAGTTTATTCTCAACATGATTAAAGCTATCTAAGATCTGTTTATTAATTGTTTTATATAGTATAGTATAATATAAAATTTTATGAGATTGCAGATAATTACATCACAAAATATAAATAAATTTCTTAAAAATAACAATATGTCACAATTTAAGAAAAGATGTATTTCAATATCTGTACATAAATGTTCAAATCTAAACATAATAGAGACCTGCTATGGAATAAAGTTTACATGAAGCAATTTACCTAATTTGATCTTTTTTAATATACATCATGATTCATATGAAGCTTAAGGGCACCAATTTACTCCTGTCCATTCGAACAATACAAAACAACAGATGAAATCAATTAGTAACTTGTTGAAGGTTTTCTATTATTTCAGCTAGCAAGGTCCAGCATATGCCCTCTCTTTTCTTGGTGGATCGTGTATCTCACCCCAGCCTTGAACTTCTAATTGGTTATTCTCTGTTGTGGGGTTGTAACTGTTTTGTTCGGCGATCATATGGCCACCATGTTCAGCACGGAGTTCTTCTAATGCCTTCACCCAACCAAGAAAATCTCCCTTGTATGTGATAAGCACCCCGTACTCCCGGTGAATTTCATTTAAAATTTATCTTGGTTTGTAATTTCTGTTATGCCTAAGTTTGTTGCAAATACAATTTGCAATCCATTTTGCTGTTGCTTGCCGGTGGCCAACATCATCTGATTGCTCGCAAGTGTGCTCAGGTTTTAATGTCCTTATCCTAAATGTGTTGACATGTGGGAGCTTTGATATATGCACACGCCAAGTACAACCTCCTGCAGGACACCTCCGAAAGGAGCAAAAATGGCAAATACTGATTGCGCACTCAATATAAGTAAAATTCACAACCAATACACAGTTTTCACAAAAAAAAACTACAAATCATTATTAAAATATTAGCATAGATACATCAAGTGCTCCTAAAATTTAAATGTCTTTGTGCTAAGAAAGTCATGTAAGCATCACTCATTAAAGGAAATGATGATGTATAATATAAAGCTTATTAATATCAGCTGACGGCACAAAGAAAATCAAAAACAATCATAAAACGCATCCAAATGCCCAACCATAAAATGCCAAACATTGTAAAACAACAACTATGAAGTGAGATTTCTTCAGCTATCAAAATCAAGGTTTTCTATATATGCACTGTATCACACAATGCATTTTGATTTCTCAATATAAATCCCAAAATTTTGCAAAACAACAACAATGCGATGAATCATACTATTGTGATACCCACATCATTATATATATATATATATAGAGAGAGAGAGAGAGAGAGTTCACAAATCGAAAACAATCACCTCATGGTTTTCTCAGATTGGACATCTAGCACCCACATTGCATCATGAACAGCATTGGTTGTTCCTGAGTCACATCGTTATCACAATCTGAGCGGTCTCTCCATTTCATAAGTAACATTTTGAACCATAATCTGAGTAGCCACTCCCAAGGAAATATAGTCTTTCTCAAACAACTTCACAATATTCTACCTCTCATCCTGTAGAAAGTTGAATGCAATTCACAATGAACAGACTCAAGAAGTAAAACAAAACCATAAGTAGACTAAAACGAAGAGGTGCGGTGTAGATCTCACAATAGATCCTGATAATTTTCCAAATATGTTTCAATTTTCTATAGTTGAATCCAAAGTAGTAATGTGTATGTGCTTTACTAGCAGATAATCTATCGTAGAAATATCAAAGTAAACAATTTTCAAAAGATAAAAGTGTATTCAAAACACACGAGGCCACATTGTTTGTGTGTGCCAATAGGACCAAGTAAAACATGCAATGGCATTCACACCAATCAACCAAAAAAAAAATCCAGTTTGATGATCACTAGCAGTAAGAAACTCTACCTCACTACTCATTGGATACTTCAAAACCAAGAACTTAATATTTTTGAAACTAAACCATGTTATGAACAAAAATTATACATAGTGGGCTAGTTGATGAACAATCTAGCCTCACCATAACAAATACATGAAGAAAAACTCAAGGAACTTAATGGCGACAATAGCTACAGTAACATCCCCTTGCAGATTGATTATCCGAAGGCCAAATTAATGACCCTGAATCAATTTTTAAAGCTCTTCTCAATCACCAGATATCCTCCATAAAGAGTGTGTCGATAATCCTGATAGCAAACAAAACATACAAGCATTAGATACAAACCCAACATATTATCTAGATTCTATGCAACATAAAACCTTAAGGAAATAGTATGAAAACTGTTAGATATATTATTGTATTATATATGTATAAGTATGTATAGTCATATATGTATACTTATCTTTTTCTACATGCAGACCCAAAGGGTCACACATATATGTTGTTCAAGATACAATAGACTTGTTCCACTCTTCTCTATATATTCCAACAAAAACCTCTTCTGAAATGGTCCTACAGATGGATCCTTATCCTCTTGAGCTCCTCCTCCACCTCCCGAGCATCAAGCCAATCATCCTGATCTCCGATAAAGCATCGGAAAGCTAGCTCTCCATGGCTTCAATAGAAGCAAATGTCGTGTCTTCCATATGCCACATCAACAGTTGATCTAAATGCAGGAACACGAGAACCATTGCAATCTAGACGATGATTTCCACACACACCGGGCCACGACAATGAGTACTTGTGATGGAGATGATCTGTGAGGGTTCCATTGGGGAAGTAATTGTAGATGAGAAGAAGCCCGCTAACTTTGATCGATAATTGCAATCTAGGTTGGATCAAGAGATCTTCTCCACAAGCTATATATGGGATTATTGGGTTTTTCTAAATGTTAAAAGCGTATTTTGGGTTTTTTAATATTTTATCAAATTGATTACCATGACGAACCAAACACGGTAATGAATTATTCCCACTAATAAGAGTTTTCAACCAAACATGGTTATATCAAATTGCCACAATATTCCTAACTATATAACATTCCCAACCATATTACCATGGTAATCTCGTTATGTGGTAATATGTCATTACCACGAACCAAACAACCCCTTAGTCTTTTTTCTTGTTTAATTTTTGGTAAGGTAAATGGGCTGGTGTTGTTGTTTCATTTGGTAAATCATTATTTTTTTATTTAATCAAAATAAACACACATAGTCTTTTTGTTTGTCTTTGATTGTTTGTTTTGGTTGTCATTAGAAGCACCATCAGCAGTTGGCCATGAATGGCAATTTGAGAGAAATGGAGCTTGGATATCATCACTGGCAAGTTGCTATCCTTCCCTGATGCCAATGGCTTTCAGAGTGCAACCCATTAAGCACAATTTACATGAAGAGAAGTAGTAATAAATAGTCTCTTGTGTTTATATACTGAATTCCTACAGAAATATGTGTAGTGAACTTTCACATTTGTGCCATTTTAGTACTTCCTCTGAATTCTATCTAATGAATTTAATTTGTTGTTTGTTTGATGCTTAAAAACTGTAGAAATATTCACAATCTCGTAAATTTTTGTAGTGAATATTTGCATAAATAATTTTCATCTTCCACTCTAAAAGCAATGAATTGAATTCTTGTGTTAATTTGATACTGTACTGGTGTGTTTTATAAGTTATTTGCTGAGTTCTATTGATATATTTGAGGACATAAAAAAAGAGTGGATGAGTTAGCGAGATGTTTGCTGAGTTCTAATGAATCAAAAGTCTGCAATTTGAGTATTTGAGGACAAAAATAAGATTATGAATATTTCTGTGAATATTTTTGAATCCAAAGTCTACCAATATTTGAGGGCAAACATATTTGCTGAATCTAAAGTCTGCTAATAGCCAAAGTATGTAATTTCAGTACTCTTTATAAACTTTGTCTATTGATATGCACATCCTCAAATTATTTGCTCCGATACCATTGTATCATCCCTGAAGACTAGTCATTTGCATACTTATCCATCTCCTCCAACGGTAAATCAAAAAACCATTTGCCAGCCTCACGGAGCCTATCAATGAGCTCAGCTAGAGTGCCATGTCCAAAATGTGCATGACCCCCGAGTTCACACTAGCCAAGCACACCTTCTCGATGCACTGCTTGTGCACAGCCTTGTCATCGATGTCGAACATCTTGATGACAATGATGGGTTTCTATGGACCGTCAACTGATTTCTTCTCAGCTTCTAAGGCATCGCCAAGATGGCCTTACTTTGACTCGGGCTGTATTTACTTGGTGGGGATTTGGTCTATGACGCCACTTGCCAGGCTCTCAACCCAGGGAAAAACACCTTGGTGGCCATTATCTAATATCTCAACATATTATCGTTCATACCTAATCTAGAAGAAGTTATGAAACAATGCCATGCTCAATGTATGCACATAATCTCATATATCAACGATCAAATAATTCCACCATTCCAAAAAATTTCCTCATACCTTAAAACCAATAGATAGCTGTTTAATTGAAAGAAAAAAAAATCATAGCAACATCTGATTCACTGAATCAAATGGAACAAGACAGAATCAAGGCCATAGAAAGCTCGCAAGCGCCGGATAAAGCACATCAAACATTAGAGGAAAAATTTCTCATCGCTGAACCTCGTCTCCATCTCTTATTCCCGTCCAACAAAGGGGAATAAGAGGAAAGGATGGATTGAATGCCACGACCATCAAGACGGGCTCAACACGAGGTTGCAGTGGTGGAGATAGCTGATGATTTCGAGTCAGTTGGCGATGGCGACATCGGTGACGGTGCTGGTGGCGTTAGGCGACATCGGCAACGGTGAGGATGGTGTGGGATGGTGTCGGATGATGAAGACGATAGAATGTGAAAGTTAGGGCATTGGTTATTTGTTTATTTGGGGGTGAGAGAAAGTGGGATGATGTGGATGTCACATAGGCATCCACGTCATTCAGCTCAATGTTTTGGATCTAGCATTCGCCCCGTATAGCATTTCTCATCTTCTTTGGCAAAGATGTAATACATTTTACTGTAACTTGATTGGAAGACCCAAAAATTTAATGTCAGTCTTTGGAGTTTTGAGTTTAATTTATCAAAATATTTTAGGATTTTATTTTTATAGTTTTTATGAAAATAAAATTGATTATTGAACATTTTTCACACTAATGTCAAATTATGTATTTAATTATAATTATGAATAAGTTCTCTTATCACATATTGAATTAGTTTTTTTTAATATACCAATTGAAAGTTATATGTGTCATAAAGTATTAGATATTTTCTAGAAAATAAAAATTTTTATAATATTTTCATAGAAGTCAATATTTTTTCAAAAATAGATGAAATAGTTCAAAATTACATTCTTAAATAAATAGCTTTAGACCTTAACTTGAATTTCATTCAAAAATGGTGGTGCTGATAATGTGAGAGTGCTTAGAGTCATGAGAATTAACATGGTGCTCATGCTTTTTGAAATCGAAATACACATTGATGATGTTTTTATTAGGGTAACAATTTGTTGGGATAATTTGATATTTGAATTTGCATTAATACACTTACATTACATTCTATTTTAGTTAATGATTAAAATAAATTATGAAATTGGGTTACTCAAACTAGGAAGAAAATGTTTTATACAATTACACAAATAATGAATAAATAAATAATTTTTAATTATTAAAAATATTTTAAAATCATTTCAAATCATTAATATTTTAAAAAAACCACTAGGTGCGCACATTTTTTACCTGAGTTCAAATGTATGATTGGTCCCCATTTAACATTAACATTCATTTTAGTGCTCAATGCTTATATATTCAAATTGTTTAATATAATGCCTACCTTTAGATAAAATTGGTTATTATCATTTTTATTGTTGAGTCAATATATATATATATATATATTGAATGCATATTTTTGTAATATATATCTTATTAAATAGTTGTTGATTAATGCAAATTAATGGTACCTAATACCAAATCATCTAAAATAATATAAATTAAATCAAATGTGACAAATAGCATGGTGCAAAATGCCTTACTTGTTAACCCCTATGAAGAGCTACATATATATAATTACTTAAAAAAAAAAAATCTGTGGGACGTCAATAATAACAATTTCATCGATATTTGGACATATTGAAAATAATGTAACAAAGTGAACATGCTGGTCAAATATAGGAACCACCAATACACTTCCATTTAATGAAAAAGTGATGCATTATACCCTTTTTTTCAATTTTGAAAGAGTATCTACCAACACATTTTGAGGGTATAACTTTAATACTTAATAGTGTTCAATCTTGAGACTTAGGGGGTGTTTGGATGCCAAGATTGGAGTGGGAGTGAGGGGGGAGTGGTTGTAAGCCCTTGTTTGGGCATACATTAGTGGGAATGAGGGTGGATTGTGGAAGGAGTGAGACTCACCCATGTGAGTGAGTCTCACTCCCCAAGAATTGGGCGGATTGGCCAGGATTGGACAGGGAAATGACATATATGCCCTTCTTTGTCTTTTTTTTTGCTTGGAAACATGATTATTCCATTGCCATATATGGCAAGAGAAAAATAAAGAGATGGCAAGGAAAATTTTTCATATTATTATTATTTTCAATGTTATTACAAATATTTATTTTGATAATTAATTAGTTAATTTTTTTATATGTTACACAAATATAATTAAAAATAACTCATTATAATTAATACCATTAATTACTTGCTAATTAATAATATTAATATTTGAATATAATACTTATAATAAAATTATAGTATTATAAAATTAAATAGTTATATCTTATAATTAATTAGTTACATTTTTTCAATGTTTTAAAAATTATAATTAAAAACAACTCATTATATTTAACACCATTAATTAATAGCTAATTAATGATATTAAAATCTCATCCCAAAAATTAGAATGAAATTATAGTATAATAAAATTAAATATTTATTTTTGATAATTAAAAAATATATATAACTAAAAATAACTCATTATTATATATACAATATCATTTATATTGATGAGGGACATAAGTGTCATTTTACCATATCTACTTTCTTTACTTTTTCCATTCCCAATAAATTACACTCACCAAATCCTACCAACCAAACACATCCTTCATTCTCACTCCTCCTCCATTACCCCTCATGTCACTCCCAATCCACTCCTCCCCCAATCCACTCTTGGCATCCAAACACCCCCTTAATAGTAAAGAAGATACGTGTTGTATATGGCTCATATGTTAGGGTGAACCGGCATTGTGGAGGAGACGCGATAAGATGGGTTGGGGGTGTGGGGCAACAACCCCGTCGGTAAGGTACATGGGTATTTTAACAAAATTGTATCAGTTAGGGAACTGGGTTTGAATATATATTCATGTAATTTATAACCATAATTTTTTAATAAGAGAAACTACAGCTGCTCAGCTCCCAAGGATGTATGTATACTCAGCCGAATATATTTAAATATCTTATGTTTATGTGATTACTTTCATTTTTCCCTTTGATCTATGTTTTATTTCTTAGCAATAAGCAAGGAAATTTTTCGGTACTAAAACAAAATTATATGTAATTTTGCAAGTTTAACTTGTCAGAAAATGTTAGATTTACAGTGCATAAAAGCTTAGACATTTGTATAAAAATTTAAACATTGGCATTTTTTTTTGAGATAGAGGAGCTAAAAGCTAAGAAAAACAAAAGAGAAAGAAATAAAGAGCATTAAAAAGAGAGCTTCATTTGCGCACAACTTTCCTCAAGCCAGTGGGGGTGATCCATTCCATTGAAGAATAGAGAGAGATGTTGGTTTTGTCTTCCATGAGTTGTAAGATCATCAGCGATAATATTGGAATCACGATCGGTTGTCTCTAAGCAAACGTTGGGATGGGCTGCCAGGTTTCGGTTCAGCTTCAGAATCTCAAGGCTGAATCTCCACGCTATACAAGTATGGAATTTCTTCATCATCTGAAGAGCCCTAGGATAATCATAGCAAATCTTGCCCAGCTTATGTCCTTTGTCTCTACAAATCTTCATTGCTTGGTTTATTGTTGCCACTTCAGCTAAAATTGGAGTGTAAATTTTAATTCCTTTGGATCTCGTAGCAAGAATTAAGCCTGCATTGGTTATGAGCAGGAATCCAATGCCAGAGTCATTAGGGGGAGGCTTCCAAGAGGCATCAGTATAAAGGTAGATGGTATTTGAAGGTTGCAAAGGGTTTGAATACTCCTTGTATTTTTTTCCAATGGATTTGAAGTAGTCCTCACATAAAGACCAAGTCCTAAAGAGATTGGAATCTAGTTTAGGCCTCCCCGAGTTGAAATCAATATTGCATCGCTCCTTCCAAATAAGCCAAGCCATTGAAGCGATTAGAGCTTTAGCAAAGTTGCTTCCCATCCAAGTTTTAAATTTAGTACTTAGCCAAGACCCATCACTAAGGTTACCAACCGTATTACTAGCAAGACCCAAACTACTAAAAAGATCTTTCCAACAATGTTGGATTTTACAACAAAGCCATAACAGATGGTCTATAATTTCAGGCTCAAGCTTACATAAGTTACATAAAGTTTGAGGACCAATATTCAAAAAGTATAAATAACATCCAGTTGGGAGCTTTCCATGAACTATTTTCCACATGAAGATTTTAATTCGAGGGAGAACACAAAGATCCCAAATATTGTGCCAAACATTTTAGACTTCCTGACTATTGTAAGGATGATTAATGTGATCATAGACAACGAAAACAATGGAGGTTCCAAGAGAATAGGAAGCCCAAATCTAGTAGTTGTTGTCATTTAAATCAATCTTGATTTTTTGAATCCATTCCCAATCTAGACATTAGCCATAAAGATTTTCCAAAGAAATATGGCATAATCTATTATTATCAATTAGACCAGAGAAAATTAGGCTTTCAAAATCAATAGTAATATTTAAAAAAGTAGGTGTTTTTTTAAAATAAGAAGGTCCATGATACAGGGGTCATTCCAAAGATTTGTATAAACAGGATTGCAAGAACTGATTTTAAAGTTTGTTTTAGGGGAATCCACAGAATTGCAAATAGTTTTGTAAAAAGCAGAAGAAGGGAATTGAGGATTCACATTTAAAACTGTCCAACCCCTATACTTGATATTGAAAATATCGATCCAAAGCTTGTTTTCAAAGTTTATATGGGAAAAATGCTTTTGGCCATTAAAGAATGCTTAACCAGTTTGAGATTACTCATTGCTAAACCCCCTTAGCCTTACTGAATGTAGTATCTAATCAACCTATATTATGGAAGCCACTTCTTTTGCCAGTCCTGCCCCAATGAAAGTTCCAAGCCATTTTAGAGATGTTGTCTAGAATTCTGTAAGGCAAGTTCATCATAGAGAGGTAGTAATTTGGGATGGAAAATATGGAGTTGTTAAGGAGGATTACCTGGCCAACAGTAGAGAATGAAGAATGATTACAAGAGTTGATTGAAGATTGGACTCAATTGTTCAAGAAATTAAGCTGGTTGACAATAAGTTTTCTAGGGGAAATATGCACACCAAGATATGTTATGAAGAATTGACCAATTTTGATGCTCAAAATCTTAGAGATAGAAGAAGCAGAGATTCATTTGTTGATCCAAGAGGGAAAAAAATTTTAGAATTGCTGAGGTTAGGATTTTGGTGCGTAATATACATATACAAGTTTAGGCATAAGAGACAGTTTCGAACAATCTTCCTAGTCGGTTTGGAAATGAGAATGAGGTCATTAGTAAAGGTCAAGTGATTAAAGTTTCTAGGAAGACTGCTATTGAAACCAGGGATTAAATTTAAAGCTTGGGCCTTGTTAATAATCACTGAAAGGTTTTAAGAGATAAGAAGAAATCGCAAAGAGGAGAGGGGATCACCTTGTCTGACCCCTCTAGAACTAGTAATCTAGCTAATTTACTTACCATTAACAAGGAAAGAGAAAGAAGCATAAGAAAGACATGCCTTGATCAAACAAATCCAACACTCAGGAAACATCATTTTATGCAGGATAGCAAGAATAACATTCCAATCGATAGTATCAAAGGCTTGTTCTATATCAATTTTAGTAATCATCATAGGAGGAGTAGAAGAGTCATTTTCTAATCTATGGGAAACTTCCTGGGCAGCTATGACATTGTCAAAAGCACTTCTACCAAGAATAAAGCCACATTGTTCAAGCCCAACAAGTGTATAAATCATAGACTTTAAGCGATTGGCTAAAATTTTTTAAAGCACTTTGTAACAAACATTGCAAAGGGAGGTTGGGCAGAAATCAGTTACTACAATCAAATTCTCTTTCTTAGAATTAAAGCAACAAAAGTTTTGCCCTAAGAGGTTGGAATATTTACAGTTTAAAAAAAAAAAAAATGAAAAATCAGCTTTATAAAAATGTTCCATAATCAAGTTTTAATAGAAAACATAAAATTTTACATTTAAAACATTAAGACTAGGGCTCTTACCTCACTCCATAGACTTGAGAGTTCGGTAAAACTCACCTTTAGAGATCGGTCTAACAAGAGCCACTTGGTTATCCTTATTTAAAACAGAGAAGTCATCTGGCATGTTGATTAGGGAATCAATAGAGAAATATGAAGAAGAAAGACAAAGATTTTTGTAAAAGTTAGAGCAACAGTTCTTGATATCCAATTGATTGGTAAAGAGAGTACCCATTATATCCTTGATTGATGGTTTCAATGCAAGCGGATTTTGTTTGAATTATGAAAACATCTTGTGTTTTGATCGCCCTTTGCCATCCAATGATTTTTTGCTCTTTGAGACCAGAAAATAACTTTTTTGATGAAGCAGCGTATCATGTTGATTGCATAAAGCTCTAAGCCAAACCTGCTTCTGGTTTTCATCAGAAGTAGAAGTAAGATCCTCCTGAGCAATGATTTCTTGCTCAATATTTTTGATTTATTCTTCTAATTGGCAAGCACCAGTTTTTCTCCACCTGAGAAAATTTTTTGGAGTATAAGTAATAAAATACAAAAAATAATGCATGGGAGAAGAGATAGTAGAAACATTCCAAGCGT
Source organism: Dioscorea cayenensis subsp. rotundata (assembly GCF_009730915.1). Lineage (NCBI taxonomy): Eukaryota > Viridiplantae > Streptophyta > Magnoliopsida > Dioscoreales > Dioscoreaceae > Dioscorea > Dioscorea cayenensis. The sequence goes on along the minus strand of NC_052488.1, from coordinate 9,419,651 downwards.
TGCAGACACTATTGTGAAAACCCTCATAATCTAACCAATAATTATGGAAATGGAAATTTTATTTTCTAATTTTAAAGGGTATTGAGGGTGTTTAAAAACAAAGGTGAATGATCAAAGTTAGTTTGAGCCAAAGAATGATTTAAAAATGTTTAAAAATGTAAAAGCCACTGGGAATTTACAAGAAACCAGTCGAGCCTTGCCCATCTCCGAGCAAGGCCCTATTGTCGATAAAACCAAGTAAACCACTGTCTTATAGACCCCAGATCATGCAGATGATTGTTTAACATAAAATTGCAGAAATGACTATATTTAGAATAGTTTTGAAATGACCCCCTGGATGATCTTCTTGACTGGTGATAGCATTAAAGTCTCCCTCAAGGATCCACGGAATGTTCATATCTTTGATTTTACAAAGAAATCTTCAAAGATATTTTTGCTCTACCAGCACCTATAAATTGCAAACTATGGAAAGAATCCATCTTTTAGTACTCGAAGAAATAACTAGATGTAAAACCTTTTTTGAAATAGCAACTGGAGTGACTTTGCCCACTCTTTTGGATAAGAAAACAATGATCCCTCCTGACAGACCAGTAGGCGGGATAGTGTGGCCCAATCCCACTGGTGCTTAAACTTATTATAAAAGAAACTGATTTGAAAAGTGGTAACTTTTGTTTTCATGAGACAAATGAAGTCTAGATTCATGTTGTTGACAATGTCATGAACATGATCAACTGTTTGACGATTCACCATACACCTAAAATTCTAGAAAATTAGATTTAAATTCTTGAAAACACTTCAAAATAAACAAAGAAAGAAGAAGAGTTAAAGAGTAAGGGTTTTCTTCCCCTTCTTCGGTTTGGTGCTATCTTCCGAGAGCTCCCTTTGAGCCAAGGCCTAAATTTTTTCTTCCTTCTGATAATTGCTAAGTGTCATCAAATCATTAAGTTCCATAGATTAGTCAGAAATCTCTAAAGAAGAGACATCCATATTTTGATCTTGAGGAGATTGGGCAATAGCTTCAAGAAGAGTATCATCTAGCATGTTTTTCCTATCTTCAAGGAGAAATATAGTTCAAAGAAGTAACTAGAATAGGATTTTGAAGGTCTTTTGATTGTCCGCCAGACTTTGAAAAGAGGGAAGAGGTACCCATTGGGACTTCCAACGGGCTACTTCCATCTTTTCCCAGGAGTGGTGACTGATAAGTGCTAAATAGTTCATACCTTTTGTATCATTTACATTGCATTCAGCATGAATTCTAACATGTTTAGCACCTAATTAGTACAAAATTTTATTCTTTTGTTCACCACAACCTTTATTTCTGTTTTAGGAAAAAAGAAGCAAATTTGGTGGTGTCTTGAAGAAAAAGATGCCAAGTTGCTGAATCAGAGCTTCACCACAGCTCACAATGGCCATGGTGCCATCTCACCATGACCTTTGTACAACCTTATCACTGTCATTATTAAGCCGTGGTAGCGTGGAACCACTGGAATCAACATAGGAGCCACAATGGCCTCACAATGGCCATTGTAAAAACCCATCAAGCCCATGATCTACCCACATAAAGCCCAAAGAGCCGTGCTAGGATGCGACTTGGAAGCCAAGTAATACCTTACTCACCATGGACATCACAATGCCTGTGGTAAGGTTATGGCATACTCGATCTTATAAATACTCTAGGTTTCTCAAAATTCATGGAGATTCTTTTACTGAATAAGGTTGGGCGACCGGAGTTCTAGAGATATGAGAAGCTGAAAATGACTTTCAAGCATATTTTAGTAGATTCCAGCAAGTTTCTCAAGGGTAATTCAATGATCATTGTTAAAGGAGGGGGCGCGAAGGCTTTCGGTGTCATCTTTTGGGATCCTCTCACCCTCAACCTTGGTAGACTTATTGGAGGGAGTTAGTGTAGTAATTCTTTAAATTCTTATCTATTCTTTACCTTTATGGTTCTCTTTCTTGCTTTAATGCTTAATTTTATGATCCATGAGAATCTAATTCGAAGGGAATTGTATGTCTAGGTCCCTTAATTATTGTTTATAAACCTGGATTAATAATTCAATAAATCTTTCTAGTCATTTGTGAATAATTGCATGTTTTCTTGAATGATATTCTTGTTAATATGGATGAGTAAGCTATGCCCTCATATTAGGAGACCCATGCTCTGTTAGATCTATGTATGCTCTAAGAGGTTAGGTATTGCTTGATCTCTGGATTAGGGTTTGATTAGATTTCTAGATTAGGATTTGATTAGCCCTTCTAGTGAAGTTCTTGAACTTAAGGCGAACATAGGAGGTCAGGGTGGAAGAGATTTCATCTTAAGTTCCTAGTGTTTAGACCTGGTTACCAAGATATTGGGACCAGTAGGCCCTTGAAATCCTCCGATCTAATACTAGAATATGATTGTCATACTCAACGCCTAACATAAGTAATAAGCAAGATAACTGTCATATGTCCACCCAACTTCTTCCAATTTTTCTTAAGTAGGCCCTTGAATTTTATTGTGTATTAAATTGTAGAAGTAAGATTAAAGAAAGAACATAAATGTTTAGGCTATTGATTAAGTGGAAAGTAAGTAATAGGTGTTTCTCACCGTTCCCGAGGGAAATATGACCCTCATATTCACCCATGAGGTATTACTTGATGACCTATGTACTTACGGTATTAACAGACCAACTGCAATATTATTCACATATTTGAATCTTTACATTTATTTTCACACACCATAATGTGCCCATCAGTGATGTATTGGAATGGAGCGATAAAGAGCAGGGAAAGTCAAAAGTCCCTTCAATGGTTAACTTTCCAGTATGGTAGGACTGTTTCCAATAGGATAATTTGCATCAAAACCTTGAGACTCATTAGAGTATTCCAAAAGAGATTTACCCTTATGCCCTCCTCTCATTGTATGTTCCCCATGTGTAGACGGTATGATTGAGGCGTCCATTGTACACTTCAGATGGAGCCACCAGTCAAAATTTTGTTCTTCATCCTCGATGGTCACTTTAGGGTGGTGAGTTGGGCTTGGTCGTCAGCCACCACCACTAAGACCATAGCCACAAAAGCCATCTCTTCCGTGTTTACTAGACCATTATGATCAGTTTCAACCAGCGACCATAATCTCTGTCAATAAGAGGATTAGTTTAGGTTTGAGTCAGTGCCTCAGCGATGCCACTTTGCCCTTCATCGACAACATCAACTTGCATCCCAGTAATAGTCTACACTAACTCTAGAACCAAACGTTCAGAGGGTGCTTGCTGCTCGGGTTGCAAGTGAAGGTGTAGCTTGCTTCGCCATGGTCGACTCTCCCATAGCTATAACAATAGACTAGTAATTTTCCATAAAGAACCAAGATAAAAACACAATGATCTCCATATCTAACCCAAGTACCCTGCTTCAAGGGCTGAGTTAAATCTAATTCAACACAAATGCGGTTGAACTTTTCCTTGGCCCTATCAAGGGTGTGTTCATCTACTTTGTGAACATTGCAAAACTAGGAAGCAATTTGCTCTAGGATGTCCCCTTCCCACGGATCCATTGGCAAGTGTTATAACTAGATCCACACAGCTGCAGATGTAAGCCATTCAAAAGTGGATGGAAGGTTTATTTCCATGGCAATAACTAGAGAATATGTCCAGCAACAGTCCACAGTCCTTCCCATAGGAAGTGTGATTGCATCTAATCATTCTCATGACGAATATAGTAATATCCCTTTGGGAGATTAACTATAGTAAAAGCTCTTAATCCTCTCAAAGCATCTGCTAAAGTTAGTTTAGCTTGATCCAAGGGAAGGGATTTGCCCAAGAATTTTGCATATATTAAGCTTTGCATTGAGCCGGGCATCATTGTCGATTGTGACAAAAGATCAAGCCATTCTTTTGATTTTCTCAAAATGCTTTTTTTGAGATGAAGAGGAGTTTCCATATTGAGAGGTTTAGAGCCAGTGGAGACCACATTTGCCCAGAAGTACAAAGCTTAGTTCCCGGAGGGGGTTTGGATGTCGATCGCCCCGAAGGGCCCATTTGGAGAAGTATTCAAGAGCGAAGAGGATGGACGGAATTGGAAGGGATTAGTCTAAGTTCACAGCATAGTTGCCATTTAGAAGTCTAGACACTTGTGTTTATAAGCTTAAATACTGGATGTGAAGATTGGAACATTCAGGTATTGAAATTTTAAACACTTGGATTGGGTTCAAATTAAAAAGAATTGGAGTAAAACAAATCTAAATAGTTGCCTAAAGGAAAAAGGAAAAAAGAACAACCCCCCACCCCCACCCCCAAGCGATAGTATACCTAAATATAAACAGTTGTAGTCATGATCTAAACACCTAAGTTTAGAATCCTAATACTAAATATAAAAGATGTAAATAATTGGTTTAAAAATCTATACATTGAATGTTGGTTTAAACATACAAGAAATTATGTATAAATATCTAACCCAATGGGTGAAAAGTACAAATACTCAAATAAAGAAACAAAAAATACTTAAATAAAAAAACTAATCAGTAGTGTAGAAAAAAAATTAAACACTTGTTTATAAAAATCTAAAAAATGGCATTTATAAATATAAATACTTGTGTTTAAAATTTAAAATAGTGGTAGAAAAATCAGAACATTTTTGTTAAGATACTTAGGGTGCGCTTGATTCGGTTATAAGAATAGTACAAGTAGTATAGTAAAGAAAAAAATTATTGAAGTACAGTACAACTGCTTGTGTTGTTCTATGTTTAATGTTTATTGGACAACACAAATATTTTTGTACTGTTTAGTATCTGATTTACAAAAGTTTAGAACAAAAAATTATAAAATTTATTTAATACCTTTTTTACTATTCAATATTTGTCTTACAATATAAAAATGTTTACCACAATATGGTATGAGAATCCAAGATTTGATCCAAATATAACACAATTTAAAAGACTTTTAATCCACAACCAACAAACTCCTATTAAAATTCTAATCCTAAAACAACAAACAAATAGATAAATAAATAAATAAATGTTATCACAATGCCCTAGAATAAAGAATTTAAAAAATAAATCTCATCTTTATCCAAAAGGAAACAAAAACCTCAATAAAACAATTTGAGTGTCATATTATGGAGTAATCACGCATGTGTATGTTGTAGCCGATGGAAAATCGTGCAACACTGGCATTGTCTGCTTCGACGAAAGGGAAGGAAGTTCGTTATGACCTAGTTACACCTAATCCGTTTCAAATATATTAGTATTTTTTTTTTTTTGGTGAACAATAAAAATGGTCCCTTACCTTTGTGTGTGTTTCTATTTCGGTCCTCCAGCTTTAAAAAGTTAGGAGTTGGTCTTTTACCTTTAGTTTTTATTACAATTTAGTCACCCGAGTGCACGCCGTTAACGGCAATTCCATGTGACATATGATGTGTCACATTTTTTCAAAAGGGACAACCTCATAATCCATCTCGAACTCCAACGTGGATGCCAAGTCAGACCCTCTTTGAGAGTTTGAAGACCTTCTTTTCATCCCCAACTTTCCCTTTCTCATCTCCAACACCCTACTCTGAAACCTGCACTCCACGATTATGTGATCGTTTCACCATTAAGCCAAGGAAGAAGGAGAACTTTAACCACAAAGGAAGGTTAATCTCTTCTCATTGTCAATCTTTTCTCATTGTCAATTAATATCAATTTATTTCTCAAGTTCTTGTTGTGGTTCTTAAGTTGTAGAGATAGGTTATATTTGGAATATATATCATTACACTTATAAAGTTGCATTTGGTTCGCTATGGCAGAGGGTTCAAATCCATTACAATTCATATTTTATATATACACCACACACACATTGTTAGCAAAGATTAAATCAATGCATTTTTTTTTTGTTTATAACCAACTAATCATCCCCATTCATTGGAGCACCCACCACTGCAAGTGACATGCTTTTCTCTTTATAATACATTGTTAATAATACATTGAATTATAGTGTGAAAAAGTAATAAATAATAGGGTAAACAAATAAAATTCTCCTCTACCTTTATGTCTTTAGGTGTGCTTTTTATTATGGTTTAATTTGAGTTTACTACTAAGTTTAATTGTTTTGACTGTTATTTTAATGCTTGTTGTGAACTTTATTAGGGGTTATTATGAAGAATTGTTTGGTTGGTTAAGGTAGTCTTGTTGTGAACTTTGTTTTTCTTTCCTTTTACAGCCTAGAAGAGATGGGGATCAACCAGTAAGAAAAAATCAACAGCTAAGGTAAAATTAAATTATATTATATTTAAAATTAAATCATGAACTAATTTTCCACTTGCAATGTTTAATTGAAGTCCTTAAACTTTACAACAAAATGCTAGTTTTCAAATTGAATTTCAAGGTGACAATAGCATTAGAACAACTGAAGGAAAAGATTTAGAATTATACGCACAATTGAATTGTGGCCCCATTTAATTTCTTCAAATAATATCCTCTTTGAGACCTAGAATACCTTACCTTATATTTTGAAATATTGTTTTTAGTTTGATCAGGCTGTTGTAAATAGTGGAGCTTGTCAAATAGAAGCTGTAACAACACAATCACAAGTAAATCGTGCCATGTTTAATTTCTTTTATTGACCACACTTTACAACAAAATTCTACTTTAAAATATATAGAGTAATAATAATAGTGGAAGAAATGAAGGAGAAGCTTTGCAATCACAGGTACAATTAAATTGTGGCATATTGAATTTCTTCTAGGATTGTCTTATTTGAGTTTTTCAAGACCTTAGCTTTTAAAATGAGTGTTGTTTTTTATTTCTTCAGGGCATTCAGTGGAACTACTCAAATGGGAGTTGCATTAGCACATGTAAAGTCAATTATGGTAGTTATACCATGTCTAGTATCTTTTAAATAATCAAACTTTGTAACAACCTACTGATCTTAAAATGTCAGGGTAATAGCAAAACAGGTAGTGAAGCTTTAACATCACAAAATGAGCATGTTACATTACAGGTAGCTACAATAGCCCACTATAAGTTTATAAGATACTACTTTCATTTCTACTAGGTGCATTTGTGTGAAAAATACTCTCTTTGTTTTATTTAGAAGAAAGGTCATCCAACTTGTATAAATCTTGCTAGGCACCAACAAAGACAATAAGTAAGACAAGTGCCATCGAGGCATATGGGAGGAAAGACTAAAGATGGAAATGGAGCCAGAGGAAAAAGAAAATTAGCCTAATTAATTGAAAATGATCAAGAATAAGACAAGAGAAAGCTTTGTAATGGTGCACATTGCCATTGGGGAAAATGTGCAAATTGTGTAAAATTTACCTTAGTTTTCTCAGGGTAGTAACATATGAAACAAACTATTTTTGTTTTTCTTTGAGAACCTATATCAAAATGTAATGATGTACACAATATCGATTTGCATTTGTTTTGTAGTTTTTGAAGAACAATGTTTACAAATGCAATTTCAGATTGCCTTTTGCATATTTATCCTTTTAAATTTGTTTCAAGTGTGAGTGCTTAATTTATATAATTTTTTAGCAAAAACTTTACAAGCACAGATCGAATCACATGAAAAATATAATTTTGCAAACTTTACACAATCACAAGTTTTAGCAATCAACTTTTATAATTTCTCCCAAGCTTTCGGTCCACCGGTCGTTATCCTTCTTGCTGATGTCAATACAATGATTAACCTTTCTTTGTGGTCGCTATCCGCTATCTTCCTTGACATAATGGTGAAGCCACCACCGGATTGTGGAATGAGGATTTCAGAGTAAGGTTTAAGAGGTGGGAAGGGGAAAATTGGGGCAAGAGAATGATTTCATAGCTTGATCTTGAAAATGATCTAAATTGGCATCTGTACTAGCGTCTGAGATGGATTATGAGGTTGTCAACTTAGAAAAAAATGTGACATGTCATATGCCACGTGGGATTGCTATTAACGGCGTGTGCTCGGTTGACTAAATCGTAAAAAAAAGTAAAGGTAAGGGACAAATCATAATTTTTTAAATCTCGGTGATCAAAATAGAAACACAAAAAAAGATAAGACACCATTTTGGTTGTTCACCCTTTTTTTAAGTAGGGACAATATGGCCTTTAAGTTGTCTTGTACCACAATTAGATTTTGGACCATGTTTTTGGTGGTGCAAAAAAATTATCTAGTTGTGTTGTACTGAATCTATCATTTTTATTGTACTCTCACTCTATTTGTAAATCAAACAAGTAGCAATAAAATTTGTTATGTGTTGTCCCTTAAAATCATGTGTATCAAACGGACCCTTAGGGTGAGTTGAGGGACATAAAAACTTAAATATCTATTTCTATAAAAGTACAAAATACTAAAATAATATGAGAAAAAAATCATAAGTAAAGAAAACTAAGCAATACTGATGGCATGTTTCATGCTTGTATTGTTTTCTTGTATACTTGATGTGTCTAAGATGCCATCACTACACCAAAGTAGGCCTTTCGCGGCATTTTTATCGCGGCATTTTACATAAACACCAGCCATATATTACATTTAACGGCGGCCTTTGACTTAAACACCGCCCAAATTGTTTCGCGGGGTAACAAAAAACTTTGGCGCGAGAAAGCTGATCCATTAGCGGTGTTTGTTTTAATAAACGCCGGTAATGTGTTTCATTGGACCTGGGTTTTGAGAGTAAAATGCCGGGAATTAAATCAGATTAGCGGCGTTTGACAATATTTTCGTGTCAAACGCCGGTAAGTTCTCATTAAACACCTATGAGCTTGTCGCCCTTTCCCTTAATCTCATTCTCCCCAGCGATCAGCCAGCATCCTCCCCAGCGATAGGCCACCATCATGTCTATCGATTGGCCAGGAACTTCTCATCCTTGACATCTGCAACTTCCCCAGTGATCAGCCACCATCTTGCCCACCGACCGGCCGGGAACTTCTCATCCGTGACATCGCCATCTTACTGATTGGGTAATTTTGTAGTTTTGTCTAATTTTTTTCCTAGTTTCCTAATTTCGTAGCTCCCTTGAAGTGAATCATCGGCCATTGATTTGATTTGCACTTCCTGTGTTGGACCTGAACGTTCTAGGGTTTTCCATAGGTGGGTTTCACTTTTCAATTGAAATAGCCCGCTAGGGTTTTCTGCAAGTTGGGTCCTTCTCATCTACTCCACTGGGTTTTCGCTTGGCTCCCTATTTCAGGTTTGCATATCTCATCTTTCCTATTTTTTTATATTGTGATATTTATATGTGTTCTTTGTTGATTAATTATGCTTGTTAACCAATAATTAAACATCATGTTTGATAGCAGCCTAGGGTTGGGTCCTTCATTCATTTAACCAATTAGTAACTGTTACTGGTAATTTAACAGGACTTCATTCATTTAACAGTCTTGTTTCTTTTAGTTGGGTGGGTTCTGTCTTTATTCATTACAGCTTCCTCTTGGCCACAATGGACCAACTTGTGATTTAAAAACATATAAACTATGAAAGCTTGACCCCACTCTGCTTCTCATCCTCCATTTCCATGTCTATTAGATTTCCATGGCTGACTTTATAAAGGTTTAGAAACAAATAAATAGATTTCATTATATGTGAAGATATTGATGGATTGACTTTTACACAACTAATTACGATTTTCATGCATGTTCAGTCTATTTTGATGTGCCATTTATATGTGAATTTTAAAGTTTTACTTTCTCTATTTTATTTGCTCTGATTGTCAAATTTTGCTTGTGGTCATGAGAGAAAAACAAACTTTTTTCTTTAGGTTTTTGTGGGCATCAGCTTCTTTTGTTTCATGCTGTTTTATTGTTAATGATGTTGCTCCCTTCAGCTGCTAAATTTTGTATGCATTCATCTTGTAATTTAGAATTACAAACATATAGGGAAATTGAACTTCAAAAATAAACATACAGACTCTAAAGCATGTCAAGCATGCAACTTTATTCTTAAACAAGAACATAAGTCCGACTAACTTTTTTGATTTGTGAAAAAGTATAGTGGGTTTTTGGGTGTAGATTTTATATTTGTGAGTTATTTATTCGTTTGTATTTATCTTGTTTACTAATGGTCTTTACTATTGGGCAAGAACATACATTACAATTATGTTTTGTTTTGTGTAAGATACATATCCACTCAATAATTTCTACCATAATTTCTATTAATTTATTAATGTATGTATGCTTTTCAAATTCTAAGCATCAAATCACTCTTTTTAAAAAAAAAACAAAAAGGTACATAGATGGACAATAGTTGGATGAATAAGTCAAGACTAAGTCAAGAATATGTGGATGGAGTTGACAGATTTCTTGATTTTGAATTTAATAATTCAAGCAGCGATAATAAGATTATTTGCCCATGTGTAAAATGTGTGAATGTACGTTGGCAATCACGTGAAGTAGCATTCGATCATTTAGCATGCGATGGTATTCTACAAGGGTATACTTGCTGGTTTTTCCATGGAGAAAGTGTTCCTTCTACAAACATTTCTTCAACTAGTTCTACTAGTCATCTTGGGACAAACAACCCATCCACCGGACAAGATGGTATGGAGGAATTGTTGTGGGATGCCTTTAACATGCAACATCACCTTGATGCCCCAGAATTTGTTGCTTCACATCCTACTGATGAAATGGAAGATGGTAATGAAACCCACCAAGGGTTAAATGAAGAACAACCTTCTGAGGAAGCGTCAAAGTTCTACAAACTTCTCGAGGATATGAATGGCAAGCTTTATGACGGGTCGAAACACTCTACATTGTATTTTTGTATCCGTCTTTTTCACTTAAAATGCATGTGTGGTATGACTGGTAAAGGGTTGGATTACTTGATTGACTTTTTGAAGGAGTTTTTTCCAATGGCCGCAATTCCTGCAAATAGTCGAAAATCAAAGAAGGTCATAAAGGATCTAGGTCTCGGGTATGAGAAAATCCATAGCTGCCCAAATGACTATATGCTTTATTGGGATGAGAACTATAGTCAACAGTCATGCCATGTGTGCGGCACATCTCGATGGTTGTCTGTTGAATATACTTGGGATGAAAATGTTAATGGTGATCAAATAGTCCATAAGCGACCGGCTAAGGTTCTGAGGTACTTTCCTTTAATACCAAGACTGCAGAGGATATTCATGTCCTCAAAAACTTGTACTGATATGTCTTGGCATGCTAATGGTCGCAAAAACGATGGCAATTTGAGACACCCAGCCGATGCTAAGGCATGGAGATCGTTTGATACTAGATACCCGGACTTCGCTTATGATCCTCGAAATGTTAGGCTTGGCCTATCCTCTGATGGTTTTAACCCATTCAAGTTGTTAAGCACATCGTACAGTACTTGGTCAGTGGTATTAATTTCTTACAACTTGCCACCTTGGATTGGAATGAAACAATCCTCCTTTATTTTGTCCATGATTATTCCAGGTGACAAGGGTCCAGGTAATGACATTGATGTATTCATGCAACCTTTGATTAAAGAATAAAAATAGTTATGGACTGGTGTGGAGACATATGATGCATCCTTGAAACAGAATTTTTGCATGCGAGCAGCTTTGCTATGGACTATAAATGATTTCCCAGCATATGCCAATTTATCAGGTTGGACCACAAAAGGAAAATATGCATGCCCTTGTTGCACTTCACATACTTCTTGAAGGTGGTTAGCCAATGGGAGGAAATTTTGTTACATGGCACATCGTCGGTGGTTAAATGAAAATCATCCATACATATTCCAAAAGCACTTGTTCGATGGTACAATAGAGTTACGTGGACCTCCTTCAATCCCTATCGGTTCAGACGTTTTACTAATGCTAAAAGATGTTCAACCAATCTATGGAAAAAAGAAGAAATGTAACTTGAGTAAATCAACAACTTCAACTTTAAGAAAAAGACAACGGGATGGTGATGTAGATAGTGACGATGATGACCAACATGAAGATGGCCCGCATGATGCAGAGTTATGGAAAAAGCGAAGTATCTTTTTTGATTTGCCGTATTGGGAGCATAACCTACTACGCCATAACCTTGATGTCATGCACATTGAGAAGAATATTTGTGAGAATATAGTTGGAACTATTCTTGACATTAATGGGAAATCGAAGGATAACATGAAATCTAGAATTGATATGGTCGAAATGGGAATTCGCCATGAGCTTCATCCAGAATATCTTTCAAATGGAAGAACAAGGCTACCCCCTGCTTCATTTTCGATGACAAAAAAGGAGAAGGACATGTTTTGCCAAGTTTTGAAAGATATCAAAGTCCCGGATGCATACTCTTCAAATATTTCAAGATGTGTGAATCAGAAGGAAAGAAAACTGCATTCTCTAAAATCACATAATTGCCACGTATTATTGCATGACTTGCTCCCAATTGCCTTACGGTCATCAATATCAAAGCCAGTTACACATGTAATTTCAGAACTTTGTAATGTCCTTAAAATTCTATGTGGTTAAGTTCTAAATGTAGATGAGTTGGATAAACTTCAACTTCGAGCCACAATTTGTTTGTGCCAGTTGGAGAAGATTTTTCCACCTTCATTCTTTACTGTAACGGTGCATTTAGTTATTCATCTTCCTCTTGAAGCTAAACTAGGTGGGCCCATTCATTACCGGTGGATGTATGCTATTGAACGGTACTACTTTATTTGTAGTACCTTTGTATAATTATATTACCCAACACATCTCTTTATAATACTAATTACATGTATTCAATATAGGTTTTTGCTCAAGTTAAAAACTTATGTGCCAGCCAATTGGACCAGAGGGTCAATTATTAGCTGGATTTTTGGGGATGCTTGCATGATGTGGTCAGCGGGTTGGTCTTCATTATGAAAATTGGCATAAAGTGCCAAAGACTTTGAAGGAGGAACTACTAAAATTTGTTGAGGTGAGTGGTACACTTAATCAGAAAATGAATTTACTTGATTGTATAGTGGTAAGGAAAATATCTATATTACAAAAGAATTGATAAAAATAGTAATCATTCTCAATAATTTATATCATGAACTTGATTGTATAGTTGTAAGGAAATTATATCATGAACTTGATAATATAGGTGTTTTTCTTGAATAGCTACGATTCATTTTCAAAATTTCAAGGGAGTTTGTACTGAAATCTTTTCGGAAAAAGTGGCGTGATTACAAGCATGACTTGAAGAAATGCTACTTTAAAAGAGAGGTTGGACCACAAGCAAATAAAGATAATCACCCAGATGGGACGATTCGTTGGCAATGGGAAGAGTTGGTGGACTTTTGGTATTCAAGGAAAGGGGAGGTCAGTATAAATTTTGGTTTTATGTTACTTGTAAATAACATTCAACTCACTTCTTACTGCATGTCATATATAGGATGCTGAAAAAATTGGTCATGCATGTAGAATGCAACAAAAATACACACATACGTCGGGATCAAAGAGTTTTGCAAGGAAGAAGAAAGAAATGGTACACAACTATATTATCAACTCAACAGTTACTAATTGTTGTTATTAGTTTTTGTATGTAAGGTTTATTATTTTTTTTAGTACTTTCTATCGAAGAGTTTGAAGGACATGTTTAATTGCAGGAGCTTTCAAGAGGAGAAAAAATTGGACGTTTTGAATTTTTCAAAGCTACACACACAAATAAAGATGCATCCCATGTGAATGTGGAAACAGAGAATATTTTGGTAAGAATAAATTGCTTTCTAAAAATGTAATTTGTGTTAATTTACATGAAAGCACGCACTGTGTTTAATAACTTCATCACCAATTGATGTAGGAGCAAGCAAATAAAATGTTAGGTCAATATGAAGGCACAAATGATGATGCACACATGGTTGAATCTGAAATCTTGACAAAAGTCATAGGAAAAGAAAGGCATGGCGAGTCAGAGGGCTTGGGTTAGGGCCAACGCCTAAGATGGACTATGGTTCATCTACTAGCAAGGTGTCTACAGGTGCTAGCAACAAAACAGGGAAAAGTGATGACAACTTCAACCAAGAGTTGGTGCAAAGGGTCCAACAGTTGGAATAAGAGCGTGAGCAAGAACGACAAGATCGTGAGCAGGAACGTGCTCATTACAACGCTCTTGTTACTTTTCTACAAAATCGATTTCCCGGTGAAGATGTCCCTCTTCCTAATATAGGTGCATCGTCTGCACAGTCTCAGGTATAATAGAAGTGTTAATAATTTATATATTTATTTGTTCTTTGTGATCATTTCAATTTTATTACAGAACCATTCTATTGGAGCAACTACACCAGAAGCTAATACAGGTGGCTCAGGTTGATGATCAATCAGGTATTGAGAAAAAACTAGTTTTTCACTTGTGGCTCTTAAACTCACATGCATAAACTATGAGTAACTCATCATTCTTTCATTATTAATTTATAAACAGCTTCTGTGCAATGTTGAACTGTCATTTAGAATTCAATTAATTATGTGCCAAGTGTGAAGTATAATAGGTGAACACCTAACATTCTGGAAAGTTTTAAATTATGAAGGATATCAAAGGGGCTGATCCTTCTATCATGGCATCAACCTTTAATGAACTAGTCTAGTGCTCACTCATTATATATTTTTTTGTTTCCTATGTTTCCATAACTCTCATGCTTAAACATTTTTGATATTTTGGAGATGTTTTGAGGTAATGAGTGATCAAATGTAAAATAGTCTGAAACAATTCTGATTGAATGAGTGTGTCCAAGTGCACAAAGAATGATTTATCTTTTTAAAAAAAAAGATAAATCATTTGGTGACTAAATCAATGGTCTGACGTGACCAGGACCAGACCTGGCTCAATGAATTGGATGGATGAAATTTTAGCCAGGTTCGTTCATTTGGTAACTGAATCAAGTGTTTCCCAGATGTGGTCCTTGTATTTGTGGTCCTCTTCCCAAATTGGTAATGCATGAATAGTGCTTCTCTAGCTATTCATATGGGTCTTGTGTCATAAGCTTTGTACCATCTTTGCTTCTCTCCAGTGCACTGCATGTTCATATGATTAACTTTTCCTGCCATTTGGTTAATTTCTTATCATTTAATCATATTTCTGTATTAATGTATTGAATTGCCATTGGACTTGGACTTGGACACTATATTATATGTGTATGTGTAGATATATATGGATATTTTCCCATTTAACTAGGGCAGCCATTAAAAGTTCACAAAGAAGTTTCAGCATGCCAAATTTGGTTATTCATTCCATTTGCAGCTTCTAAAGTTTAGTTATGACAATCCTGATTGAATGAGTGTGTCCTTCCGTTTATTCAAAATACTGTGTGACATATGTGTCTGCTTCAACTTTTAGCTTTTCTTCGTCATGAGGAGTGGCTTCTATTTTGTTTAGATTTGTCTTTGTTGATATTTTAATGTCTTAGATGCATAAGATGCAAGCATCATTGTGAATTTTATTTATGTTTAGATTTGTGCTTCCACTTTATTTATGTTCTTTTATTTTATATAACATGTGTAGTTATTTTATATAACATCTTTTATTTTATTTATGTTTAGATTTGTGCTGACTCAATGACTGAAGATGCTCAAGTACTCCTTATTTTATTGACTGAAGATGCCAAGTGTGAAGTAGTCGGTCAACAATGATGACTGGTCAATTTAGTTGTTCTTTGAACCGATATTATGTTCAATTTGGTGTTTGAATTTAGGTTTAATTACCAGATTAATCCCTCTATTATAGTAAAAGTGCCTTTTTAGTCCTCCTATTATTTTTTGTCCTTCTAGGATCCTTCTATTTTACCATTTAGTGAAATAAAAGTCCCTCTTAAGGACCTTCTAGGGACAAATGATATAAGAGGGAAGGACTTGTATTTCACTAAATGGTAAAATAGAGGGATCCCAGAAGGACAAAAAATAATATGGGGAGTGAAGGGACACTTTCATTATAATAGAGGGACCAATCTGGTAATTAAACCTTGAATTTAAGTTGGAATATGTTGTCAATTACTATAAAACAGGTTGCAAACATTACTTTAAAACAGGTTGTAAACTGAGTTTGTGTTTTTTGACCAATTTTGTTGCATGTCTCCCTAATTACAATTGTGTGTAAAAAACCTTGGATAAAATTGTTGAAGACTATTGTTTGCAATTTAAATTATTGAATGGTATAATTGTTTCATGGTTGTAGGTTTAAGAATAGGTTTTAGTGGTTTTAATGTATTAATTGGATGGGGAAATATAGAAATGCTGGTAAAGAAACATTGTGCACCATTTCCCAGCGTTTTTTACAAACGCCAGCAAATATCACAAATTGCGCCGCCACAAGCGCCGCGAGATGGCATCATGTTACGGCGATTATTGCGGCGTTTTACGCTACAACAGCCGGGGAAGATTCAGGTTAGGTGAGTTAATCAAATGACCTTTACCGGCGTTTTATTAATACAAACGCCGGAGATGTTCCGGCGTTTTATATAAAAATGCCGCCCCTTTACCGACAATGACAACCCCGGCTGTGTTGGCGGCGTTTATGAGAAACGCCGTACGTCATACAGGCGGCGTTTTAAAACGCCGTTAAAGATTAAAAAAAAACGCCGGAAAAGGGTAAATATGGTGTAGTGCATGTTTAATGGTTGGTTCCTTTTGAGCCTAGTGCTCTTTTAGCATGTCCAATGGATGTTCCATTATTGAATGATTAGATATGTTTTGTTGCAAGGTCACCATCATATTATAAGTTCTTAGGTCCACTTGTTTTCTATCTAGTGAGTATGATTTAAATCAGTGAAGAGTTTACTTCCTATGCAATGGGGGTAGGTGGGGGCCACCATCCCCTAACTTGTGGATAGCCCCCTACGATTTGATATTTTCAAAAATTAAAAAAAAAATATGTAAATTTAAAGTTTATAGGGAGTTTGCTGCAAAATATCAAAAAATAAAACCCATTTCTATCAATCACATGATGGATGATGGGACCTTTAACTTGCAGATGACCCCCTAGGTTTTAAGATATTAGGCATTTTAAAACTTTAATTTATATATAAATCTAAAATCTATACGGAATTAAGTTGCAAAATATATAAAAAAGTAAAAGCCTTCAATCCTAGCCCATGTTCATCCACTCTTTAGCCTCCCCGACCTCCACTGACCCGACCTCGGTGCCCGTCTTATTTGTGTGTTGTTATTGATACTGACTTTGCAGATGAACTTTACTTTATTTTATTTTATTTTATTGGGATTTTGTTTTGAGTCCTTCAACTTTGATAGCTAGTTTTGAAGACGAAGAGTATGTCATTGCTTTTATTTGAGATTGTTTAATTCTATTTAATGTTGATTTATACTAACTAGTGGGTAATACTATGGTGGGCTAATGTGTTTCTGTCGATTATGTAAATTTTTATTTCCACGGATTATCTTGCTTCTTGCAGTTGTGGTTCTTGTAGACATTGTTTCGAATATAAATTTTTTATTGCTTTTAGGAGTGAATTCATGTTGATTAATTATTTCATATGCTATTGTTTGTCAAGGAGTTTTATATTTACATGTTTGTGTTGAGAATTAGGGTTTAGGTCATTAATCATTATATGGAAAAAAACATTATTCTATCAAACAGTAAAAATGTATTCTACTTGGCCAAGTGTGATAAAATTAGATACTTAGTTTTGAAGGTATCTTAGGAATTATGAATGCTATATTCCATGACAACCAAAATATTGTGTTTGAGACATTGATAATTTTGGTTCAACTTTTATGTATGACTTTTTCTAATTGCGTTCAATTTTTATGTATGACCTTTTCTAGGTTAGTTCAACTTTGATATGATGAGAGATTGAGAATATATTTTTATTTGGGTAAACAACCTAAATGGTATCTTATTTTTTTGTGTGTTTCTATTTTGGTCACCTAGCTTTCAAAAGTTATAATTTAGTCCCCTAGTATAAATTTTTGTTATGATTTGGTCAGCCGAACATACGCCATTAACGGCGATGACATGTGGCATATGCTAGGTCAGATGCCATTGAGAAAAGATATGCCATGTAGTATGCCACATGTGATTGCCGTTAAAGGCTTTGTTCAGGTAGTCATATCGTAACAAAAACTAAATGTAAGTGGCCAAATCATAACTTTTCAAAACTTGGTGACCAAAATAAGAACACACGAAACGTTAGGGACCATTTAGGTTGTTTACCATTTTTATTTTTATTGCATTTTCTAGTCTACTCTAGAATTTCGCCGCCCACTCCCCAAGGTTTGATTTATGGATCTGCCACTACTCTTATGCATGGTTATGGCTTGTAGGATGTAGATATTAGCTCACTTAAGCTTTCCTTTTAAGTTTATTTTTTTATGCTAGGGGAGACTCTAAATGTGTGTCAATGTGTTGATTCCTACTAGCAATTGGAAGATTTGTTCTGTTATTTTCCTTGTTTAAGCCTAGATTGATGCCTAAGTTATAGTTCTTTCTTCCTCTAAGCATAAGACTTGAGTTATGCTATTTATAGGATATCTCAAGAAGGCTTGATTTGGCTTTGGAAGTGGGTTAGGATGAGAGCTATTCCGAGTAAGTGATTCCATATAAAGCTTTTCAGCTATAGTTTTGTTATATATAAATCTCATCTATATGTATTTCTAATTATATATCTACTTGTGTATTATTCTTTGTTTACTTGGACATAAATTGGTTAATGCTTTGATAAGTAGGATTATGTGAACTTTGGGGTTTACACTTTCATTTCACAAATGAGAGCTTGGATACTTTTATTTTTGAGTTGTTCTATTCATTTTATTTATAATGGAATTCCCACCAGGGTTATCATCTTTTAAATTTTGGCATGTAGTAAGTACTCCACTTGTATTATGATTTTAAAATGTTGATTTTCTTTTATTGATTTTTTAACCATCCATGTTATTATATATGTATATATTATGTGCATGAGTTACTTCCATTACCATCCACTTACCCCATTGCCATTCTCAATGTTTAAAGCATCAGGTAATTGATTGGTTATTGGCTAATTTCGTTAGTTGACCTTTAACTGTTTACACATCAAAGGCATTTCCATTAGTTTTAAGTAAAGCATAGTAATTGTTATATTATTAAATGGATCTCATTAGTATAAGCTTGACTTTTTACACATTAGAAGCATTATTTTTTTAAAAGAAAATCTATTGTTTTAACTAGGTTCTTTTCATAAATTATGTACTTAATTATTACATAGCTGCAGTAGCTTTGTAACATGATGTTCAATTTCTCGGGTTATTAATTAATTAATTTATTCATTATTTTGAAATTAAATTGTTTTTTTTCTTTTTTGAAAAATGAGATATTGCAAAATTATTGCAATTCATAAAGTAGTCTCCAAATGTGTTGTTTTCTAACACAATCAATATGGGTCAGTATTGACCATGTCGACATGAACTCTATTATTGAGATTATAGTTTTGCACCATTCCTTTGGTGAAACAATAGTGGTTTGAATATCTTACTCAGGCCACTAAGGTAAAATAAATGGATTTTGCTATTTCTGACTTGGGCCACTAAGGTAAAACAAATGAGTTATGATATTTCTGACTCGGGTGTTGCCGAGGTAAAATAAATGACCATAATAAATTGGAGACACTTAAATATTGGAAAACCACTTTGCCATGATTCTATATTTTGATAAATGTTTATGGATGCCAAAACTGGATTTATGATAATTTGAACTTAATATTCAATTATGCTATATTCCTTACACATATTTGTACCCTTGTACAGTCTTTTACAAAGTGATGTTTTAAATCTATGAACTCTGTTGATCTGAATTTTGTTTTTAGTGGATTGTTTTTTTGTGCTTTTTAAAACTCATCAAGTTGTTGATTGTCTCTTATAGATAAGGAATAAGGTCTTGTAAGAGTTAGCCTAGCTAGGTCATCGAGTAGTGCATATTCCTTTTGGGTGGGAGTGTTATTAGCACTTGTTTTTGTTATAGTTGTTTATCTACTAAACCCCGGCCTTTGTATCCAAACCTTAAATTGGTAGTTGTCAAGACTTTGTGGTTTTGCTATCTATGTATTTTATATATTGTGTTTTCTACTCTGTTTACGTTATATAGCTTCACATATCCTTTGTGTCTAGACCTTATGGGTGTGCAATAGTATGTCCATGTTCTAGGCTCGTCACAACGGGTTTGGTGCATGACCTCTATCATCCATTGGTGCTCCATTAATAAATGCAAATGAATTATATTATGACTATCATGGCTAATAAGCTAGAACTATAATCAAAACACATAATACTAACATGGAGTTTCTTGGGAAATTGTTTGATGCTAACTGGTATACACCTTCAGCACGCAAATGACAATGAGTGTTCCTCACCCCTTGGAGACTCAAGAACCACCGGCGAACCCTTCCTGGGCTGAAATTGAGAGGGCTACTAATCCTCGAACGAAGTTGTCTCTTCTGATTGATGGTACCACTAAAATGCTAATGAGAATGAGATTTCAGCATGTTTTGTATGCAAAGCTATTTGGGAAAGCGGCTATCTTTGAGTATGTGAAAACTACCCTTCTAGGTCAGTGGAATGTTTTTGGTAAGATGGTGATCTTTCACATGCTAAATGGTTTTATGTTGATAAGATGTGAAAAATGATGAAGTAAAACAGAAGATCATGTTTGGTAGCCCTTGGTCTATAAATGGAATGACTCTCCAACTTACACAGTGGCAGCCATACTTTTAGCAGACAACAACCAAGCTTTCTAAAATAAGGGTTTAAGTACAACTGCGTAATCTCCCAGTGGAGTTTTGGGATGGAGAGGCTCTGGAATCCCTAACAGAACCATTAGGAAGACTTGTTAAGGTCGATGAGTTCACATCGTCTCTATCCAGGGCTTGGTTCACCAGGTTTTGTTTAGAGATACATATTTCTCATCCTTTGAAGGAAGGTTTCTGGCTTGAGGATGATGAAGGTAAAGTGTTTGTTCTCATCCTCTATGAAAGTCTTCTAATGTTCTGCTACCATTGTGGAATGGTAGGACACGGTACCAAGACTTCCAATCATTTGTAAGGATTTGTCCTGGGAGAAGACCCTGCCGATGCTCACTTTGGAAATAGGATTAGTAATGACCATAGGGATATCTTGCCGGTCAATAAATCCCCAACGAATGATGAGGGCCATCATTATGTTAGTTGTGCGGCCCCAGTAGGGGACAAGGACATACCAGATGAACACAATTTTGGTGCTTGAATGGTTGTCCTGCACCAGTGTGGCCATGGTTGTGGTTGGGGTGGTGCCATAACTCCGACATCATGGGTTGAGCACGTGAGGAGTGGAACATTAACATATGATTTTCAAGACATTAATTCCAGCCAATCCTGAGGCACGTTGGATATAGTTTCAAGCCATATATGTGTAGATACACCATCCTCACAGGCTCCTCATGGTAAGGGTGGGGCTAGTTTGAGAGGCAGGGGAGGAAGATCTGCCCATGACCGAATCCAACACATGGCCACTACGCTCGAAGGGGAACTAGGAGATCACAGAGAATTGATGTCTAATCCCAAGACTTTTGCTATTCCTGAGGAGGAGATTAATCTTGAGGTGGCTATGGTTGACACCTAAAAGGACGTGTCTAAAGGCAAACAATTAATGGTTTTCTTGGATTCACAAGACAATAAAGGCATAGGATAGACAAAGGCTCATCTCCCCTAGTTCTAGAACTAGGGGACTCCCAAGTCCTCCAATTGTAGCTTGACGCACGCCACCATAGGATATTGCCACGTGGTTGCAAAAATCTACCACATGGATGACTGACTAGAAAATGTTGTTCCGTCTCTTTCACAGTGGATAAATTGTCACCTTTTTAATAAACGGGAATTGAAAAATTTTTTGAACTTTGTTTTCACTTTCTTCTTCTTTTGCTTGGTTTGGAATGGTTTTGTCTTGAGGAAGCTTCTTTGGGGGCGTTCGAAGGTCAGCAAACCGTCAGTTCTGCTAGTCATCATCATCGCAGGATCAATGGCTTTGGTGTCGGCTCTGGCGAAGTACAAATTGGTGTTTCTCAACAACCAATCCATTAGCAAGACCAGCATCATCACCTGCTTCATGTATGACAAGTTCGATAATACGTACCAGGTGCTGTTCTTGATCCTTCCCTCCTCGATTGGATGATGCTTTCTTCTTCATGGTTATGATATTTTTAGGGTTTCGTTTCTTCACTCTTTGTTGGATCCCGATTCCCTCCTCTATTGGATGATACTTTCTTCTTCATGTATCTGATATTTTTAAAGTTTTGTTTCTTCACTCTTTGTTGGTTCCCAATTAGTTTCTGGTTCCTTGAATTTTTGTTTTTTTTTTATCGAGGAGATTAAGGACGATCTAGGGTTCATTGTTGATCATGATTTGCTTGCTTTTGAATTTTTAATTGGATTTATTTATTGATCTCGTGGTGAATTGTTATTATTTGTGAGATAGTTGCATACTTTAGTCTCTCAACATGTATAGCAAGGATGGATTATGTTATGGCATTTCATGATTTCAATCGTTTATTTTATTTTTGTATTTTTTTAATTATCATATCCATGAACATAAAAAAAGCTCAAATTTTTAATTTTATTTTTGTTTTTTTAAATTAATTAGATCCATGAACATCAAAAAAAGCTCAAATTTTTAGATTTTATTTTTTTATTTTTTTAATTATCAAATCCATGAACATAAAAAAAAACCCTCAAATTTTTAGATTTTTTTTTATTTTTTTAATTATCAGATCCATGAGCATCCAAAAAATTCAAATTTTTAGATTTTATTTTTGTATTTTTCAAAATTATCAGATCCATGAGCATCCAAAAAAAATCAAATTTTTAGATTTTGATGCCTTTGTATTTTATTACAGAGCACTGTAACTCTGTATTATTTAAGCATAAGTTTCTTGATTGAAAACCATTCTTAGACATGATATGCCATCTTTGTGATTTGGGAGCTTTATTTATTTATTTTTTTTTAAGACTGGCTGCACATTTTTTCTGCTATTTGGTGCAAGAATTCTCTTCATCTAGTGTTATGTCTTGCACCATGTGTAATTCTTATTTTGATGAGACACAGGCTACCATTGGCATTGGTTTTCAGTCAAAAACTATGTACCTTGTTAGATTGCAACTTTGGTATGGCCAAAAGCGTCTCTTCACTTAAGCTAATTTATTTAAACATGTTTAGATCTGATATAGTCTATTGATTTTTTTTCCCATTTTTCTTCTTTTGATTTTAAGGGATATAGTTGGTCAAGAGAGATTTAGAAGCCTTATTCTAAGCTACATTAGGGACTCCTTTGTTGCAGTGATTATAGATCTACAGACTTGCAAATGAACTCTAACTAGTTCAGACTTCTTCATCTCCCTCTTGTCAAAGCAAGTGTGAATCTAGCATGGTGTATATATATAGAGTTATTCTTTGTGTGATGAATGATAATTACAATATATGTTTCAATAAAGCATTGAATTTTTTGTCAATTGTGTACACTCAAGTGCAACACTTGTATTTTTAGCTGAATTTTGGCTATAAAATTTCTGCAAAAATTCTAATGTATGTGTGTGGGGATGAATTGGCACATCAACTTGTTGGGCTGTCATGTTAGTTTATATCTAATTTTGTTGTTGTCACTAACTAATGAAAATTCACAATGTTTATAGCTGAATTCTAGGAAAAAAATTCTGATGTATGAGTGTGGGGATGGGTTGGCACATCAACCTGTTGGATTGAGAATTATTGGCTGATTTAATGAAATAAATCATAACTGCAAGAATCCTATTGCAACTAAAGTAATTCAAAAACATATGAATATCATAGCTGCTAACAAGCATTGAATTAAATTACACTAGCAACTTGCACCAAAATCCAATTTTGCATTCTCCATTGCCAAACACAACTATAGCAAGTTGCTCAGACAAGATTTCTTAATAAAAATTGCAAGTTGCATTCTTCAGTATAGCCACCTGCATACAAGTTGCATTCTTCACTAAAATTATTGACACTCATACCTACATGAAATCAACAATTATCATTAAAAACAGATAGATAACTGGAAATACTTAATAAAAATGAACAAATCAAGTAATTATAGCCACTTGCATACAACCCTTATCTCCTTAATAAAAATCAATTTAGTTTTTCCCTTCTAATAGTGCACCCACAAGCCAACATAAATTTTTTTTAACAAAGATCCATAGCCACCAGAAAGCCAATAAAAATCAATTCAATAAAAAAAAAAAATCAATGACCTATTGTTTTTTTCTTCTTCTTTTGTTGCTCTAACGTCCCTTTTATTCTTTTAGTACTATGACCTCCATGACTTGGTTTATACCTTATAGCCAATCCTTTGGGACAAAAATATTCACAAGAAGAATTATGATTGCATATATTATCTGTTGATAGACAATCTTCTCTCCTAGAATGAGACATCTTCACAATATCCTTCACCTTCACATCAAGCACAAAGTAATGGTGCACAACCTCTTTATAAGCTTATTCATATTCAGATGTTTCTGAAATTAATTTCTAGTAATGATGGCATATATCCATGTATCTCTTGCTCTTTGCCACCCTAAGGTTTTCTTCTGCTGTGGTGGTTACAAACATGCAAGTATCCATATCTCGTGCTTTCCTAGTCCACCTTTTCATTATGTACTTATAAGGAAGAAAATTTTTTTGATTTACATCTAAGACACCCAACATGTGCATACAAGGAATCCCTGAAAATTCAAACTTTTTACAGCTACATTCAATTGTATCAGTCGAGGAGTCAAATGTTACTAAGCTAGCATATCGGGGAGCATCAACATGAACTGCCTTGTATGTCTTGAAATTGTTTGCTTTACTAAATAATTCAACCATCACATAAAGGATGATATTGTGTTCATCCTTCAACTTTTGAAAAATACTCGGAGTACACATTTGCACCATTTCTCTCAAAATTGGGCACAATTTGTTTGATGATATTGATTGATCCATCATCTTATAATCCTCCTGAAGCTCTGCATATCGCCTATCTTCAAGAACTCTCTCAAACAATTAAAAAAATCTTGATATCCCAAGTTTTGATGTCAAATAATTCCTTAGTACACCATTGAAACTCTCACTTCTTTGGATGCTCAGCATGTTTCCACAAAAAATATGCCCACCATATACCATCGCCCACTTTTTCTTTCTTCAAATAATTTTATAAGCCATGGGTTTTCTCTTACGTTGTATTTTTCAAGTAAATTTTCCCATGCTTCAAGAAAAGATGCTTCATCTTCATAGTAATATATAACCTGTTGAAATGCAACAACAAAAGTGCGCATACCAAAAAATACATGTGCCAAATGTTTGGCTGCATTTTTGAATATATGCCAAATGCAAAGGCGATGATGAGTAGCTGGTAAGGCTATCATTGTTGCTTTCACCATTGGAGCACTCTGATCAGTTAGAATATATAGTGGTCGGATGCTTCCCATTCATCACCGCTACAAACGTTTGAAATAACCAAACAAACGATTCCACATCCCCTTCAGATAGAAGAGCTACACCAAAAACTATTGTTTAACTATGATTATTGATCCCCAACAATGGAGCAAAAGGGATGTCATAATTATTTGTTCGATAAGTAGTATCAAATGTAACTACATCACCAAAAACTTTATAGTCAGATCTTCCTTTCCCATCACCAAAAAAATGTTTGTAATCTTTCTTCATCATCCAATTGCATATCATATATAAAAAGTGGGTCTTTAACCCGCATCTTTTTGAAATATTGCATTATCACTTTATGGAGATCCTTCTCTACTGGTTTCTCTACTTTTTTCCCCAAATGATTTTCAGTATCTTTTTTCATAAAACCAACATTTGACTGACCTCCACCCATCTTGTTCTACAACTCGTATATTTCTATTAGTGTAAGTCCTTCCTCATAAGCTAATTCGACTTGTGTTGCTTGAGCTTAACTAATTTTTTTGTGTGATCGTAAGATATGTGCAAACTCATTATGTGCGAGTTCATGATTGTGTTGCCATTCCAAACTTGATGTTGTAAACATCCCTCTATCTTCTCTTGTAATTATCATATGAGGTAAACAACATGTTTGTGTCTCTGCCTGATGAATTTTCAAATTCTCATATCTCTTGTCTTGAGCATGTTTCCCTTCTTTGGAACAATAAAATCTCCTACAATTTACCACACCATCTTTGTTTCTCTTAACCCATACTTTCTTATGCTAAATCCAACATTCAATGCATATGCATTGTAAAATGTATATGCTTCTTCCTCAGTAGCAAAGGTTTTACAGAATTTGTAAATATTATCACAAAAGTTGTCACCAATCTTGTTGGAAAAAAATAAAGTCAGTTATTTATTACTTTCTAATTATAAATTTTAAGAACCTAATTACAGTAATAATTAATAGTAAACTAACCTTCACATTGTCATAACCACATTGGTTCACATTTTCCTCTTCGTCTTCAAGTTCTATTATATTTCCCTCGTCGACTAATGGAGAGTAAAAGATTTGTAAAACTAGACCCATTTGGTTCTATTTGACTTAGTTGATGCCTTGAATCCTCTCCCATACCTAAACATTAAAAAATATAAAAATTATTAGACCTTTACAAAATATCGAATTAGATATTTACAGAACCTAAATACTCCACCAAATTAAAATTCTAGTTAGTAAAAATCACAGCATGGAATTATATAAACATACTTATTTTCAATCTTTATTTGATTTTGTTATGGAAATATTTCCTATGCTCAAACTGAAGCTCTATTAGGATATCTAGTTTGGAGTAGGAGATTGAGAGTTTGAAAAAGAAGTTGGCTGCAAGTACAAGAGATAAGCAGAACCTTCAAAGGGGCTTTCTAAAACTTATAGGATTAAGGTTTGCCTACATCTTAAGCTTATTGTTTTCTTCAGTTGAATTAATTCTCATATCATGTCTTCTTTTTTATTTTGCAGAGCCAGCTGGCCAATTTGCATGGTGTAAAGGTCTTAAAGAATGGAGATGGCTGGACTAAGCGACAAAGAAGATTTCCATATATAATCTCCATTCCTAAACACACTATGAAAATAAAAAAAATACAAAAATATAAAAAAAAAATCATGCAAATATCCAAAAAAAAAAGAAGAAAAGATGAAGATCTATATACCTCTAACTTTTCAATTCAGTCCCACACTTAAATCCTAGAACAAGGATTCACAACTTCAAAAATTTTGGAGGGTTGAAAGAATGAAGATTCAAAGTGAAGTGAAACTAGGATCCCGCAAAAATTTTCATTTCCCGTCTTTGCTACATACTTCATGGTTCATTAAAGAGATGGAACGCTGATGGTGTTTTCCATCCATGTGGTGAAGCTTTGTAGCCACATGGCAACATCCGGTAGTGATGCATGCGAGCTGTAATTGAAGGACTTGGATTTCCCCTGGTTCCAGAACCAGGGAAGATGAATCCCTTCTATTTGTCCTATTTCTCTCTTTCAAAGCTCTAAGAGACTGAGGGTTTTCAATACATCTCATTCTTCTTAACCAAAGCCACTCCTGCTTTGCTCTTCATCTTCTCACCAAGGAGACAAACTAGAAGGATCAAGGTCTAGGTACTTTATGACGATCGATAAAGTGGAAGAGGCTTTGACCAAAGATTTCTCATCTTCGGATGATCAGGATCAATCCATGTTTGGTTCTGATTGGTTGGATGAAGACAAGGAAATGGAAGAAGAACTTGTGGATGTTCTAACTCCAGGACAGGTCCATGAGGTAATACTTATGGAAGCCTTAGTTCGGAAGGCGGTCAAATGATGGTTTTTTCCCCCAAGAAAGAGAGGCTAGAGAGGGGTAGGAGTGAGGTCTGATCGACCTCCACTTAGTCTTTTGGTTTTGGCGCCATCCCTTCGATGCACAGTTTTTGTCTATGGTTTAAAGTATCATGAGTTTTAAGTTTGTTTTTTTTATTTTATGTTTTTGATGATTTTGCTAAAACTGATTTGTTGGAATTGTAGAGAGATGTTTGGGGTCGATAAAATCAATCGAATTCATTCGATGTCCCAGCAATACAAGCCTATGATAATTTGTTAGGTTGAGACTAGGGCAAATTTTGATAGAATCCATCATTTTTGTTTGAGATTCTCCAAAGGGTGGGAATGGGCCGCTGTTGCTGCAAATGGTTACTCTAGGGGTCAGGAATCATCATCTTATGGCGGAAAAGATTGGGCTCGATTATTCCTATAGTGAAGCCAAAATATGTGCTACATTTGGTAATGTTTAATGCCTCTTTGGATACATGGGTATGTTCTGTGATCTATAATAGTCACTACACTGAAATCAAAAAGTAAAGTTAGAGAGAACTATCTAGTTTGACTACTCTTGAAATTCCATGGACCATTATGGGAGATTTTAACTCCATTGTTTCAGCTACTAAACATGAAGGAAAGGGGAGAAGAAGAAGGGGGGGGGGTTCATTACTAGTCTCATAAGGCATATCTTTTCTCTAATATTATTTCCTCTAATTCTTTGCTTGACATTGGTTTAATTGGCCCTCCCTACTCCTGGTAATGACCAGAGTGGTCGCACTAAAAGATGGGCTAGGTTGGATTGTTGCATTGTGAATACTTGCTAGATTTCTCTGTTTAATTCTTACAATATTTTGCATTTACACAGAACTATTTTTTGGTCACTCCCCCTTCTTTTAATTGCTTCTTGTATTAGTGGTTTTTGTTGTAATGTTTTATGTTTTGAAAAGGTATAATACCCTAGTTGGTCCCTCTACTTTTCTCTCTCTTCCCTTTTAGTCCCTCTACTCAGAAATGTTCCCCACTAGTCCCTCTACTTTTGAAAATGTGCCCACTTAGTTAAAAATGCTCCCAATTAGTCCCTCTACTTTTAGAAATGTGCCCACTTAGAGGGTCTAAGTGGGCACATTTTTAAAAGTAGAGGGATTGATTGGGAGCATTTTTAACTAAGTGGGCACATTTTCAAAAGTAGAGGGACTAGTCAGGAGCATTTCTGAGTAGAGGGACCTAAAGGGAAGAGAGAGAAAAGTACAGGGACTATTTTGGTGATTATACCTTTTGAAAATAGTTGGTTGGATTATTCTGATTGTCATTTTTCAGTTTGGAAAGCCACAAATTTTCATCCACACTCTTCTCCCATGCAAGCTATTGTTTATATTTTAAGCAGGGTTCGGGCTAATTTGTTTTTTTGGAAATCCCAAGGTAATTGCAATCTAGATAGTGATCTTAGGGCCACAGAAGTTAACATCCAGGCTCTAGAAAATGAGGAAATTGGCAGTTCCTTTAACCTTTCTAATCTTGATAATCTTCACAGTCTTTATAATAAGCATAAGACCTCACTTAGATTGAATTCTAAGAGGTGGGAATTCTAAGAGGTGGGCTCAACGTGCTAAACTTATCCAGGTACAAAATGGTGATCTTAATACCTCTGTTTTCCACAAGTGTGCTAGAATTTGGAAGCACTCCAACAATATCTCTCATATTGTGGATAACCTTGGTAATACACATATAGAGCAAGACTAGATTAATCAAATATTTGTAAGTCATTTTACCCAACTTTGGCAGGAATCCAATAATCTTTCTGTAGATTTTATCTTTCAAGCTTTGCCTAATGATCTGTCCACCATTTTTGCCAGGCATTGTGACATGTTGACCAGAGATGTCACCAAGTTAGAGATATTTCTTACTCTTAATTCGTTTCCTCCTGATAAAAGTCTTGGGCCCGATGGCTTCAATTCAGAGTTTTATAAGTTTTTTGAGGAGGATATAGGTGACCACTTGTGTTCAGCCATCAAGAATTTCTTTCAAAGTGCTAGTATGCCTAGAGCCGGGATAAAACTTATGTGGTCTTAGTTCCTAAGATTGAACATCTTAAAAATTTATTGATTTCTGTCCTATTTTTTTCTATAATGTTTGTTACAAAATTATTACAAAAATTTTGGCTAATCGGCTTAAATGTATCCTAGGGAATTTAACTAGTAGAGAACAAAGTGGTTTTGTTCTGGGCTGAACTCTTACGGATAACAATATTGCTTTCGAGGAGATCATACACTCTACTAATCAAGATAGTATCTTAAAAATTTATTGATTTCTGTCCTATTTCTTTCTATAATGTTTGTTACAAAATTATTACAAAAATTTTGGCTAATCGGCTTAAATGTATCCTAGGGAATTTAACTAGTAGAGAACAAAGTGGTTTTGTTCTGGGCTGAACTCTTACGGATAACAATATTGCTTTCGAGGAGATCATACACTCTACTAATCAAGATATCTCTAACGCCCCCAAGGATGATTGTGAAAGTGGATATCAGAAAAGGTTATGATACGCTTCATTGGCATGCTATTCTTGCTAATCTTTATAGAATGGGCTTTCCTATCAAATAGGCCTCTTGGATCAATGCTTGTTTAAGGGCTTCTTCGTTTTCTCTACTTGTTAATGGTCAGCCTTATATGTGGTTTTCTTCCTCTAGAGGAGTCCGGCAAGGTGATCCTTTCCCCTTATTTATTTATCATGCTTTCCCAAATATTGTCTAATATTCTGAATTAGACCAAAAGTCTTAATCTCCTTCCTAGTTTCTGCAAAGATCTTAATTATAATTTTAACCATCTCATGTATACAGAAGATTTGATTTTAATTACCACTGCCACCAGAAAATCAGCTAGAAATATTAATTTGTGTTTGGCGGCGTATACCTTCTTGACATTCAGATACCTAATGCTTCCAAGTCTAATATTTTTTCCCCCAATCTAGTTTAATCAAAGGGTTGCCAAGAGTATTAGTAATATCCTCAGTGTTAATAGAGGTAGTTTCCCTTTTACTTATCTTGGGGTGTTGATTTCCCATAAGAGGTTGGCTTTATCTCATTTTAATTCCATGGTCGATAAAGTCAATAAGGTTGCCTCTGATTGGAATAAAGCTAATATTTCTAAAGCAAGAAGGTTGCTCTTATCAATAGCTCTACTATGGTCCTTCTTTCCTATTATTTGTCAGTGTATATGGTTCCTGATTCAGCACTGAATAAGATGACTCAATCTGCTAGGAAATTACTTTGGGGCAATAGTAGCAATCGTAGTTGCATGCCAATGGTCAATTTGAACGTGACTATGCTTGATAAACCTAAGGGGGATTTTGGTATCCGGAATCTTCGATTAGCTAAATATGTTTTAAAGTCCAAAAATGTTTCTAATCTGCTTAATAATACAGATTAAATTTTGGTTGACATTGTCCAGCAGAAATATGGTATGTTTCATTCTTGGTTGTCCTCCATTCCTGCTAGGTGTTCTTGGTTCTTCAAAGGTCTCTATAGAACCACTGAAATTATTAGACCTCGGCTCTGAATTAATGCTATCAATTCGGATAAAATATCCATTTTACACGATCCCTAGCTTTTGAAATTCTATGAATCTTGGACCTCGATATGAATCTTGGACCTCGATATGACTGTGTATTGTGTGGGTTGCAGGAGGAGACGAAAAATCACTTATTTAATAGTTGTAACAAAATCCAGCTGGTTTGGGCTAGTGTAGTTAACATTGCAGGTTTTAGATTAAACTGCCCTGTATGTGCTATTTCAAGTGATTGGTTGGACTATAATTTGCCAAATTCTTCTTAGTTTTGGCTTCAATTATTGCTACTGTTTGTTGGTATATTTGGAAAAGCAGATGTGATCTGATTTTTAATAACAAAGTGCCAGTTTTTTTGGTTATTGCTAGAGCTTCTGTGGATCATGTCAAAGAATATTCGGTTAATCCAATAGCTCAGAAGGGGTTGAATTTTTTTTTTTATGCTAACAGGCCCCAGGCAGGTCACATTAACATTTTTGTTGCAGGCTGCTAGAGAAGGGATGTGGGCAAGGCAGGATTGGGTTTCATAGCCATTGATGCTAATGCTTCCATTATATGTGCAGGGGTAGATCAAAAGCCAGCAGCTTTTTTGGTGGAGGCAAGTGGTGTAGCTCTAATCGTGGTGTTAAATTTGTTGTCTGGGGAGAGCAGTTGTGGCACAAGAATTTATATCAATGAGCAGATGCTTTGGAGGGCCTTACAAGGGCTGCAGGATGAGACCAATTGGAGGCTGAGGCAGATGTTTATTGAGATCAATCAGATCATGGATTATATTAATAATGTTCATATTAATGTCATTCCATGGGAGTGGAATAGGATGGCAGCATACATAGCTGGGAGAGGATTTCAAGAGGTTCAATTGTCATTATTTCACGAAGGGAGGGAAAAGCCTCATTTTTTTTTTTTTTTTGGAAGAACCTCTCCAAATAGAGAAGCTAATTTATTAAAAAAACTAAACAAGAAGAACAAAAACTACAAACTGAGTAAAAAAACTTGGAACAGTTTTAGAAGAAAAAAATCAAACTTTCTAAACGATTTTCATAATCCAAAAAGGAAGGTCTTTACCAAACAAAAAAACAAATTAAGATGTTGATGAAGCGTGCCATACGAAGCCAGATTTGCTGCCGGATAATCGACAAAAGAGGGGATGATGTGAATTTGAGGATGTCCGCACATATCAAGGAGGAATTTCATATTGTTTACTTGCGCTTCGATTCTCCAAGACGAGATGTGGTCAGAACATTGGAGGAGTTGAATGACTGCAGCGTGGTCGCAGAGAATGTGTCTCACTGGAATGTGAAGATCCAAAGCAATCTAGAGAGCAACTTCGACAACAAGAAGCGGGGTGTTGATGCTATCCGAGAGTTGGGGTAAGAGCTACCAGCGAGAGAAATTTTATAGTTAGCAGAGGAAAAGAAGAAGCCAACTGAATTTACCTTAAGAGTATGATTTGTTGTTGCATGAGTGAACAAGAAGTTATCATCGGCTGAGGAGAAGTTAGACAGTAATAATTTTCTACCCGTGAGCACATAATTACTCCAGTAGAACTCGTCAACATGAGCAGCAGCCTTGAGAACAATGTTAGGGAAAATGGGACGAATGTCTCTGAAGATGTAATCACAACGACACACCCAAATGAACCAAGCACTGGCGGCAATTAATGCTAAACTATATGTAGAATGCCTGTAATCAATGACCCAGTTGCCTGAGGAAAAACCATTAATGAAAGTAATAGATAAATTAAACAAACTAATAACCTGATCCCAAATTGCTTGAATTCTATCACACTGACAGAACAGGTGATCAATAGTTTCACGATGTAAACCACAAAAGACATAAGAGCTATCAGGGCCGAGATGAATGTTGTGAAGGAATGCAGATGTTGAAAGCCGCCCTCTTAAGCATAACCAAATAAAGTGTTTAATTCTAGGAGCAATAGGAATATGCCAAACAATGTTCCAACCATCCCAAGCATCAGAGCTAATAGATTGCTTGTTCAAAGTATGATAAACAGCAGATGAAATTTTAGTGTGAGATTCAGCAGAAAACCAGGTCCAATGATTCTCAGAGTTGTGATCAATAGCAATAAGAGAACAATGTAAATTCCCAGCATTGCTACCAAAAATATGATTAAAGTCTAGAATAGACCAATGTTTATTAGTAATGATATCAGAGAAAGAAATCGCATCAAAATCAACTTCCATATTAAGATAAGTGGGTTTTAAAGCAACAGGAATTTCATATAACCAAGGATCCCAAAGCAGGGATGTTCTCAAGGATTTAAAAGGGAAGGACTCCTGCTTTAAATTCAAAATGTTGCAAACTCGGTTGAGGATATGCTTGTTCATCCAAGAGGGGAAAAAAATTTGGGATTTGTTATAATTAGGCCTTTAACCAGAGAAGCTGCAGTAAAAGTTTAAACATGTATTGATGTTATTGGCAACTCTCCTAGAGGCAAGAGTAACTAAAATCAAATCATCAGCATACATTAAATGATTGAAATTGTGATTCAAATTACTGTTGAAACCAGGAATAAGATTATGCTGAAGGCTACAGTTTAGCATGGTTGTAAGGGTTTGGGATACAATAATGAATAAGTAGGATGAGATAGGATCGCCTTGACGAACACCTCTAGAAGAACAAAACCAGGGAGTGTGTTTACCATTAACCAGAATGGAGAACGAGCACGCATGTAGACAAGAATCAATCCAAGAAACCCAAAGAGGAGGAAAATTCATTTTAATAAGAATGGAAAGAATTGCACTCCAACTAAGGGTATCGTAAGCCTTTTCGATATCAAGTTTAATAATCATCCTAGGGGGACTATGGGTATCAAATTCAATGGAGTGAACAACCTCTTGAACAGTAATAATGTTATCAGAAGGGCAACGATTAGCAACAAACCCCGCTTGCTCACAACCGATGATGCTAGGAATTATTCTTTTAAATCTATTAGCGAGCAACTTCGAGAGAATTTTGAAACAAACATTGCATAACGAAATTGGATGGAAATCCGAGACCCACTTAGGATTATCTTTCTTAGGAATGAGAGCATCGAAGGTTTTGCCCCAAGAAGAAGGGATGAAAGAAGTTTTGAAGAAATAATGAATGGCCTCAAATAAATAACTACCCACAACAGGCCAGAAAGCTTTATAAAATTCCACGTTAAACCCATCGGGTCCAGGGGACTTACCTGAAGGAAGATCAAGCAAAGATTGATGAACTTCCTCGATAGTCACATTATGGATAAGGAAAGCACCGTTAGAGTCGGAGATTCTGGGAATATCAGGGGGAAGCTCGTCCAGATTGCTGGTAGGATTGCCTGAAGAAACGCTCCATAGGTTTTTATAGAAGTTCATGAAAGCTTGTTCGACGCCAACAGGGTCCCTGAAAACATTTCCATTAGCATCTTCAATTTGAGAAATATAATTATGATGTGAGCGAGTTCGATAAAGAGCATGGAAGAAGCTAGTATTTTTATCACCATCAGAGACCCAATTTAAACGAGCACGCTGGGCCCATTTAATATTGTTTTGATGCTGAAGAGCAGATAATTTAGCATAAAGACCTTTAAGAACAAGTTGAGTATTGGAATCTAAATCAGAAAGCTCGAGAG
The DNA here is from genome assembly GCF_009730915.1 of Dioscorea cayenensis subsp. rotundata. NCBI lineage: Eukaryota > Viridiplantae > Streptophyta > Magnoliopsida > Dioscoreales > Dioscoreaceae > Dioscorea > Dioscorea cayenensis. The sequence goes on along the minus strand of NC_052488.1, from coordinate 9,384,829 downwards.
AAGTAATATGCTTTTCGGTGTTGGAAATAGCAGTGTCCAGATTGCTGACCCCAGAGTAACTCCAGTGTTTGAGATTAAATCTAGTACGAGAAAGAAGATGAGAAAACGCATGCATAGGATTGCCCCGAGGAGTAAAATTCCCAGCTTCACGAATACAATTATGACAACCAAAATAATCCAACCAAAAATTTTCAAACCTGAACGATTTTGTTTTGGAAACAACGGAAAGATTAGCAGTGAGAAAAAGCGGAGAATGATCATAGAAGGAACGATTAAGGTGAGAGAGGGTATAAGATTTGAAAATATCGTTCCACTCGAGATTAACCAGACATCGATCGAGTCTAGCCCATCTACGAGCCGAACCGATCTGATTGTTACACCAAGTGTAAGGGGAACCGATAAATGTAAGATCTAAAAGATTGTTACTAACAATGAAATTATTGAAAAAACTGGATTTACTTCTATAATAGGAGAAAGAACCCCCTCTATGTTCGGTTCTGGAAATAATAGAGTTAAAATCTCCCAAAATGAGCCAAGGAAGCTTAAGTTCAGAGAGTTTAGAAAGCTCAAACCAAAGAGATCTTTGAGAAAGACAACGAGAAGAATTATACACAACTGAAATAATAAAATTTTTTGAAAAATTGGGAGAAATAACGATATGTAAAACGCGACGAGAAACAGAGATAGGAGTGACTCGGCCGATGGCTGGGTTCCAAAGGATAAAGGTACCACCCCGAGAAACCGTCAGCGAGAATGGAAGCCCATTCCCAATGCTTAGGGATCTTCTTACAGAAACGATCAACACGGGCCGAGTTAGCTCGGGTTTCAACCAAACAAACCAAAACTGGTTTAAGCTTTGTAATGAGTCTGGTGATTCGAGAAGAAGTATTCCAATCGGATATACCCCTGCAATTCCAACACAAGATTTTAGCTGAATTCATAATAAACATAAAAAATACTGGGATCATGGGAAACTCCCTTGAAAGAAAGAAAGAAGAAGAACAAAGACTTAAACTCCGGAACTCCCGGCTTATATTCTTCCTTTCTTCGGGGAGACCTCTTCGGCATGCACACTTTTTCTGATGAGAGCTTCCCTTCTGACACCAGCTTGATATTGAATAAGGGTCATTGAGTCTTCTGGTTCGTTTTCATCATCTGGCATATCATCATCCTCCTCATCAGTGGAGCCTTCTTCTTCTGCGCTATCCTCTTCCATTTCACTAGAATCAAGAGCAGCAGAAACCAGGGAGACTATGGATTCATGCGGTGCATTAGAATGGATTGCATAAGAAGAGACAATCGGGACTAAAGCTGTCAAGATAGGAGGGGGAGAACTGTGTTTAGTGCTGGGTCTGGGTGGGATGGAGGTCAGAGGGGTTTCTCGGGAAGAACGAAAGGGGACGATTTGATTGAGTGGAATAGACGGTGAGGAGTCTTGAATAGGAGAGACAACAGTGATCAGATTTAAGGGGTCTGACAAAGCTGTCTCTTGGGGATCAAGCGAAGAAATTGGCTTGGGGTTAAGATAATTAACTTTTGGAGATTCGATGATCGCGAGGCTGTGATCAACGGCTGGATCTGTGTCAGGGTTTTGAACGTTGAGAGTCTCAACGGGATCAGTTTGTAGGAAATCGCGAAAGGTATGGGAAGTGGACGACCGCCCACGTCTAGCGAATCTCGAACCGCCACGTAGGCTATGGGTTGCAGTTTCTTGGGACTCAACAACTTCGGTACCCACGCTGTCTGCTGTGCGTTGAGTCACGTGAGAGGCGCGTGAAGTGCCCCCTCGGTGACCACGAGCACGGCCACGCCGGCGGGATACCAGAAGCCATGGTCCGAAATTGGATTCTGGTTTTTCTTCTAGGTTGGGGACAAAGATATGGTCGGAATCATCCATGATCTGGTCGGCTTCGTCCGAAACCTGAGAATTCCTCTCCACCGGCGCTCGTACAATACGAGTGGGCAAAGAGGTTTCTCCAGCTTCAGATGAAGCCACTCGAGAACAAGACTTACTTCCGTGACCGATAAGCCCACAATTATAACAGAAAGTCGGTAATCTCTCGTACATCACAACAACAAACACTTTCTGAAGATCGTCGCCGATCCAAAACCCCCGGCAAAGAGGTTTCGACAAATCAATTTCGATGCAAACACGAGCAAATTTGGACCTTGCCAGAGTAGACGTGAGTTCGTCGATCTTTATGAGATTACCAAAATTGAAAGCAATTGTCTCAAGGGTTTCACCGTCCCAACATTCAACTGGCAAATTATGAAATTGAACCCATATTGCCGTAGAGTTAAGCTTAGCAAAGCTCGGTTCGAAAAAAGGCTTCCATGGAGACAACTGCAAGATCATCCCATTGACAGACCAAGGCCCGTCCAGCAGGAGTTGTTGCATGGCTTTCTCAGAGGGACAGCTCACTAGAAGAAATCCGTTTGGGAGGTCGGAAATGAGGATCTCACCGAAATATTTCCACATATTTAGGAGTGTCGACTTTACCTGCTCGAAAGGGGGAGATTTTCCGAATAACTTGCCATATAATGCATACTGAAATTTTATCCGGCCTCGATTGATTGCATCATTGTCCAGCCTAACGAAGTTGGAAGTGGTGGCTTTGAGTTTGATTATAAGTTGTTCGTTGTGAAGAGGAGAATTATCAATGGACTGAGTCAGAGAGGCTGTAATTTGAGACCAGGATTTTTTTGGGGGGAGGGGTTGACCCCTACTTGCCATGGCAAGAGGGGAGCAGGAACTTGGCAGAGGAGAGCAGAGCTAGATGAGTTCACACGGGAGTTCTAATGTGGACACTAACGGCAACACTATCACAAGGGAGTTCTAATGTCAACACTATCATAATCATTGTAACTAATTGGAAAAGCCTCGTTGGCTTATGCAAGGCTGCACCAAATTTGGTTTTTCTATTTAGCTGCGTTTTTTATTTTTTTTTTCTTGTTTTTGTTGCTTTTTAACTTGTGTTTGTTCTCTTTTGGTTTGGGACTAGTATTTCCTGGTTGTTTTTCTTTGTAGTTTTTCTTTGTTGCTTATTATTAATAAATTAGCTATCGTGTTGCTCTTTCCACCCAAAAAAAAAAAGAGTTTCAAATAGCTCAAATAATCGACAAGGAATTCCCAATCCCCTTTGCTCATTGGCTCATGAATGATCTTCTTTGCTCTCCTTTGAGTTTAGATGCCGCCTTGTAAATATTGTGCAGCAAGGTCTATTGAATTGGTGGAGACTGCTCATTTTCTTGATTAAGTAGTGGCCTCTTTTTCACCTCGTCATCATGGAGGTATGGACATACACTATAAGATAATCCTACATATTGACAAAAACATAGAAATAAAATCTTAATTGTGCATATATAGCATTCGAAACATATAGGTATCAACATAAAACTTGCATCATGAAATGTGTTAATTAATTTAATAAGTTTCTTACCAATATCTTGTTTAACACGCTTAATTTGTCAATTGGCAGCTGGCATCTCATCTTTGATCAAGAGATGTGTGAAAATCTTGTTCCATAATAATTGACCACAAAAACTTAAAGGAGATGTCATCGGAGATGATTTGGACAGATTAGTCTTCTTTGAAGAGTGGATACAACAAAACCTCAACTTTACCAATTCAATGCTAGGAGTAGTCTTCGATGAATGAAGGAAAACAAAAAATGCAAAATACACACAACATAGATATTGCGCTAGTTTCATAAAGGAACATTACCAAAAATTACTGCATATGTAAAAGTACATAGATATTGTGCTAGTTTCATAAAGGAACATTACCAAAAATTACTGCATATGTGAAAGTAGAAGGGGCACCACCAAACCAGCCTAGTTTGGGTCACCAAAAAGGGTACCCAAAATCGTCTCAGCTCAACCCAAAACCCACTGGGTTTGGGCCAAGATCATCCGGGTTTAAGTTTTTTTTTTTAAATAATATTTATTATTAAATTAAAATTTGTTTTAAGTAGAAAAATAAATTTCGAAAAACTGGCGCTGGATTGGACTTGAACCAAGAACCCATGCATCAAAACTAACACTTCTACCACTTGATCTATGTATATTTTTTTGGTTGCATTGATATTACAAATAAATAAATAAATAAATAATTTTGAAAATTATAATCTTAAAAATAAATAATATCTAATAATTTAAAAGAATTTGAGACAAGTCAAAATGATTTAAAAAAAATATGAAAGACTTATACTTAATTTGTTTACCTATCTAATTAAGTTGTTGACAGGTTTTCTAAACATTAACGAAATTAAAACTTATGTAATTCCCTTACTTTAGATCAAAGTTGCCATCCACTCATCTATTTGTTACAATTAAGATTGACTCTCGTCCTTGACTTTGATTTCGAACTTTAAGGGTTTGTTATTGTTGTACTTATCATATTATCACTAAAAAAATCACCAGCTTCAAGGCTTTTCATTATAGAACAAGTAAAGATATATTTTATAATTAATCAAAAGAATGTAGTGTAAGTTTTCATTACTTTGCCATTATTCAAAAATATTGAAATTCATATCTATGTTGATGTTCTCAAAGAATTGAAAGTGTACAAAGAAAGACGATATTCTATGACTATCTATGTGTATCATTTTTCCCAAAATAATTTGAAGTTGAATTATAGCTCAAACGGTTAATACGGGTTGACTAACCTAACATTTTAACCCAGGTTTGGGCCACCCTGACCCTTAACCGGGCATGCTATAGTACAAACTGGGTTGGCTGATCAGAAGAGCTAATAACACCAAGATCTACAAACCTATCAAAGTGAAAATGATTCAGGATAATAATCTTTAGTTGAAAATAAAATTCTAAAGAAATAAATTTAAGCAAATTAATTTTTCTTTTCCTTACTGTTCTTTTCTAGTAGATAAAACTCAATTAACTAAGTATATCAATTATTTGGACTTTTATTCCGCAAGCTGCATACTCAAGTTAGAGCAATGCTCAACATTTTGTGGTAAACGTAGAATAGGATTTTGCATCTTGTATGCAATATTGGGACTGAACAAATACTAATCTGAATGGGAGATTCAATAATCTTATATGCAAAAATTCCAGAAATCTATTCTTTTCTGTTGAAATCGTAAAACATTCAGATTAACTAAAGACGTAATTATGAGGTAACCCAGAGAGAAAAAAAAACATCTGGAAGACATTAGACATTAAGCTGAGTTAGAAACTTACAGAGAGTTGTGAGGCCATTGGAATAACAATGCATAATGTAAATAATAAGAATCCTTATTAAGTAGATGGTGAAATCTTATCATCAAGCACACTTACACCATATATGTTCATTATTGCAAGCATAACCAAGCATACATAGCAAGGCCAAGAATAATGAATGACCAATAAAAGGATAGGCATAGAAAACATAATCAGACATATGACTAAAATTAAATGTTTGGATAGAAGGAGAAAAAACTTACAGATTTGTTTTAATGAAGCAAAGGAAATGGGTATTACTTGCACACATGGACTACTAAGAAGTCCGAAACCAAGTAATCCTTTTGAACTAGTGCTAAAAAGAAAAGAGGCACTTCCTTGAATTTCTTGGAGCTTTGACCTGCTGAATCTCAGAGAGGACCAAGGTGTTTGATGAAATGCACTGCAGTATCTCAAGTGTTTGTGAAAATGTCTGGGTTTCTTTGTTCTGGGTTTTCCTGGTCAATATGTCAATGAGAAGGAAAGACAATATTGAAAGATTGACCAACCAATCGCCTTCTCCCACTTACTAGTATTATATATCAAAAGTAAAACAAACAAACAAACAGCAACCTACGCACCCATTGGTCAGTGCCACCCCATACAGCCTCATTGGTTACACACATACTTAAGCTGCATCACCATTGGTCAGACACTAACATCCAGAGATTGTGTCTCAAATAAAAAAAAAAACACAAAATACAAATAGCTAGTCAGAATGCATTAACTAACATAACCAAGCATACTTTTACTGGTCAAATACTACCAGTTTCGCAGACGGCACCATCCTTGGTTTGGTGCGGACCGATGCTTGCACGCCTCCGTCCTCCGCTTCTATCACACCACCACACCATGCATCCCATCCTTTCTTCACCATGCTTTATGTTCGCAAACCTTGCTTCTCCATACCATCACCCGGCTGCCCATCTTCAATCATAATTTTAACAGAATTTCCTTGCAGTAAATGATTGGCAAAATGGTCAAGTTTAAATGGTGAATATTGGGAAAACAAATCCAAGACAAGAAGTGAGATGGGTTGCATTGTATTCATACCAACAAGTGAAATAGAAAGTTGAAGTACATATATGGCCATCATATATTTGTAAATGGATTATATATATTCTTTAGTCAGGTAAATGCTGGATCATGAACCATTCACGAGAACCCTCTTCTTGGCATCATTCCATGCACTATTGGCCTCAATTGATGCAATGATTTAAGAGAAGGTAAATCATTATATGGCCATGACTCAATCAAAGAGCCATTAGCAATTTTCAACTTCTTCAAAGAGGTAAGGAAAGCCAACCAAATACGTAGAGATTCCAATTTCGGACAATTTTGTATACAGATATAGTCAGGTTCTGTGACAATGCTCCTTGCTCCATTCCCTCGCTCAACCAAGATGTGAATTTTGAGCCATAGTTGATCTCCCACGAGCATAAGGAGGACATAAAATGTAAACCCCAGATTGAAGTGAGCTCATGACACCCATGGAAGGATAGGTGAGATAGTGCCTTGAAAGTGTTCATTTCTCCCACAAAGTATATATAGCATTGAACTAGAATGAATACTCAATATCTTAAAAAGAATCAAGTATCTTGAGAAATGGTCATAGAGCTCTTAAGAACGTGTTATATATAGATTTTGGACTGTTGAAAACATGTGCCAGGGCAATCCAAAGCCATCCCCATAACAATACTCGTACACAATACAACAAATGCGGGGGAGGTTGCTGCATCTTTGTGAGGATAATGATGATGACATGCTCTTAAACACTACTGATGTATAACGCATGTCGAGAATCTCAAGGGCTGGGAATAGTATGGTCACTTCATCACTAATATCAATTCTTACATCCACTCGATATTGTTGATTTTGATTGAAGGCAGGGTAAGCATGAGCTGTCTGATGGTTGCAACTAAGGATGGTGTGAAGCATGGAGGCGGGTATGGAAGCTTGATCTCTATTTTGAGTACAAGCATGGAGAGCATGGCGTTTTGTGAGTAGTTCTCTTTATCTTTACTATGCTTTAATATATTTATGTATTCTGAGTAATATTTTTTTTTTATCAAGACAAGTAAAGCTCAAGAAAGAAAAAAAGCTAATCAAAATAACAAGCCCCGCTTGGCGCAAACATCATAAAGCCAAAATGGGAGTTACATTCCTTTAGCAAAGAGGGAAAGATCCAGGTTACGCCTAGCATGTCTGGCGATATGATCCGCAATAAGGTTGTCTTCGTGGTCAATTAGACCAACTCTAGGATTTTGTAGGCTATTAAGTAATCTGTGAAGAAGGCAGGCTTCATCAAACAGTCTCCAAGCAGCCTGGCCTTGAGGGTTGCTAATAAGCTTCAGGATGTTTAAATAGTCAGTGTAAATTTGCATAGGCTTCCACATCATCTTCAGACACTCCTTCAATGCAAAGGTTAAGGCTACAATTTTTGCAAGGAGAGTGGAATCACAAGTATTGCTAGAGGATCCTGCAAAGAGGAAATACTTATGATCAAAAGTTATAACAAAACCTAGACCTGCAGGATTAGATGAATCCGACCAAGAGTCATCTGAGAAGATGGTAATTGAATCAAGAGCATTAGAGATAGAGTACTCCCTGTGAGGCGGCTGAGGTAACTTGGCGTACTCCCTCTGAGTATGGTAGTGACTTTAATGCTCAGTATATCTCTATATGGTAGAGCCACCCAATGGGTGTGGTTTTAATATTAGTTATGGCCAATAGGAGTATTGGTGAATGTGTCTAGCCAATAAGAGCATGGTTTGTAACTTTTTTTTTGTCTGGTTACTTTTTGATTAGAATATATATATAAAGAGTAAGCCGATAGTGCTGGGTAGTAGATTGCAAATCTTTGAAAACTCTTCTTACTTTTGAGAACTCTAGAACCTCTTTCTCTTTGATAAACGCCTAAATATGTGTATTTTATACGTATAATTGTCATACTATGGATGTATAAATTGATGATTCGATGCTTTTTGTGTGGTTTAATTGGTTTTATTTATGTTACAGGTCTCAAGGAGGCCCAAGTGAGCTTAACAATGCAATTGAGAAAGAAAACAACACCAAAAACCAACTGTAGCAGCATTGGTACTGTAGCAGCAATGTAGTAGTCATTATAAACACGAAGGAGTTAGGAAATGGGAAAGTCTCGAGTTTCATTAATGGGTTTTCTGACGGCAGTTAACCGGCTGAAGAATGTGCAATTTACCGTAGCAGTAATGTAGCAATTTTTCTGTATCACTTTATGAAATTTTTTGGCGAAATCTTGTGGCTCTTACAGGTTCCTTCACACCTGTAAACAAGGCCGTAAAGCTAACCCGAGAAGGTCTTTAAAGGGGGTTTTTAGGACTTTTTGAGAGATTATCTTCTCCTACCTCCCACCATTATTCTCCATCTCACAATTCGGGGTAAAGAAGGCTCAAGAAGGCTCAAGAAGACATTCTTAGGTGTGGAAATCGAAGGAAGAAGCAAGATTCGGCAAGATTGATGAGTGCAACTCATATCATATTTTCTTACCCTTGATTCATGCTTTTGCTTTTCTTTTAGCATATCTTTGTATACATTAGGTGCTATTTTGGGTATGTTTGTTAATGATGCAGGAATTGGAGAGCTAGAAGCAATTAGGAGTGAATCAGGATACCAAACAAGTGAAGATTGGAGAATTTGCTAAGTGTCAAGCTCAGCATGGGCAGAGCACAGTCGTGATGTCCCCTTGAATATCCCAGCCTCATAACCACCACTTGATAAAGTTTTCAGGGGGGTGTCACCAGGCCAAACACTGCCGTAGCAAGCTCGTGCCCCTTCCCCTAGAAATATCTGGATGGAGTTATTTTTTGTTCAACAAGGGAAACACACGCTGCATGCTCCTAGCACGATTATGCTCAAGTGAAGCACGGTCCAAGCATAAGTGCGCTTCCTCCTACTGGAAATTCCAGGCGAGCACTTAGCCGATTCACTCAAAACTCTACCATAGAAACACGGTCTAAGCACGGTCCTGTTTAGCCTATGTCATGCTCGAAGATAGCACTTTTTAATTCCAATTTCTAGGGTTTGCTCTCATCATTGTTCAGGGGCTCTAATCTCCACCAGGAGAACTTTGAAGAGAGCGAAGATCAGGCTTCACCACACCTTTTTAGGGGATCAAGGACGAATTGTAGTCACAAGAGACGTGGGGCTAGCATACGGAGCTCGACGGGGAAGATTATCTTGTGGAGAAGGGAGTCATGTCTTCTTTCTCTAGTTCTTCATCTTTGTTTTCCTAGTTGTACCCATCCATGAGGGACTAACAATCCATGGTGCCCCGAGATGTGAATTATGTTTTTTTGTATGTTTTGACTACTTGATCTTATTGTTTACGGAGTTCTTTTGATTTTTTGTCTTTATTCTTGTGTTTTCATAACTTGATGTATTTGATTTGCACAATTGCTAAGGTAAAACTTCGTGTGTGTGGATTGCCATAATTGTAGTTGCCTTGTGTGATTGCAAAACTCGATGTGTATGAAACCCATAGTTACCTTAACAAAACTTGGTGTATTTGAGAACCATAGATACAACATTGCTCTTGAGCACACACTTAAACAATGGAATGTACCTATTTGGCTTTAGGGTCAAGTCAGCATGCTATAACTCATTGGAACCCTCCTGGGCATTGCTCTTTTGTTGTTGAATTCTTAATCCTAATCCCCCTGTCACTACCATCATTTCTCTCCATTATTAATTGCTTTTAATTCAACCATGATCTAATTCTTGTTTAACTAAACATCAGAAGATAAATTAGTACTGTAAGTCTAGTCCCTGTGATTCGATAACCCTGCCCCTCACTAGGTATCACTTTACTACTTGTGTACGACCCGTGCACTTACGGAGAACACATCAAAGATCTCTCCTCATCTCCTATTGTAGAAGCTTATAGAGGGTAAGGAAGCCACCCCTTTGGTGGCGTCGTTCGAAGCTCTCCGCGGCTTGTCTCTCTGCATTCACCACTTGAGGGAGTGTTATGTTGCTTTATTCGGTTGTTTTTGTGGATTTGATCATGTATTTTGTTAGTATGAACAACTAAATCCAAAGGTCACCGGATGTTGGCGAACCTTGGGGTGCATTTGTGTAGTTGGATGCTTTGATCTAATCTATTGCATTTGGTGTGTTTGAGATTCAAGATTGGTGTACTTTGATGTATTGGTATACATGAGAACTCTATATGTCGATTTCTAGGTTGTACTTGGTTACGTGACCAACGCACTTGTACTAGACACACTTAGCTTGGAAGGGATCCATGTACAAATATGCCATGACCATCAGGTATTTTGTGCCCCTCCAACATTAGGATTGGACCTAGTTTGAGTATCAGCCCTAATTAGAGATTTTCTCACTTTTAATGCAATCATAGGAGGATTTAGTCAGAAGAAATTCTTTATCAATACTCGTATTGGATTAGGGGTCAATTACCGTGACCATCGGGTTGACCTATCTTAGGAATCTCTTGGTCCAAACCACCAGTTGCATGGTAGTTCTAGCATCCTTCTCACTTTAGTAGCCCTAGGGGAATCCACATCCGTGACCAGCTTCATCCCTTGATTTTTGCCCCCTCTTTAACTTGACTGTAGTTATCTATCTTAGAGTTCTTTCTATTTCTATGTAGTTTAGAACACTCACTCGAATCTGTAGGCTAGACAACACGTAAAGAGTAAGTAAGGGTAGCTCCTTGGGCCCTAGGAATACAACCCTCTTGTGCTTGCATGAGAGTTATTATACGATGGCCCGATGCACTTACGAGTGTCACAACAAGTTTTCAGCATCGTTGCCGGGGATCCATAAAGAATACTTGAAAAACTTAGAGCTTGTTGATTTGGCCATTGTTTCTTTTATTTGTTTCCTTTGTTTTCATTTATTTTTATTGTACATATATCTCTATTTCTCTGCTTTCATCTTTTTTCTCGTTCTCTTTTTGAATGTTAATTGTTGGTTTTTAATATTATACAAAGTACCCATCTTATGACACGCACAAGTCAAGAAAACTTGGTAGAGCCCGACAACAAGATTGAGAGGACCTTGCATCAACGGTTAAAAGGAATGAGCAGAGAGTTTAAGACAATAAGAAATTCAGTAATGGCCGAGTCAAGAAGGACACTGTCAGATTATAAGAGGCCACAGTTTATTGGTAAGGAGTTCAGTTTGCAAGCATCAACATTACCGACAAACAACTTTCAAATTAAAACAAGCACAATCGGGATGGTTTAGAATTCAGTGTAATTTGATGGGCTAACTCAAGAAGACCCCCATGCTCACTTGTCCCATTTCCTGCAGATCTGCTCTACCTTCAAGATCAACTCGGTCTCAGATGATGCAATTAGTTGAGACTATTACCATTCAGTTTGAGAGGGGCAACTTACCAATGCCTTACTTCATTGGCCCTCGCCTCTATTACTGCTTGGAAGGAGATGGTCAAAAAGTTCCTTGTAAGGTATTTCCTGCCAAGCAAGGCAGCCAGACTGAGACAAGAAATTTTTGCTTTTAGGTAAGGTGATTCAAAGACACTCTTTGAGGCACATGAAAGGTTCAAGGCCCTTTTGAGGAAATGCCCTCACCATGGTTTCTCTTCTTGAATGAGAGTATAGATGCTGTGCAATGGTTTAAATTATCAGACTCGATAGCTCATTGATGCTACCGCAGGGGGTTCCTTGAGCAATAAGTATCTTGAACATACCAAGAAATTAATTGAAGACATGGCAAATAATGAATGCCATTGAAGTACTATGAAGGCTATGGAATTAGGAGGGAGTGCACAGCTCCTTACACACCTCAACAAAATGGTATAGTGGAGCGCAAGAATCAAACCGTGGTTGAGATAGCTAGAGCTCTACTCAAAAGTGGCAACCTTACGACAAGATTTTGGAGAGAAGCAGTATCAATTGCTGTGTACTTGATCAATAGACCCCCTACTCAAGCATTGCACAATAAAATCCCATTCGAAGCTTGGCATGGTGTCAAACCAATGGTGAGCCATTTAAAAGTGTTTTGCTGTATTGCATTTGCTTTAATTCCATCTCAGAAGCTTCATAAACTTGATGAGAAATCTAAAAAGTGTGTGTTCACTGGATACTCTTCCGAGTCCAAAGCATATAGACTATTCAACCCAGTGACCGGTAAGATTATCTTTAGTAGAAATGTTCTGTTTCATGAAGAGACGCAATGATGCTGGGAAACATCTCAATCAGTTATACCGGCAATTAAGATTGAAGAAGACAGAGAGAAACATGCAGTTTTTCCACAAAATTCTCCAAACTCAATCAAACTAGCAGATTGGGGAATAGAGGATGAAAGACATCTGAGTCGCAGTGTTACCAGTTAAGTTTCAAGGTCCCGAGTGGCTCCGACTGATGGGTATCATTCCAGAAAAATTAATTAGTGATAAATGTATACAATTCTTGTACATTTGCAATACATGTAGCTGATCCAATTGAGTACATGGAAGCTGTGAAGAGTAAGAAGTGACAAGAGGCTATGAATGCAGAGATTGATTCAATAGCAAGTAATAATACATAGGAACTGTGTGAGCTGCCACCAAGGAAGAAAACAACGCATCTTAAATGGATTTTCAAAACTAAATTCAATGCAGAGGGCCACGTACAGAAGTATAAAGCTAGAGTGGTGGCTAAGGGTTATACACAGATGCATGGGATCGATTATGATGAGGTTTTATCGCTAGTAGCTCGCATTGAGACAGTGAGATTTGTTCTAGTATTAACAACACAAGCAGGTTGGAAAGTGTTTCATTTTGATGTGAATTCGGCTTTTTTGAATGGAGATATACAAGAAGAAGTCTATGTCACTCAGCCAAAAGGCTATGAGAAGAGAGGTGAAGAGTATTTGGTTTGTAAATTGAAGAATGCCCTCTATAGACTGAAATAGGCCCTAGAGCTTGGTATTCCAAAATTGATCAGCATTTCAAGGAGTTTGGTTTCAATAAAAGTGAAAGTGAGCATACATTATACAGGAAGGAGGTAAAGAGTGTAGAATTACTGCTTATTAGTTTGTATGTTGATGACATTATACATACAAGTTCTTTATCTACTTTGCTAGAATAGTTCAAGCAAGACATGGTGAACACTTTTAATATGTCTGACTTAGGGATGATGAGTTATTTCCTGGGATTAGAGGTGAAGCAAAATTTAGGAGGTGTTTTCATTACACAAAGGAAGTACATAGATGATTTATTGGCTCACATGAATATGAAGCAATGCAAGCCTGTGAGTACACCATTGGCAGTGAATGAGAAATTGGAAGATGGTGAAAATGATAAGTTTACAGATCCAATTATTTACAGGAGTTTAATTAGGAAGCTAATCTATGTTACACATACTCGTCTAGACATCAGTTTTTCAGTTAACTACCTGTCAAGATTCATGAATCAGCCAAGTAAAATTTAGTTTAGTGCTGCAAAGCGAGTTGTGAGATATCTCTTAGGAACTAAAGAATTGGGTCTATGGATTCATGTGGAGATCAACGAGAATTAGAGGCCTTCTCTAGTAGTGATTGGGGAGGATCCAAGACAGATCGTAAGAGTACAATTGGAGTGCTTTTTAGACTGGGATCAAGCTTAATCTCTTGGGGATCTAGGAAGCAAGAGATTGTTGCGCTATCAACAACCAAGGTAGAATACATTGCCTCCACTCCTGCTATATGCTAGATTATTTGGCTAAGAAGAGTGCTACAAGATTATGGAAGAATTTGTACAAATCCAACTAAATTGTGGGTTGATAATCTCTCAGCTATCGTAGTAGCCAAAACTCCTACTCATCATGGAAGAATGAAACACATAGATGTGAGATTCCACTTCATCCGTTTATTGATTACAGAAGGTGCGATTTCGTTACATCACTACAGCAGAGATGATAAGCTCGCGCACATCTTCACCAAACCATTGTCCACTAAGAAGCACACATTGCTTAGAAGTCTGCTTGGATTGAGCTCATCTCAATCAATTGTGGGTGTTGATGTTGATTGAAGACGTGGTAAGCACGAGCTGTCTGATGTTTGCAGCTAAGGATGGCGTGAAGCATGGAGGTGGGTATGGAAGCTTGATCTCTGTTTTGAGTACAAGCATAGAGAGCATGGTGTTTTGTGAGTGGTTCTCTTTATCTCTACTATGCTTTAATATATTAATGTATTCTGAGTATTGTAGTGACTTTAATGCTCAGCATATCTCTATATGTTAGAGCTAGCCAATGGATATGGTTTTAATATTAGCTATGGCCAATAGGAGTATTGGTGAATGTGTCTGGCCAATGAGAGCATGGTTTGTAACTTTCTTTTGTTTAGTTACTTTTTTATTAGATTATATATATATATATATATATAAAAGAATAAGCCGAGAGTGCTGGGTGGTAAATTGCAAATCTTTGAAAAAGTCTTATTTCTTTTGAGAACTCTGGAACCTCTTTCTCTTGCCTGGCATTTCATCAAACACGGAACTAAAATCCAGTGTTTTTGATCAACTTATTCATCATCTTCGATATCAGATATAAGAAGAGCCATGATAGGAAGTTAAGTTGACCAATTAATTGAAGAAATAGCTTACTTCTACAATCAAGTAACTCTAAAATTTGTAGATTGTGCACTGTAAATAGCATAAACCAACTAGGACTAATATAACCCTTATAACCTTCTATATGAAGATGTTTAAGGTTTGGATTTGGTTCTAGGGTTTCAAGCACTTCATGCTCTGTGGCCAAGCTAGAACTTGTACTGGAGTCATTCTAACCTAGGATAAGGGCCTGAAGATGGCTTTTCTCCTTTATATTGGCTTTCTCAGCTTCTTCCCCTATTGTCAACTTTCTTAAGGTCATCTATAAGTAGGAGCCCTCTTAGTTCCTTCATATTTCTCAATTGTGATAGTGTATATTGGCTCTTTCCCAACCAAGGAACTCCTATCAATACTTGTTGTTCAAATTTAGTGTAGTCACCGTATGTAGTTAAATTAAAAGTTTGAGGATATATGAGATTATGAAAACTTTTATGGAATACATCTAATGTAGATGATATTAGTGCTAGTGCTGGCATAATATCATCTACATTAGTTCCAGATTCCCAAAATTTGCTCTTTAAGATATCCATCAAATGCCTCATGTTCTGCTTTAATAATCTGCCTACTATCTTTTCTGCAAGAGGTGATACCTTTAATTTCTTTACTATCTACATACCTATAGTTTGCAAGCTTGGATGTTCATTAGCCTTTGTACCACCAAATGCACAACTTACAAAGAATTCGTAGTAATCATGATCCTCTATGCCTTTCAGAACAATTTTATTTTTTTCATCTTGCTTTCTTAGTATTTTTGAATCTCTGGTTGTACTACAATTTTTGCCAACCTCATTTGAGAAGATTGTAGAGGGATGAGGAGTTTTTCCCATTCTAAAGACCACAAATCATCCAACAATAGTAACAACATTTTCTCTTGTAAATTTCTTTTGAGTTCACCTTCCAAAAGGGTCCAAATTTCTGTCATATATGAATTTTTTAGATTTAGAAACAGTAAAAGAGCTCACCATATCTTGAAGAATCTTTGACCTATCAAACTCATCTGACACACAAATCCACACCTTTTCATCAAAAAAGTTTGCAACTTGTTCATCATTGAATCCATGTTGAGTTAAGTTGTCTTGCAAATTCCACCCATTCCAGCTATTGGGATGACATTCTCATTGCAATCACCACTGGCATCTGGTTCTTTAAGTAATCTTTTTAAAATCTCTAGTTCTCTATCTCAGCCACAAATTTTACTCACACTAACAGAAGATGATGTCACTCTTGGGTTTTGATTTGAATGTTGTAACACCATCCCAAATTTATTGTCATCTTTCTTTCCGAACTCCATAGAAATCTTTGCCATGCTAATAACAGAACTGAGATCATTATTAACATGATTTAATTTTCCAATAACCTCTCTTATATTGCAAATCATGATGTCATCTGCACAAGAATTTACCATGTAGCTCACTAATTTTTACAAACTTAAACAAGTCTTAATAAACAAAAAGGTAACATAAAAACAAATTAAAGAAATTAACTGTGCAAATCCAATGGCTTTGTAGATAACCCGAGGCTTTTTGGCTATAAACTTGTGACTTGAGGCAGTAACTTCATAATCATTATTCATTTTCTGCACTTGTTCCACTTGAGATAGTCAAAGTCATCAGCAAGGTCCTCTGCTTCATAAAGTGCATCTTGGAGTTGTTCGTAGAACTAGAGCACACTCTCATCTTGCTTGTGCAATAACTTGGCCACGCGAAGAGTTGCCTTGAATTTCAAACTCACATCTTGCAGTTCTTTCACTATGGCATACAACACTAGCTGATTATTATTCCCCTGGTTTGATGATGATGATGGTGATGGTTTGTCTTTAATTTTAGAAAAAATTGAAGGAGTTTCTATTTTCTAACGTACATCTCCATAAAATTTTTCAATTTCGGAGATTTTTAGTTATATATAATTTTTTGGAAAATTTTCATGATTGTTGTAAAAAACTTCCAAATTTAGGCCTCCTATCCCCTGTTACTCATGAGATGAGTTTTATTTAAACTATAAATAACTATGTATAATACCCTGGAGTACAAATTTTGTACATTGCTAAATTTTAAATGTGTTTTTTTTTCAAAAAAAACACAAGGGATTTATTTAGAAAATAGAGCTTTATATTTAGTTTCTAAAGTAAAATATTAATTTCAAACAAATGACCTCTTGGCCTATTGGTATCGGGTCTCTTACGTAAAATTCTCATTTTGGGGGACCCAGGATTGATACCTTTGCAAGGTGATGACATGGTGTTGCTGAGCTTATAGATACGCTCCACATCGGTGCACACCCCAGATTATTAACCTTAAATGGGAGTGTTTGTCGTCTATTATAAAAAAAAATTAATAAAAGAAAAAAAAATTCAGTACACAATAAATATCAATGACAAGGTAGGTCAAAGTTTATGTATTTGTCATATTTTTATCTTTTTCCACTATTGTCATTTTCCCAAGTCTCTGATTCGTTTATCCACTAAGTGAGAGGATCAAAGCAGTGTTATCAAACCCGGACCGGCCCGGCGGTTCGACCGGTCGACCCGGTGACCCGGTGACTAAACCGGTCCGGGTCTCTAATTAGACCGGACATGTAATCAACCCGGTGTGACCCGGTGTGACCCGGCCAAACTCGGTGACCCGGCCGGGTTTCAATGACCCGGGCGGGTTAATGCTTGTTTATAAAATGACATTTTCATCCTTTAATTTTTGTAACTTTTGTTATATATTGGATTGAGTTGGTTTGATTAAATTTGAAATTTCACTATGGATTCATATGATATTGTGTTTTGTTTTGTTATGTATGGAATATTTGAATGAGTTTGATATTAGGTTGAGTCTGTTATGTCATGTAGAGCTTGAATTTTGAAATTTTATTATGTATCGGTTTTAACTTTTATGCTTGTCATGTATTTTTACAATTTATTTTTGTCGCTTCAAATTATTTATTTGATAACAAATAATAAATAAATGTTATATATTATTATAGAATTAAAAACTAATTTATAATTTTAAAAATAATATTTAAAATAATTTTATTAACCCGGCATTAACCCGAATGACCCGGCGGTTGAACCAGTTGACCCGAGACCCGAAGCCTAGACCGGGTCGATGTCCGGGCCGGTTTTGATAACATTGGATCAAAGTGTATACCTTTATTTTATTTTTATTTTTATTTTTATTTTTTACAAAGTGAATAAGACACATGTTTGGAAGCATGAATCACTTGAAATTGATTGTTTTGCTTGTTCACACTCACCCAGCGAATGCAAGTATTGGGCTGCAAATCTGCTTCCATAACTAAGGATATTTTTGGGCAACATTATGTCTGGCGCATATTAAACCCTAAGTATTAAAAGTATCTATTGGATAATTTTTTGTAATGAACTCAGTACTTGTTGGCCAAAGGCCTTTTGGTTTTATGTTTATGCACGAGTGTCATTTTCACAAGTCTTCAATTTATTTAGTTTTTTGGTTGAGAGAATCAAAGCATATTCCTTTATCCATTTCAACAAGAGTCTTCTTTACAAGTCTTCAATTCATTTAGTCTCTGGTTAAGAGGATCATAGCGTATAACCTATGGCAAATATGGGTAGTTACATAATAGCAAGCATCCTCTGTGGCAAATAAGGATAATGACATACAATAGTAAACATCCTCTATGTTGTTATGTTGATTTAGCACAGAGACTAAATGAATAAATTCATACTTAAAAACTGAAGTAAAAAATAAAATATATTACATAAATGAAATATTATCATCCAAACTAAGTCAATAATAAACCTATGAAAGATTTAGTGTTTTTTTTCACGTGAATATGGTAAATTGTTTACTCATTTTGGTTCTCAATGATTTCATTGTTATAAAACATGTTTTATACGGTTTCAGTATTGTAAAACATGTTTTAATTGTTTTCAACAATCTCAATATGATAAAAAACATTTTATACAGTTTCAATGTTATAGAACATGCTTCATGTTATAGCAGTGAAACTTAAGTGTTTTTGATAATTTCAATGTTGTAAAACATGTTATATATATATTATAATGGTAAAACATGTTTTGTCTTAGTGAGGGATATTGTAACCTTTATAGTGGTCCACATTTTTATGTCTTGATTTTACAATGCGAAGATCTTTGATAGACGTCCAAAATCTACGGCTATTAAAATGAAATAGACATAAAGAAAAGTGGTCAGCCGAAAAGTTATGGTCTATATCGAAATGAATATCATTGCAAGTTATCGAAATTATCCCAATGTAGTTAGTCCAAATAATTGGTTCTAATATAGCTTAACCATTATAATTTTTGCAAATATTTCAAAATGTATGTAACTGTTTTCGTCCATGTACAATATGGCTCGAATACGCTCATCAATTATTATTACGTATGATCATTATTGAACAAAGTACTTGTAGTTACTTCATAGTTTCATGATTGGCAAGAAAAAAGAAAAAAGAAACAATACAATAGTTTAACATCGATGATTCCACCTCTCTATAAAATATTGAGGTGGGTGAATATTTCTACGCGGTAATTTCTGTGGTCTGTACCTTCTTATTAGTTCAATTAGTGAATCACCCATTTGATAAATCCTTGACTCTTTTAAAGCTAAAGGAGTGTTTAAGTCCACAATAAAGTATGGCAAGCTTGGTGGGGATCCATAAATTTGTTGAAAATATTGACTCACACTACAAAATGAAGAGTTTTTGGCTATGCTTCATTAGCAAAGTTTTTAAAAAACGCTATTACATTTAGGATTTTCAAGGTGTTATTTTACAAAATCCAAGAAAAATTTCAACTTAGCGGCATTTATAATAATAAACACCATGAAAATTATTTACAAAATTTAAATTTAAATTTAAATTTTAAAATTTCTGAGGTGTTCTTAAAAACAAATGGCACTAAATTAATAACTTAAAAATTATTTATATTTAGCAGTGTTTTTACAAGAAACGGCAGTAAATTATAAAATTTTTAAATAAATTTATTAATTTAGTGGTGTTCATTTTAAACAAATGGCAATGAATTATTAATATGTTTAAATTTATTTATTAATTTAGCATTGCTTTTTATAAGAGCACCGCTAAGTTAAATTTTTAAATTTCAATTTAAATTTGGCTCTTTTTGCTAAAATTTTTTAATTTGTTGCTATGTGTGAAAAAATTAACTTTAGCACCGGTTTTAATGGTAAGCGCCACTAAAGCTATTTACATATTTAAATTTTTATTTAAAATATTTTAAAATTTGATACCCAGCCCACCTCAAAATCTTCCTTCCTGTTCGACTGATGGGATGAAATTTATTTCGTGGCGTTTTTAATAAAAAAAGCTTCTAAATTAATAAATAAATTAAAAAATATTTACAATTTTGAGTCATTTTTCAAAAAGAAGCCCCTAAAATTTTAAATTTATTCATTGTTTAGCAGGTTTTTGTATAAAAAAAAAGTAGCTGAAATTTTTTTAAAATCAAAATTTAAATTTGGCACCATTTGTTAAAATATTTAAATTTAGCTGTGTTTTTAATAATAAACACCACTAAATGGCCTAGATTTTGGTTTTCTATTTATGATTCTCAAGTGAAATATAAAAAGGGAAAGAAAGCTAGTGCTAAGGAAGAAGAGGAAGAGGTAAGGGAGAAGAGAAAGGTAAGAGAAGAAAAGAAGTGGATTAAGGCAAGAAAAACGAGAAGGCTAAGATAAGAAATGAAGTGGAGGACGGGAGAAAGAATAAAAAGTAGAAGCTTATAAAAGATGAAGATGAGGATAATGAGGGTAGGAGAAGAGAATTAGAGTAAGAAAAAGTAGAAGAAGAAGAAGAAGAAGAAGAAGAAGAAGAAGAAGAAGATAACTTAACAAGAGCAAGAAGAAGAAGAAGAATAAGCAAAGATAAAACTAATAACAACAAATAGGAGAAATATAAACAAGACAACAAGAAAAGAAAAAAATTAAAAGGAAAAATTAAACAAGAGCGATAATAAATAAAAGGGACAAGAACACTATAGAAATGAACTAAAGAGAAGTTAAATTAGAGATGCTTCTATATATAAGTGCCGCTAATATACCTCTATTTTTTTAAAAACATGTTAAATTTAATGCCATTTTTAAAAAACACTGTTAAATTAGCTGTGTTTCTTTTATTGAAAAATGCCGCTAACGTAGCGGCATATATTTTGCAAATGTTGCTAACTTAGTAGCATTGATCGGAAAACCACCACAAAGTTTGCGTGGTTTGAGAATGCATCGCTATTTGCAGGTACATTGCCGACATGTTCTTCACTGCATTTTCACCGGTGCTTTTGGCTCATGTATTTTGTGGCATTTTAAAAGCCACTAATTACCAAAGTGAACGACGCTAGAGGTATATTTTGGAGTTGTGATAGTTGACTAGATTCATCTTGTCTTTATTAGTGTTGGAGGTTGATACTCAAATGGATTCCGCATGAAGTCCATCCCCAAATTTTTCGATGCTAAAATTGGCTAGTGCTTTTGATTTTGTTGAGCTAAAATAGGTTTATCTTCACCCTCACAATGAGAACCACATCGATGATGCCTTTATAATGGAGGACTTGGTGGTGGAACATCTACATTGGTCGTTACAAAAGCACATAATAGAGATAGAAGAACATTACCTCTCATATGATGGTCCAATAGGTTATGGGTTATCAGAAAAAAAAAAAAAAGATTATAGAATTTGTGCTATACAAATCATAATATGGTGTCGACAATATGCTTCTCCCAGCAGGAACATTAAGATTAACACAATGTGATGCTTTCTCTCTATCTATCTCTCTCTCTCTCTCTCTCTCTCTCTCTCTCTCTCGTGCGCAATCCACCTAGCATGATTTCTCACTCAATTTGTCTCTACTCTCTCATGAAAGTCATGGTCATGATTTGGTCTAAATTTGACTAGTGCCTATGGAATACCTTGGTTGAATCCAAATTGTTTTCTCACTCCATTAATTTTGTGGCACTCAATAAGAAATGAGGTCCGTAATAGCATATCTTCTTAAATTTCAAGTGGCACTTTTGCTATTATCTCATGCAAATCATATGACCTCTGATGTCTCACTCACAAGTGTACGGGGATGTCAAGTAATACCATCTGTGCGACATAGGGGCCATATTCCTCGGGGCCAAGAATCTACCCTTACTTCCTTTTCACTTATTGTATAATCAACAAGTTCGAGTTCAAGTGCTATAAACTACTAAAAAGACTTGAAATGGAGCTAAAACAGGATAAAGGAATATGGGAGGATTGAGTGGAAATATCAGTGGAAGAAATGGCCACGGATGTGGATCCCTTCGGTACTACTAAAGCTAGAAAAATGCTAGGGTTAAAAAAGAAATGGTGGTTTGGACCAAGAGATTCCTAAACTAGGTTAACCCCGAATCCTTCTGCGATTAAACCCTAACCCCATACGAGTGTTGACCGGAATTCCTCCCGGGTCAACTCCTCATATGATTACAATAAGCTTAGGGAAACCTCTGATTATGGTCAAACACAATTTCTAGGTTCAAACCTAATGGTTGGAGGGATGCCAAATACCTGAATCCCTCAGCTCATTGGTACATGAATCCCTTTCAAACTATGTGAGACTAATCTATATAAGGATGCATCCCGTACTTCGAAGCACAAACTAGAAATTGAACCATAGAGTTCTTATGCAATCCAAGATAGTCAAGTACACATAGAATGAGCCACAAATGACACAACTTGCATTAAAAATTAACTAAAGCATCCAAATAAGAAATTTCATCCCAAGGTTCATCGGCATTCAGTGACCTTGGGGTTTAGTTGTCTATAATAATAAAGAACAAGAAAAAACTCATGAAAACAACTAAATCACTCATAAGAAAACTCTCTCAAGTATTGGGGATGAGATGGAGAGACGGATTGCCGCAGAGAGATTCCATCCATGTTGCAATAAGAGCAGCCTTTCTCGTTATCTACAAGCTTCCTCAAGTGTGATCAGTGAAAGATCTTGCCAAATCAAGCTTCTCCAACTGATTTCCACCCTTCAAATGTCAAAAATTAAGCCCTTCTTTCAGGATCTTCCTCCTTGCCTTCAAGCTCAAGAACTCCCCCAAAATTTAGTCCTAATACCCATTTAAAACACTTTCTGCTCAAGCCTTACAGGCATCTATGTGGGCTCATGGATGCTGATGAGGCTTCCAACCTTTTTCGCATAAAACTCTTCCCAGGCCAAATTTCTTGCTACAGTATCCACTTATAGTAATCCAGCTAAAGTAGCCGATGCCAAATTTTCTTGTGAACCTCATGGGCATCCATGCAGGCTTATGGTAGCTTGTAAGATATCCAGCCAAGTCTTCACACTACAATACAAGCTATAGTAACCAAAGCTCTAAAACACCAGTTTTGATGCAGATTTATTCCTAAATTCATTCTTGAGCTCACCTTGGCTTTTTTAAGGCCTGTAACACAAATAAAACAAATTTAAACAAAAAATAGACATTAATTCATTAACAGGCATGCAAGTGGGACATAGAACATATATATAAA
This sequence comes from Dioscorea cayenensis subsp. rotundata, assembly GCF_009730915.1. Classification (NCBI taxonomy): domain Eukaryota; kingdom Viridiplantae; phylum Streptophyta; class Magnoliopsida; order Dioscoreales; family Dioscoreaceae; genus Dioscorea; species Dioscorea cayenensis. The sequence goes on along the minus strand of NC_052488.1, from coordinate 9,361,515 downwards.
TATATACATTTAGACATTTATCACATTCCCACAGCTGAGGGTTTCCTTGTCTTCAGGTAAATAAAGCATGAAGAACAATGGGAATATAATAAGAGGCTAAATGCATGACCTCAAACTCAATAGTAAAGAATTCCACAAGCACGAAGTAAAGGGAAACAAGATGTTGAGTTGTGTTAATAGAGACCCGGTAAAGATAGTCTTATTCCATCTAGAGTGCTCCCGTGAGTGTGTGAAAGCTTCCTACCTCACTCTCCTTACATTCACCCAACAAACAATGATGACCTCTCTTAGAAATGCTAGGAACACCCTTAATGATCAGCTAAGATCTCTTTTTATTCCTAAGTTGAATTCTAGCCTCAATCTAAGAGTAGAATATGGGTTAGGAGATCAATAAGTTTTTGTTTAACTAACGTACACTATACATTATTTGTTAGAAGGGTGTGTATGATATTTAGGCATACGAGCACCCAACTACTTGACTAATTACAAATGTAGATGAATGCATTTTTACTTCACTAGATGTTGGCTGAAGGTACACTTTGGTTAGGAGCCTGTACCCTGAGCTACTTATCCAATGTGAGTAGCGGAATAGTGTCCTTGATTTAATTCTATTTACATTCTATCTCATGTCTTCTGGTCCAAACTATTTGTCCAAATGTCATTTAGGACTAAAGCTCACAAAAGAAATAAAATTTATTAACTAATCATTGAAAGTAGCACTTAATAGTCTAAGACTGGTATCAAGGTGATGGGTTGGTCAGAATGAGGAAGGTGGAAGTTCAGTGATGAAATGTGTGGAGTGTACTAGAGATAAAACAAGACTTTCATTCAAGCATAAAAATAAATTACAACTCACATCTATCATTCTTTCAAGCTAGGAAAATCTCAACAATTGATCATGGTTATCATACGTAAAGAAAGCATGCAAATGTAGCTCAAATACAAATGAAATACCCCATCCCCACACCTGGAGTTGTACATTGCTCTCAATATACATAAATTAGCAGCAAATGGTGAAGATAGGAAATAAATACACTAGGGGAGGATATAAGGAAACTTTCCCAGTTCATTAAGGAAGAGTTCCATTTTACACATGAAAGTAGGGTGAGTACAATCATCGAGTGGTGGTGGTAGTGGAACTCATGTCCTGATATTCCCGCAAAGATCCAAAAAGCATATCACATCTCATAATTTCACTAGTATAATAGAACAACTAAAAAAAGAAAGAGTTTAGTAGGGAATAAACCCTTGCCAACTACAAAGTACAAAAAACAAGTACAGCAGAACAAAAAAACATAACAAATGAAAACAATAAATAGAAAACCCATGCATGTCCAACACTCAATCCAGATGCTGTTCATCCATAGGTGTTGTTGGTGCCATGGATGTGGTGACCGCTGAGATGGTACCAATTGAACATGAGGATCCTAGCATAAAAGCTAGAATCTTGCCAATGTCCCTCAACATATGGCTATGTAATGCAAGGAATTCCTACAAAAAAACAAGTAGAGCAAGGAATCTAAGACTCTAATGGTGACATATGACCATAAGAAGTCAAATGCCACAACGAAAATCCGCAATAGTCTTCCTTGTAATTGGAGCATTAAATAATTTACAAAAGTTTGCAAAAAGTACACAAAATTCACGGAATCCACATCCAAACAACCAATCCCAAGATTTGCATCAATAAGGCATGAAAAACCAAGAATAAAAACAAGGTTTGAACCAAACCTTGAGTTAGGGCATAAAAACCCAACTTGAAGAAAATTGGTGAAATGGATGGTAAAACTCGAAATAAACCACAAGATTGAAGTTGCAAGAGGTAGGAGAGGAGTTTAGAGAAGAAAAAATGATGAAAAATAGTGAAGAAATGATAAGAAATGGAGAAGAAATGAAGAAGATCAAAGGAGAAGAAGAATGAATAGTATAAGAAAAGGGGAGAAGGCCGACTACTTAAGGTGGTCGAGCTTTGCAGGGGCCCATGTGGGTGCATGCGCATCCACAAGGATGTCGGCCCGCCCAATAATTGCTTGGTAGCACCCATGCCGGTGACCTTGCTGGCACATGGGCACCCATAATGCCCCCAGCCTTAGCCAAACTCATGAGTAGAGGTTGGTGTTGGCCGGTTAACCATGCTTGTTGGGCCTGACCCAAAGGCTCTGGGTCATCTTTTGATGGACCCAGAACTAGCCCATCCTATCTTCTGGCCTGCCAAGATGGTTAAATAAATTTGTATTTTAAAATATTAAAACTAATATAAAATGTTAAAAAATTGGGATAGTGTTAGCCGATGACTGCTTTTTATAGGAGGTTATCATGTTGTTTTTTAAAGATTAGCCGATGTGGGACTAAAGTTACATATCAGAAGAATAATTTATCTTTTATATATTTTCCTAAAAGAATAACACCACTAACAACTTGTAGTTCAGTTGGTTAAAGTAGTGTCGTTATTAAAATGCCCTTGGTGTCATGAGTCCAAATCCTCACAAGTACATTGTTGATTGTTTTTTTAGCCAAAAAAACAAATCTAGTTTTTAAAAAAATTTAAAATATTTAAGATAATTTCAAATAAATCATGATATTTAAATTTTTAATTATTAATTTAATTTGTTAAATACATGTTATTCTTAAATATGAAAATGATAAATCTAGAAAAATTTAAAATATTAATGATTTTTCAATGAATATTTAAATCCTAATTTAAATTTCTTTCTTTGAAATATCTTGATAATGAAGATAAATGAAAAATTTGTAAGTTACATTGGTGCGAAAACTTTGTTATTAATTGAACAAAATTTTAAGATAATTATTTATTCATCAAAATTTTAATGAATATTATGATTTTAAGTTAATAACATGTTTAGAAATATACAATATTTTAGAAATTTCACATAACAAATACACAAAAATGTGTAGAAAAGATTATAGTTTTAAATTGACAATATGGTTATATTAGTACACATCATTGACATTATGTTTTTCTTTTTTTTAATTAATATTAATAATGGAGGTGAGTAATACATATAAAAACAATGGATTATAATGTTGAGTAACACACAAAAATGGTGAGTAATATCTACTTTTTTTTATAATGGTTGCAAAATACAATTAAATTAAATAACTTGCCACTAAATGCAAAATAATGGGATGTAAAGGGGTACATATAGATTAACAATAAAGTGAAAAATAATTTTATATTCTTTTTAAAATATGTTATTAACATTTTGGTTTTCTAATTTATACCAATAAAAAAACTTGGTGGAATGTTTAGGATGTTCGATAGTGAAAATGGAGGTCTTGGGTTCCAATCTTGAGTGTTTGTAAATTAGTTGTTTTGTTTTGTTTTTAAAAATAAAAAAAGCTTTTCCAACCCTATGGGTCAACATGCCTAGTTTCCCCGGGTGACACGGTGGATCAACTTGTCAGGTCACCGGGTTGGGGTACCCCAACTCGTAAGCGGTCCAACTAAAATGCGGGTCAGTTACGGTTTACTGGCCCATCACACAGAGTTAGTTAAACTGACAGGTTTGGGTTAGTTGATTTTGGGCCTAGCCCTGCCAAAACTTGGTCCGTACCCCCTCTATCCGTGAGGCAGTAAGTGTTACGGGCTGCCTTGCGAGAGTATGGCCACTCGTTAGGCTCCCCGGTTGAGGCCAGGCAGCCTCATGACTGGCCTTGCGTGCGCATAGGAGCCTGCAAGATGACCTGGAGTGCTTAAAAACATCTTGCAAGGGACTGGAAGAACAAAATTTGGTCATGGCCTTCCTTGCAATACAAGTAAAAATTAGTTTACACCATCTACAACACTGAAATAAACAATAAAACACAACCAAACTACACTAAATCAATAGACAAATACTAAAAATTAAGGACAAGCATGGATCATTCGAACAAAAAATAGAACATGAAAATAACACAATGACAAAAACAACAAACCAAAGTCAATGGAAAACTAGAGTAAAAAAAAAAATGAAAATGACGAATTTAAAACTTGGGTTGTCTCCTAAGAAGTGCTTGTTTAACGTCACAAGCTTGACGTACCTCTTTGCTTATCTCAGTGTAGATCAAATGGAGGAGAATTACTTCTAGTCTTGGTTGAGTCATTAAAAAAATTATGGCTTCAACAAATGTCTATTCACCTTGAATGTTAACCTTTCTAGATGGGGCAAATCAACCGCGCCATGTGGGAACATGTGAGAAATGGTGAATGATCCATACCATTGTGACATTAACTTCTCTAGAAAAATTTTCAATCGAGAATTGAAAAGACCTACTTGATCTCCTTCATTAAAGTTCTTACCTTGTTTGATGTGTCAATCATGAAACTCTTTTATCCTTTTTTTGTAAAGCAATGAATTCTCATATGCCATGGTGCACCATTCATCTAGTTTGTTCTATTGATGCTTTCTCTTATGTCCTACGAGATGAGCATCAAAATTGAGATATTTTATGGCTCAATAAGCTTTGTGGTCAAGCTCAACAAGTAGGTGACAAGCCTTTCAACAAACCAGCCTGTAAGGAGTAGCCTCGGTAAGCATTTCATAGGCTGTTTGGTAGGCCCAGAGCGTATCATTTAAATGATTAGTCCAATCCTTCCTATGATGAGTAGCTGTCTTCTCAAGGATTCGCTTCAGTTCTCTATTTGCAACTTTGACTTGACCATTAGTCTAAGGGTGATATGGCGTGGTGGTTCTATGAGAGATACATATCATTTCAAAATCTTCTCAAACTGTGAGTTGCAGAAGTGGGTGCCTTTGTCACATATAATTTCTCTTGGTGCGCAAATCTAGAGAATAATTTATTCAAAAATTTCACCACTGACCTTACATCATTCGTGGGGCGAGCTTGTGCTTCCACCCATCGCGACACATAATCAACTGCCGCCAGAATAGAGTTATGACCATGGGAACTATGAAGTAGGCACATAAAGTCAATCCCTAGACATCAAAATCTCATAAACTTGATTCCAATTTTGGGCCACTTATCCCGATGAGAAAGGTTACCTATCCGCTGACATCTGTCACATCTTTACACAAATTTTTGTGTATCTTTGAACATTGAAGGCTAGTAGAAACCTGCATCCAAAATTTTTTTGGTTGTGTAATTTGTGCTATAGTGGCCTCCAGTAGGGCTTGCATAACATTGTTTCAAGATATCCTGCCCTTCCCTCTGTGAAACACATTTTCTAACAATTTGATCATAGCAGATTATGAATAAATACGGATCCTCCCACATATAGTGCTTCAGATCAGAGAAAAACATCTTCCCCTATTGATATGCAAGCTAATTGGGAAGTGTGCCCGCGGCTAAATAATTTGAAGACTTCGCAAACCATGTGGTCTCTTTTTCCTTCATTACTGAATGCTGTATATATGTTCATCAAGGAAAGTGTCATTTATCTCTCTCTCTCTCTCTCTTCTAGCATGCTCCTGTGAAGATTTTCTAGGCTGGATAAATCAACTGCACCCAAATTTTTTGCTCCTCGCTTGTCCTTTATTTCCAAGTTAAACTCCTGGAGTAGAAGAACCCAATTTACCAATCGAGCTTTGGCATCTGATTTACTTAGTAGATATGTCAGTGCGGAATAATCTGTGTACACCACTACCTTTGAGGGCACCAAATACGAATGAAATTTGTCAAAGGCAAAAACCACTACAACTAATTCCTTCTCAGTAGTGGTATAGTTTTCTTGGGCACCGGTCAAGATTTGCTTGCATAATAGATATGGTGGAAATAATTTTCCTACCATTGCCTAATTACTGGCCTGACTGCAAAATTGCTTGGATCAACCATTAATTCAAATGGTAAATTCCAATCCATAGCTATTATTATTGGTGCCTCCACAAGTTTTTCCATGAGGGTAATAAAAGCAGTCATGCACTCTTCATTAAACACAAAGGGGGCATCTTTTTCAAGTTGCCTTATCAATGGTCCGACAATTGGGGAAAATTCTTGATAAATCTCCTGTAAAATCCAACATGGCCCATAAAACTTCTTATGGCTTTCACTAATATAGAAGGTGGTAGTTTCTCATTAGTGGAGATTTTTTCCATCTCTACTATAATTCCCTATGTGTAATTTTGTGCCCATGAACTTTGCCCTCTTAAATAATACAATGACATTTTTCTCAGCTAAAGACTAAGTTGGTATCTTCACACCTGGCTAAAATGCGTTCCAAATTTTTGAGACAAAATCTAAAAGTGTCACTGAAGACTGAGAAGTCATCCATAAATACTTCCATGATGCCTTCTACCATTGCTAAAAAATCACCATCATACACATTTGAAAAGAAGCCGGTGTATTGCACAACCCAAAAGGCATACGACGGTAAGCAAATGTGCCATATGGGAAACTGAAGTCGTGTTCTCTTGATCCTTGGGGGAAATTGGAATTTGGAAATAGCCAGAGAGACCATCTAAGATGAAATAGTATGAATGCCTTGCTAATGATTCAAGCATCAGATCAATGAAGGGCAAAGGGAAGTGATCCTTTTTTGTGGCATCGTTAAGTTTTCTATAATCTATGCATACCTGCCACCCAGTGATAGTCCTGGTGGGTACAAGCTCATTCTTTTTAGTGGTGATAGGAGTCATTCCTCCTTTTGCCAATGCCACTTGTACTAGACTAACTCACGCACTATCAGAGATTGGGTAAATATTACATTCATTAAGGAGCTTGATAACCTCATTCCATACCAACTCTTTCATGTTGGGATTGAGTCTCCATTGAGGTATCGCAGTTAGGATGTGGTTCTTCCATGAGGATTTTGTGGGTGTAGAAAGAGGGACTGATTCCCTTGATGTCTGAAATCTTCCAAGCAAATGCATTATTATACTTCTTCAAGACATTCAAAAGTTTATCCTTGTGCTAAACTGTTAGGTTTGAAGCAATGATGATCAGGAGTTTAGATCACTCTACTAAAAATGCATACTCTAGGTGTTCAAGTAATAGCTTCAACTCTAACTCTGGTTGTTCTTCTATGGATGACTTTAACCTCTAATATTTTCCTTCATTAATATCCTCTAATCCCTTGTCTCATTCCTCAGATGATTGGTTATTCTCTGAACTAATATCCATGGCATAAACTTCTAACTCTGATGAATTTGAATCTCTTCCTTTGAAATAATCTTGCTCCTCACCCCTATGTTGTTCCAACTGGGATTATGTGTTAAATCTGTGTCTTCTTCCTTCCGTTGAACTATTGTGGGAGAGGCAACAAAAAAGTCTTACAGTTCATCAATCTTGCCAATAAACTATTGAATTGGTACACCATGCTCTCCATGAGGGATTCCTCCATCTGAACATATAAACTTGTTAAAAACATCCTGTGCACTCAGTACACCAAGATTAATGGCGAGTACTTTATTGAAGCATTGTTCTTACCAAGAGTCATAATCTTAGGATGTGTAATTTATTTCCATTGCTTTGTGTTCATCTAATGACTTAATTGGATAATAGGAGTGTTAATTCAGCATAAGATCACAATCATTCCAATAATTAGTCGATTCTATTATTACGAATGAAGAATTAAATAAACAAATAAGGTAAAAAGTCTAAGAAGGAAAAAAAGAGAAAGAAGATGTATTTGCAAAAATGAATTGAAATATATATACAATAATGAACAAAAGAATAAATAAATTGAAAAGGTTTAATCAATAAGCTACAAGTTTTCAAGTATTCCTTGTGGGTCTACGACAACAGTGACAAAAACTTGATGGCTCACCTACAAGTGTACAGGGTCGTCAAGTAATGCCTTGTGTACAACACAGGGGTCATATTCCTCGGCGACAAGGATCTACCCTTACTTACTTTCACTTATTGTATGACCAACAAGTTCGAGTTCAAGTGTTGTAAACTACTAAAATGACTTTAAATGAAGCTAAAATTGGATAACAAAACATGGGAGGATAGAGAGGAAATATCAGTGGAAGAAATGGTAATGGATGTAAATCCCCTCGGGAATACTAAAGCTAGAAGGATGCTAGGGTTACAAAAGCAATGGTGGTTTGTGCCAAGAGATTTATAAAGTAGGTTAACCTTGAATCCCTCGGTGACTAACCCCTAATCTAATACGAATGTTGACCGGAATCCCTCCTAGGTCAACTCCTCCTAAGATTGCACTAAGCTTAGGGAAACCTCTGATTATGGTCAAATGCAATGTTAAGGTTCGAACCTAATAGTTGGAGGGGTGCCAAATGCCCAAATACCTCGGCGTATTGGTACATGAATCCTTTTAAAACTATGTGAGTCTAATACAAGGGTGCATCCTGTGCTTTCAAGTACAAACTAACAATTGAACCACAGAGTTCTCATGTAATCCAAGGCAATCAAGTATACATAGAATAAACCAAAAACTACACAAATTGCATTAAAAATAAACTAAAGCACGCAAACAAGCAACTTCATCCCAAAGTTCACTGCCATCTTGTGAACTTGTGGTTTAGCTAGCCACCACAAAAAAAAAATAAGAATAAACTCACAAAAAAATGTAAATCACTTATAACAAAACTTCCTCAAGTGTTGGTGATGAGATGGAGAGCCGGATCACCACTAGAGATTTCACCAATGCCACAATAGTAGTAGCTTTCCTCGTCATCTACAAGCTTCCTCAAGTGAGATCGGTGAGAGATCTTGCCAAATCAAGTTTCTCCAACTGATTTCCAACCTTAAAATGTCAAGAATCAAGCCTTTCATTCCTGGATCTTCCTCCTTGCCTTCAAGCTCCAAGAACTCCCCCAAAATTTTGCCCTAGCACCCTTTTAAAACCTTTTCTACTCGAGCCTGACAGGTATCTATGCAGGTGCATGGATGCCCATGAGGCTCCTAACTGTTTTTGCACAAAACTATTGCTGGTGCTAATTTCTTGCTAAGTAAATGCTACAATACCACCTACAGTTATTTTATAGTAATCCTGCAAACCTCACTCACATCAATGTGGGTGCATGGTAGCCTATGAGGCTTCCATGCAAGTCTCTGCAGTTGCAAGCAATCTTCAAGCTATAGTACAGGCTATATTTATCGAAGCTCTAAAACACCGTTTTTGATGTGGATTTCTTCCTAAATGTATTCTTGAGCTCATCTTGGTTTTTTATGGCCTGTAACACAAATAAAATCAATTTAAACACAAAACCAGCATTGATTCATTAAAAAGGCATGCAAATGGTACATAGAACATACATATATACATTTAGACATTTATCAGCCTCGATATAAATTGTTGAAAAATAAAAATAAAATCAGGAATTATCATTATGTATAAAAACATATATGATTGTTAGGATTTTTTTTTAATTTACTACTCGGTGTTGACCACGGCTGCCTGAAAGAGCAAAACTTGTCAATCTGATGGAAGCTTAGCGTTCTCCTACCTTTATTGGTCCTATTTTGTGTTTAGTTGAGGGTTTTTGTGTGTGGGTGGGTGATAGGTATGTTCATACATAAGTGTAATTGTGAGTTTATGTATAAGTGCATGTATGTATTTGTAAGTGTATGACTATACTTGTATGAGTGTTATGATCCACGCCTACTCTATGTATGTAGGATTTTTGTGTGTGGGTGGGTGATAGGTATGTTCATACATAAATGTATTTGTGAATGTATGTGTGAGTGTATGTATGTATTTGTAAGTGTATGAGTGCATTTATATGAGTGTTATGATCCACACCTACTCTATGCAAGTAGGATTATTAGGTTTATTATGAAGTCCTTCGTTAGATTTATTATTGAATATGTCAAAACCTACTCTAAGTAGTATGAAATAGTCTTGTATGTAGTGACATGTGTTTTCACATCTTGCATAGTAATCCCTCCTTCTATAAAAGGAGAGGTTTTGTATACATTCACGGACATGGATGAAAGTAATGAAAAGCATCAGCTTTTGATAAATAGCTTTGTGTTCTTGTTTTTGCGCATCATCTCCATCTCTAACCTTCTCTCCTTGCTTCCCTTTGTGCACTCCCATAAATCTCATAATCCCATCATTGTATGAGATCCCTAATCCCTCTCTTGTGTTATCAAAGGCAGTAATGTTAGTATATGGAGGGGTAAAAATCCCTTAGGGCTTCTCTTCTCCGAACAATTTGTAGTTTTTATATGAAGTTGTTATTTCTCCTTGCATCTTTTACGAATATGTGCATTTTATTTTTATTTAGCAAGATCTTCATAAATCTTGGTCTAAAAAAAAAAGTAAATGGCTCTTTTAGAAGATGAGATTTCGTAGTGGTTATTTCTCTTTGAGGAAAGGTAGTGAGTGGTTGTTTGAATAGCAAGCACTGTATAAAGGCCCGATAACCGAAAGCAAGAGAGAACAACTGCTTACTGATTTTGTTTTTCTTTAAAAGTGAATCTCTATGGTGCTTGGTCCCGAAGATAGCTAAGATACTACTGTTCTTATATTAAGATAATAAAGACAAAATTTCTGTTATGCTTGGTCCCGAAGATAGCTGAGACACTACTGATCTCATATCAAGATAATGGAAATAAAGATTTATTGAAGTAAAAGCTAAAGGAGAAAACAAGCATGTGTTCTTATCTTGTGTAACTTGAAATAATTTAACTTGATACTTAAAATTGTGTTGGAAAAGAGAAAGACAGGTCCTTATCATTAATATTTGAAAGTCGTAAAACAATATGGAAGTTTCATTAGATTTTTTATATAAAAAAATTTATTAACAAATACAATAGCAATAATTGTTGTTAGCAGTATTTATTATTAGCAATATTATCAAAAGTAGCAATAATTCTCATTAATTAGCAATAATTATGATCAATTTTAGCAATAATAACCAGCACAATGTTTATCAATTTTAGCAATAATCATCAACATAATGGTTATCAATTGTAGCAATAATGTTTACAATACTAGTTATACTTATCATTAATTATAGAAATAATACATTTAAATAAAATTATGCATCAAAGTGAACACAAAAGAATTAAGTACTTTAAAGCCAGTATATTTCACAAAAACAACTAATAATAAAATAGAACAACAACTTAAAATTTTAGAGCAAATTAGAGTACATTTATTAGAAAGAAATGCATTAGCAAATAGTACATTGAAGAAAAACCATCCAACATATAAGCAAAACTAAATAAATTTGATTATATTAAAACTAGATTAGAAAATCATATTACAAGGCAAGTAACTCTTAAAACATTAGAAGTTATTAACAAAGAACTTAGTCAATTAAAAGTTATTGTAGAAAAAATTAATAAAATATGATTAGAATTAACTAACCATATAAAAAATAAAAGGAGAATAAATATGTTAAGATTAACCTTAGATAAAGAAATAGAAATGATATATACAAACATTAATAAGGTAGAAAATGAACACTTTGAAAAAAGATATATCCAAAATATGCCTAGAAATTCAAACCATTGGATAACGGACTGCTTAGAGTCTGGATAAAAACCCTATTATTCTTTTAGAAATATATATGAAAAAATAAATAAATAAATAAATAAATAAATAAATAAATAAATAAAAATAAAAATAACACTTGAATAAATGAATTTATAGATCATATAATAAATTTTAAGCAAAAGTCTGATATTTGTTATAAGTATCGTATTAAATATATAATGACATGTGACAAATGTGAAGTATCCTTTTGTAAACTTTGTGTAAAAGAATGTTATAATCATATCACTAACAAAATAACTATTGAACTAGTAGTAACTCAAGTACAATCAAATGATAAAAGAATAATTGATCAATTATTAAAAAAATCGAACAATTAGAAAGAGAAAATAAAAGAATAGGACAATTAGAAAAAGAAAATATTATGTTAAAAGAAAACTTAGCTTTTTATGAAGCTAAAGGAAAGGAGTTGTAATTATAGAAGCAACTGAAGAAGAAATTGAAAATTATGAAGAAATAATAGAAAATGATGAAGAAATAGCATTATCAAAGAACACTTATAGTGATAATAATCTCTTGAACTTAGATTGTATCCTAGAATTTCAAGATGGTTATAAAGTTAATTTAAAAGGTATTATAGATATAGGGGCAAGTAAATTTCATATCTCCCCAGATTTAATCCCTTCAAAATTTATAGATAGTGCTTTATAATTAGGAGAAGTTAAAGATGCTTTTGGCAAAATAACTTGTTAGAAAAGAAACTGATAGATTGCACAATAATCTTTAAAAATATTAAATATCCCTTACCATTTGTTTGGGTAAAGCCAATATTAGATAAAAATGTAGCTAGACTTTTAATAGGAATGAATTTTATAAAACATAGAAATGATGGACTCATAGTCCAACGAGAAAAAATTACTACATGTAAACATATGGATAGTATCTTGACATCACCTACAATTAATTATGTAGAATATCTTATTGAAGAAATAATTACTAAGTAGAAATTTATGAAGAAATCAATCTAGAAATAAAAAATGATCTAGTGATACAAAAATTTGAACCTTCAATTCAAAGATTGAAAATGGATTGAACAATAGGAGAAAATCCTTTAAAAAATATTAACAGAGTAAATATTATATGTAAATTAGAGATCATAAATCCAGATTTAAGATTAACATGCCCGGTAATAAAAGCAACCCCTTCTGAACAAGAAGAAATTCAAAGACATATAAAAGAGATAGAAGAGTTAAAATTAACTATAAAAACTCAAACCCACATAAAACTGTAGTATTTATTGTTAATAAACATAGTAAAATTACAAGAGGAAAAAGTAGAATGGTGTTTAATTATAAGAGATTAATTGACAATACTGAAGACGATAAATATCCAATTCCTAATAAAGAAGCTTTAATTAACAAAATTAAAAAAAAAAACTTATATATATATAGCAAATTTGATCTCAAATTTGGATTTTGACAAGTCCTTTTAGCAAAAAAAAAGTAGACCTTGGACTGTGTTTATTACTCATAATGGACATTACGAATGGACTGTGATGTTATTTGGTTCAGAAAAATGCCCCATGAATATTCCAAAGGAAAATGGATGATATATTTAGAAAATATGCAGATTTTATTATAACTTATATGGATGATATCTTAGTCCATAGCATGTCTGTAAAGGAGCATGTGCAACATTTAATTATATTCTTTAAAGAATGCCAAACGAATGGCTTAGTATTATCATAATGAAGACATAAAATTAATTCGGCAAATTGAGGACAAGATAATGAATTTAAAACCATTATAATTGCTTCCCCTAGGTAGTTATTTAATTATAGAATTTGACAGAAGATTAGGAGGATGGGGAGTTGTATTAAAATATAGACCTACTATATTTTCTAGCATAAAAAAAGAAAAAAAAAAGTAGATATGATAAAGGTACTTATCAAATAAAACTAACTGCGATATATGTTGAAATTATAGCAGAAATAAAAGCAATGGAAAAGTTTAAATTATTTATAATCTCACGAAAAAGTTTTGCATTAAGAACAAATTCTCAAGCAATAGTAGCATTCTATAATAAAAAAATTAGAAAGTAAATTATCAAGAAATAGATGGTTAAAATTTATGGATTACATAATAGGTAATGAGTTTCAAGTAACAATAGAACAAATAAAAGGAAATAATAATTTTTTAGCAGACACACTCAAGAATATTGAAAGAAACCGCTTGATTTGTCCATACAAGATGACAAAAATAGGGATTGCAAAACTAGTAAGTCCCTCTAAGTTTTTGTTACTATAGGAATCAAGAATCCTTTTTCCTAAACCCTTGGCTTGTATCTTTGAATGTTTAGAATAACATATGCAAAACCAGCAACATCATTCACGTTTCTAAGCATGGGATGTCTTAAGTTGATACTAGTTACCTGTAGCATATAGCAATTTTTTATGGGATTAAAAATTTTCTTATTGTTTTTGTAGATGGAAAGGAAGAACTTCCCTTAGAACCCACCCTTAAACTCCCTGTTTTCCCTACAAGATCGAATCTTTTCTACAATACCCCATTACCACTCACTGATCATCAACACATCTTTTTATATACCATTTAGGCCTCATAAAATAATCTTAAAAATCTTATTCTAGTTCTCCATAACCTAAGTAATTATTTCATAACAAGAATAAATCCACAAGCTCAAATCTTTTTGCTTCATCAAGTATTACATCTCAAATCCTAAAGGTGCATACAGTGGAATACTTCATCAAACAAGATAGAAAAATCAAATTTCTAAAAACAGAAGTGAAAATATTAGAGGAAAAAAGAAGAAAAATTAGAAAAAGAATTGGCAGAAAAATAAGAAAAAATGAAGAGGTGAAAGAATTTATCCAAAAAAACAGAAAAGGAAAAAGAGGAAAATTTGATATATATATACTAAAAATATCAATGAAATTAAAGAAAACGTATTTGAATTAGATATGTGGAAAAAGTAGGAATAATAAGTAGATGAATAGAAGACCATGACACAGTTGCTTCGTACAGAAGCCAAAATTCCTAATGGACTCGCATTAGGAGGAATTGCATTCTGTGAGTGACACACCTCTTGTGTGTATGTACCGCAAGTGCACGGGTTGTCGAAGTAATTAAGTAAACTGTTGAGTGGGTAGTCGTATCCACAGGGAATAGTGCCGGAAACACAAGTAGTGCTATTTAACTATTGTGAAAATGATTGATAAGTTGTGTGAATAATATCAATGCAAATAAAAATAAAGAAAAGAAAAGAAAGCACAATAGGAATAAGGAGAGGCAATCGATAGAAAATGGGGCACCCAGATATTGCTCACCCTAGGACTATTGTTTCAAGTGCAAGACTAATCATTATGCCTCATAACTGATGTTTAATGAGTCGTGTAAATCCAAATACACACAGTCCCAAACCTAAGGTCAACCATGACTAACCCTACACTATGCCCCGGTGGAAAGGAATACTCTCGACGCCTCACATTGTGCAAGGTTGCTTAAATCTCTAGGAACTCCAAGTGATAAACCCTATTTCCTAATATAGAACTAAACTTTTGGTCCAGGCGAAAGACCACTAGTCACAATCAAGCTCCAGTACTAAGGATTACTTCCACACTTCACTCTGTTGCTTACGCAACTAATCCCCAGTGGAGTTTGTCTCATAGTACTTCACTCTATCATGACCGTAAAGAACTCTTGGAACGTTGAGGTAGGATAAATGCCACCAGAAGGGAAAGGGGATGTTTTGCTACCTCTCGACTCACCCTCTCGACCCTCTCCAACCTAGCTTTGACTAATTCTAATGGAGTGTCACTCATCCACAAGGATTACCAAGATGGATTCTCAACCCTAGTATCACTCTAAGTGAAAATCAATACAACAAGCATTCAAGGATGGAACTCAATTAAAACATCAATTAAAGAAGCATAATAAAGGTCAATGAAACAAAATCATCCTAGGGTTTATAAGTCCGAGCACCCACTAGGGGTTTAGCTCTCCATGAAGCAATACATAATCAACAATAAAATCAATAGTGAAAACATGCAATCCATAGACAAAACCCCCTTGTAGTCCGTATCGATGGTCTTCGTGGAGCCGTCTCTTCTTCTCCAAAGGAACGCGATGTCGAAGGCCGTAGAACTACTGTAAAAACCTAGGTAAAGCCTCTCCAAACCCTAGCAGCAAGCACCTCCAAAGATAAGTAAAAGATAGGGAAAAGATAGGGAAAAGATTGGGGAAATATTTCTCAAAACATCTCAAGTCGCGGTATTTATATGGGCTGGAATTGGGCATCCACACGGGCATGTGGATAATAACTGCTATAGTGATTCTGCTACTAAAATTTGTTACAGTAAACTACTATAGTATTTCGGCAAAATGCTCCTGAATCCACTCTTTTCATCGAGGCCACATGAATGGGCACAAATCCATGATGTAGATCGCGTTGCATCTTCAATGAAATCACATTGACGAAGATCTTGCTAGTGTTGCACAAGTCAGAACACATGAGTGTGACTGCCTTTATGCCCCTCCTCTTTATGTCTTCACTTGAGCACAATGGAGGTTTGCACACACCCATATGTCTTTAAGCACAACTTGTGTCTTCACGTTTGTTCAATCCAAGACTTCATCAACAAATGCATCCACAATCTACTTTTGGTTCCTTTCTTCGATAATTGTCTCTGCAACCCTACATGCACAAAAGAACACATATACACATGAATAAGCTATTAAATCTGAGAAAAGTAATGATCAATGTAAGAAAAGAGTACATCGTATTACTTATACAAAAGCATTTATCAAACTTCCCCACAATTAAGCTTTTGTTTGTCCTCAAGCAAAAATAAAAACATTAAAGCATATAAGGAGGAAAATTGAAAGTGCTTGGCTTTAGGTTCACCAAAAGCATGCAAAGGAAGAATTCTACAAGTAAGGAGAAATTCCAACACTAAATAAGAAAAGTCCATGCTCTACCTAAAAACTTGAATAAAAAAGGACAACAACCCGATATCGTGTAATTGTGTGTAAACTCACTCAAGTTAACCCAACATATACTCCTCAAAGCTCTAATTAAGAGGGATTTATTTATGTATAAAAGGAAAAAATAAGGTAGTAGCTCCACACATAATCTAAGGTAACCCTTTCCTAAGTGCCAGCTAAGGTGGCTTTCATACTTTCAAGGTGGTAGCACTTTCTATCAGGGTAGTAGCTTTCACTCATCCAATGAGAAAGCCCTTTCTCTTATTAGCGCATAAGTAGTATCTGACTTATGAGAGTAGCTTCATACTTCATAGGTGGTAGCTTTTTCCACCCGCATTGCACAACAAAACAAAAAAACTATTTTTTTTCAAAGAAATTAAAACAAGAAACAAACTAAAAACAGTCCCTTTAAACGTCGAACTTGAGTTTCCACTAGGTTTAATGAGTAAATAGTGCAACAAGTGTCAATCTGGCAAAAATTGCTAAAAATTCAAGTAAAACCAGAGCATGAGAACATTTAATGTTAATAATTCTCCTAAACATAAGAATACAACCATTGCACAACTAAGGTGAACCGCCATTGGCTACATAAGCATGAACTATGAAGTATAAGTATAGAACATGTGTAATGTGAACTCCCCCCACCCCCCCACACACACACTTTTAAGATGTACATTGTCCTTAATGTACGCATGCAAGCACAATAAAGAAGTATGACAATCAAACAAGTGTGTAGATGGGCAATTGAAACAATACTCCCCTGAACTCCTAATGGTACATTTGATGGAGCTAATTTCAATGAGAGTTGAGTTCCAACAGGTTGTGGAGCACAAACAGCCATGTGAGAAGCACAATGACCATGTCCATGACTATTCCTCAAATTCCAAGACTCACAAGACCATCTGCACGTATACACAAGGTGGTTCAGTGAAGCTCAACAAAAACAGAATAACTCGAGTCTGTAATGATATGAAAATTAAATACAACTCGAAGTAACTAAGAATAAAAGATAAAGTTAGAAGGTAGATCCTTTCTGAGTTATACAAGTCCAAAATGAAATGTAGAAATAAAATACAAAACATAAAGAAAAATAAAAGTAAAGACTCCTTAAGAATCGGTGTTATGCTCGGTCGACTTTGCTGCTACTGCTGTTGGTGAAACTGCTACTGGAGGTGCCACTGGTTCTGCTGGGAATGCCGGAGGAGTCGGTGGGGATCTGGGTCTCATAACAAAGGGTAAGGTTGCATCTCGCTTGAGTAACTGCTATAAAGTGTCGAGGCGCGCCATCACTTCAGTATGGTTTGCGGCCATGTAGCGCGAACATCAGCTAAATATGACTGTAGCACCCCCACCACACTCTCGAGCCTCTCAAAACGATCATGAGCTCTAGAAGGAGAGAAGATATGTGCTATAGGGGGTGTCTCTGTCTCCATAGGCTCTAGCTGTGGCTCAGGAACAGGCTGAGACCTCTCTACTACATCACCCTCGCCCTCGGTTGGCTCTAGTGGGGGCATGATCATAACATATACTCCATCTCTATACCTCTGGATCATGCCCATGAGTCTCATAGTCTTCAAGCTGAGAGGAGAAGGTAGAATAATCTTCTCAGTCCCCATGATAACATCCATCAGACCCATGCCCATGATAAGTCTCTCTATATACGGGCCTTAGAAAAGAACTCCGACTTTGGCATACTGGCCCTGGTGACGCAGATACTCAGCCAAGATGTGCCCCAAGTGAATCTGCTCACTCTGTACCATAGAATATAAATATAGTAAATCCTGTCGACTAAGGACCCAGTGCTATCACCAAGTCCGTTCATTGATCTGCTCGAAACGGTGTGGATATAATTGTAGGACAGACGAAAGAGGCCCATAGCCTTGGAGACCCCTGGCTCATACTGACCTTAGCCGCATAATGCACGGTAAGAACGCTAACGAGTCAAACTGCCCAGATAGTCGGTCGTTAGCTGATTATACTCCTTAGCATCGTTATAGGCCTCATCGTATAAACCAAGTCTGATGGAGAACTGAGTGACGCTCATATTATGATACTGACCAAACACTCTGTGTATGGCGTCAACACTGTCAAAACTTCGGAAAGAACAATAGAACTTAAATGACGCCAACACCTCTACCGTCAACATACGGATGGCTAGCTCGCAAATTAACAATAATCTGTGCCAGCTACAGACTGAGATGAGCTCACTGACCTCATCGGTCATATCATCCCAATGCTAGATCTCTCTAAGTGCACTCAAGTCCGGGAACCACGTTTGACCAAACTTGAGTTTACATAGTCTCTCAAAATGGACCTGGTGCTCGGGGATTG
This sequence comes from Dioscorea cayenensis subsp. rotundata, assembly GCF_009730915.1. Taxonomy (NCBI): domain Eukaryota; kingdom Viridiplantae; phylum Streptophyta; class Magnoliopsida; order Dioscoreales; family Dioscoreaceae; genus Dioscorea; species Dioscorea cayenensis. The sequence continues at coordinate 9,342,819 of NC_052488.1, read as the reverse complement.
CAAACTCCATATGCTCTGGCTTAGGAGAAATCTCTCTGGGATGCTTGCCGGCCTCTTTCTTTATTCTAGGGGCCATATCTTTAAGAACTGAAAAAGAATCGATCAAATAAACTTAAAAATCAATACTACAGGAATCCACATGGTCGTGTGGAAATTCCACACGCCTGTGTGTATCTTCGGGTTGTGAAAGCCGCACGGCCAAGTTGCAAAAATCCCGAAAATACATAAAACAAATTCAGTCTAAAATCACTCTGTATGCATACACCAACCATTTAAACACTATATTCATGCAAAATCAACATCATAATTGAACGTCATGAAGATTGGGCGAAGAAAAGAGAAAAAGAAGATTACCAACGAAATGAGGATGAAAACATACGAATGCGGCCAGAAAATAACTCAAAAACTCTATAAATAGACGGTGATGGGTCATGAGAGTGAAGAGAGGCTTTCTTTGAGAGTCTGGGAGTGAAATAATGAAGAGGTATGAGTATGTTTTAAAGAAAAGCCGCGCCTCTTGGCGTTCTATGCATCCACAAGGGCGTGTGAAAATTACCAACGCCTGTGTGACTCCATAGGAGAGCTCACAGGGGTAGCCACACGCCCCTGTGTGCTCTAAGGATAGCCTCTGACTATCTCTGAACACATCCACATTGGTGTGTGGAAATTACCCACGCCTGTGTGCCCGACTCACAGGGGCACCCACAGACCCCTATGGCCTCTCTGTCCTTCCGAGAAATCAACTAAGTGTTCCACACGCCCCTGTGGAAATTCCACATGGGCGTGTGGATATTTACAGGGGTACTCACAGGGGCACTCACACACCCTTGTGTGCTCTCGGGATGGAGGAAAAATCTCTGCAGAGTTTCACACGGGCATGTGGAAATTACCCACACCCGTGTGTTATTCACAGGGTTATCCATAGGGGTATTCACACACCCCTGTGTTTTCTCGGGATGGAGTCTGAGAACTCTGAAGAGATTGACATGCCCATGTGAAAATTACCCATGGTTTTGTGACCGTCACAAGGTCACTCACAAGGGCGCTCACATGCCCTATGTCTTCCCGGGATGGAGAAGTCGAGCTCTGAACGAAAACACACGCCCGTGTGAAAATTCCACATAGCCGTGTGTCTTCTATGGATGACTTAGAAAAAATTATAGAATCTGGAAAAAAATTTCTACATACTTATACAAACACAGAGACTGAATATATCATGAAGAACTGACCAGAAAATCATGGAAAACACACTCAAACAACCTAGAAACTTCACCAATCACATTAAAGCACACTAAAAACACCAACAATTCATGATAAAAACACAACAAAAGAATTTAAAAATCATGACACCAACACTAAAGCTCTTATTCATGCAAGTACTAAACTAAAGCTAGAAAAACAGTAAAGACTTGGGTTGCCTCCCAAGAAGCACTTGTTTAACGTCACTAAGCTTGACGTACCTGACCTTACCTCATGAGGGCTTATAAATGAAGGTTTCCCTTTTACCTACAACCTGAAAGCACGATGAACACAATTGTTTCAAGGTAGAGGGGGAGTTGTCGAGTTTGTTACGACACAAGATTCCGTCACCCTTACTCCATAAATGCACATCCCCATTAGCATTGGGACGCTTCTTTTGATGTCTCCTTGAACTTTTCAACTTTCGGAACATCCTCTTCATAAATCACGGGGTAGGTTGCAACTTGTATCCTAGACCAAGTGATAAAACTTCTCCATTCTCCACTTCTTGATCTAACAACCCCTCAAATGGGTGTGGACACATCATTTCCTGCACATATACATTAACTAACTCATCAGTGGTGTCAAAAAATAATACAAAGTGTCATCAAAGTCAAGAGAATGTCGCATGGCTTCGGCGAGGCGGTATGTCAACTTATCATCACCAACTCTTAATGTCAACTTTCCACCGTCTATGTCAATGAGAGCCTTTGAAATGTGCAAGAACGGCCTCCCAAGTATCAATGGAACCTCAGCATCCTCATCAACATCCAACACCACAAAGTACACAGTAAATATGTACATGTCAAATTTCACAAGTACATCTTCAATGATGCCCCTTGGATATCTAATTGTTCGGTTGGTCAATTGAAGTGTCATCCGAGTGGCATAGGCTCTCTTAAGCCTAACTTTTGAAAGAATGTGTAAGACATGACATTGATGTTAGCCACGAATCCGCTAATGCCTTCTCTTCACCCAAATTATAGATATCACATGGAATGATGAAGCTTCTGGGGTCTTTCTTCTTGTTCGACATATTCTTTTACAACACCGCCAAGCATGAAGCATCTAAAATCTCATATGCACTCTCCTCCAACTTCCTCTTGTTAGTCAAGTGGTCCTTGAGAAACTTTGTATGGCGAGGCATTTAAGACAACGGCTCCATAAATGGGATGTTGATATGCAACTGCTTGAATAGACCCAAGAACTTCTTGTATTGCTCATCATTTTGGTCGTTTTTCAATCTCGAAGGATAAAGGATTCTTGGCTTGTAAGATGGGGGTGCCACCTCTTTTGTTTTGCTCTATCCTCAACCTCCACGACCTCGGGTGTTTCAACATTTGTTTTTTCACTAGGGAGTCTACTCTCAACTTCACGACCACTTCTTAAAGTGATTGCTTTCACATGTTCTCTTGGATTGGTCTCCTTGTTGCTAGGCAAACTCTCTTGAGGTCTTTCCGAGAGTGACTTCGTGATTTGTCCCACTTGGTTCTCCAAGTTATGCAATGATGCGGTGTGGTTGCGAAGTGTGGCTTCAACCGATTGAAATCTTGTATCCGATGATTGAATGAACTTGGTTAAAGCCTTCTCTAAATCAATCATCCAGTTTTCCAATCCTAAATCTCTATTTTCCATATTCAGGGCTTGTTGTTGTTGTTGTCGTTGTTAGAAACCCGGTAGTGCCATAGTCTTCTGTTGCCCTTAATTACTCCAAGAAAGGTTTGGGTAGCTCTTCTACCCCGGATTGTAGGTATTGCTATATGGATTTCCTTGGTCTCTTGATAAGAACCCCCGCAAGTGCACGGGTTTGTTAAAGTAATAAACCTAGGTGAGTGGGGTATCGTATTCACATGGAGTAGGGAATAAAATACTTAAATTGCTACTTAACCAAGTGAAAATGAACAATGATTGTGTTGGTAAGATGTAGTGTAAACAAAAATAAAAGAAACAAGAAAGAGAAGCACAAGTAAATGAGAGATACGACAATCGATATAGATGGGGTACTCAGATATTGTTCCACCTGCAACAATCGTTTCAAGTGCATAACTAACTATTATGCTTCCTAATTAATGCATTAATGAGTCGTGGAAATTCTTCAATACACAGTCCCTAATCTAAGGTCAATTGTGACTAACTCTATGCGATATCTCGACGAAGAAATCGAAGAATCTCAACACCTCGCACATGTATAGAATTGCATGGAGTTCTAGGGATTCCAAGTGATAAACCCTGTTCCTAGATGTAGACCTAACCCTTTGGTCCAGGTGAGAGGTCCCTAGTCACAATTAAGCCCTAGGTGCTAAAATCACTTCATCGCTTCACTCTGTTGCCTTTGCAACTAAGCCCCAGCGTAAGGTCATCCCTTAGCCCGTTCACTCTACTATGACCACAAAGAACTCAAGGAAATGGAGGTAGGATAAATCACGTCGAAGGTGAAAGGGGAAGCTCTGCTACCTCTTGACTCACCCTCTCAACCCTATCCAATCTAGCTTTATCTAACTCTCGTGGTGTATCACTCACTCACAAGGATTACCAAGGTGAACTCTCAACCTTAGTGTCACTCTAAGGGAGCATTCAATCAATCAAAAACTCAAGATTGGAACTCAATTAAAACATCAATTAAGGAAAGCATAATAAAAGGTTTAATGAAACAAATACATCCTAGGGTTCACAAATCCAAGTACCCACTAGGGGGTTTAGCTCTCCATGGAGCTAGTTACAATCAACAATGAAATCGAATGTAAAAACAAGCAATCCATAGAAAAATCCTCTCGGTAGTCGTATCGATGGTCTTGTGGAGTGGCCTCGTCTCCTCCAAAGGTCCCTTTATCCGGCCTAGGGCACACCTCGCCAGATCGGTGCCGATGAAAACGCCCCTAATAGCCTTCTTCCAAGTGGAGCGCGATGTCAAAGACGTAGAAACTCTCCATAACCCTTGCCAATACCTTTCAAAACCCTAGCTGTCACCCTCTTGAAAGTTAGGGAAAAGATGGAGAAAAGAATGCTGAAATCGGGTTAAAAAATCGGCTTTTAAAAGGGCTAGAATCGGGCATCCAAATGCCCCTGTGGGCGCCCCTATGGATTTTTCGCATGGCCGTAGGTAATTTTCAAACGCCCGTGTGGATTCTCTGAAATTCAATTTCTCGGGCGGCTGTGAATAGCACCTGCTACAGTAAATTGCTGCATTATTTTTGCTACGATACCCTGGTACAATATCGGCCTGAAACACTCCTGAATCCATGTTTTCATCGAGGTAACATAAACGGGCACATGTTTACGTCATAGATTATTTTGCTTCTTCAATAAACGGCCTCATTAGTGAAGCTCTTGCTATCAATGCACAAATCGGGATACTCGAATGTGACTGCCTTTGTGCCCCTCCAAATCATTGTGCTAGCTTGAATACAAGGAGGTTGGCACACATTCTCGCATCTTGAACCCGACTTATGTCTTCGCATTTGATTCTTCTCAAGATTTCCTCCAAATGTGTGCGTTCACGATCTACATTGGCTTCTTTTTTTAACATTCGGCTTTACAACCCTATATGCATGAAAGTAACTTAAATGTACAAGTATTAGCACTAAAACCTGATAAAAGTAATGCTCAACATAAGGAAAGAATACTTCGCATTCTTATCACACAAGCACATATCACCTCTCATTACATTACCTATAAAATCAACATGTTCCATGGAAGTGGTACCGCCAATAGAAATCAGGTAATCAGATGGGCATGTCCTCCCCCACACCTAGTGTAACTCATCACTGTCGTCCCTCTAGGAGAAGTTAGAGTGTCTAACTTTTTACTCAATAACTCAACCTGGGCTACCAATGATGTGACTGCATCAAACTCATGAAGTCCGGCTACCTTCTTGCTGTCTCATGTGTTCCACTAATAACTGTTCATAGCCATTTCTACAATAAGATATCAGGCTTTTTCAGGGGTCTTGCTTCCTAAGGTACCTTCTACTGCTATATCAAGTAACTGCTTTGTGCTTGGATTCAAACCATTGTAGAAAGTTTGAATGATCATCCACTTGGGGAACCCATACTGAGGACATTTCTGAAGGAGATCCTTGAACCTATGTCATGTCTCAAAAAGAGCCTCCAATTCCATTTGCATAAAAGAAGATATCTCATTCCTAAGCTTCGTACATTTTCCGGGAAGGAAATATCGGGTAAGAAAAGCTTCTGCCATCTTTTCCCATGTAGTGATCGATGCTCTAGGTAATGAATGTAGCCATTGGTTTGCTTTCCCTTTCAATGAAAATGGAAAGGCCCTCAACTTGATAGCATCATCCGTAACACCATTAATCTTGAGCATGTCGCACACTTCCAAGAAGTTCTCAATGTGATTGTTGGAATCCTCATCTGCTAAACCATTGAACTATGCTGACTGCTGTAACATCTGAATGAAGCCTGGCTTAAGATCAAAACATTGAGATGTTGATAAGTGCTTGTGTACTCATAATACGAAGTATTCTTTTCTTACATTGACATTACTTTCCTCAGATTTTATCACTCATACATGTGTATTTGTGTTTCTTTTGTGCATGTAGGATTGTGGAGACAAATACAGAGGAAAGAAGCCAAAGTAGATTGCGAGTGCACTTAGTTGATGAAATCTTGGAGTGAACAAATGTGGACACAAGTTGTGCTCAAAGACAATTGACTATATGCCAATCTCCGTGGTGTTCAAGGAAATATGCAAATTGCAAGGCACAAAGGCAGTTACACTCATGTGTTCTGACTTATGCAAAGCTAGCAAGATCGTCATTAAATGTGCTTTTATTTGAAGATGCAACACAATCTACAGTGTAGACGTGTGCCCGTTTATCTTGCCTCGATGAAAAGTGTGGATTCAGGAGTATTTTGGCACAGAAAATTGATTTTCTGGAGATTCACGTGGCCGTGTGGAAATTCCACACGCCCGTGTGGATGCCCGACTCCAGGCCTACTTAAGTCATGATTTTAGCCCGATTTCATAACCTTTCTTTCCATCTTTTGGATATCTGCTCTCCACCTTTGGAGGCGCCTGTGGCTAGGGTTTGGAGAGGCTTTGGCTAGGTTTTCGGAGGGGTTTATAGCCTTTAACTTCACGTTTTCTTCGGAAAAGAGTTATTGGGGAGCTTTCATCAGCACCGATCCTACGAAGTGTGCCATAGGCTTGACGAGGGGACCTTTGGAGAAGACACGGCCACTCCACAAGACCATCAAAATGAACACCAAGGGGGTTTTATTCATGGATTGTATATTTTTACTTTTGATTTCATTACTGATTGTATTTTGCTACATGGAGAGCTAAATCCCTAGTAGTTACTTGTACTTGTAAACCCTAGGATGATGTTGTTTCTTTAACCTTTTATTATGCTTTCTTTAATTGATGTTTTAATTGAGTTCCAATCTTGAATGCTTGTTGAGTTGATTTTCCCTTAGAGTGATACTAGGGTTGAGAATTCATTTTATTAATCCTTGTGGATGAGTGACACACCATGAGGGTTAGATAATGCTAGATTGGAGAGGGTTGAGAGGGTGAGTCGAGAGGTAGCGGAATGTCCCCTTTCACCTCCGGTGTAATTTATCTTACCTCCACATTCCAAGAGTTCTTTGCGGTCACAATAGAGTGAAGTGCTAAGAGACGAACTCCGCTGGGGCTTAGTTGCGTAAGCGACAGAGTGAAGCATTAAAGTAATCCTTAATATTTGGGGCTTAATTGTGACTGAGGGTCTTTCACCTGGACCAAAGGGTTAGATCTATTTTAGGGAATAGGGTTTATCACTTGAAATCCCTAAAGCCTAAAGTAACCTAGCACAGTGTGAGGTGTCGAGACTGAGAGATTTCTCCACTAGGGCATAGTGTAGGGTTAGACGCGGTTAACCATAAGTTTTGGGACCATGTATTTAAGGATCTCCACGACTCATTATGCATTAGTTCGGAAGCATAATGATTGGTCTTGCACTTGAAACAATAGTCCTAGAGTGAGCAATGTCCTGGTGCCCCATTTATCGTCGATTGCCTCTCCTATCTTTTATTTGCGCCTCCTTCCTCTTTTCTTATTTCTATTTGCATTGATTCGTATTCACATCACTATTAATTCATCCTCGTTCTAGCTAAATAGCAATCTTCATGTTTCTGATCACTATTCCCTGTGGATTCGACTACCGACTCACCGGGGTATTATTACTTCGACAAACTCGTGCACTTGCCGTACACATGCAAAAGGGCGTTGTCAACTTTAATCGGTGGCTGTACAATGCTAGACTGCGTGTCGAGAACTGTAGGTCTTACATAATCTAAGAGTGTCCTCTGCTGCTCATGCTATTCTGCCATATTATCAGACCTTTCACCTTCTATCTCAGCTTGATCTGACTGTTCTTGTATAGGTTCTTTCCCCTTTCTATGAATTTTTCTTCTAATATCTGGATTACCTTCAACCAATGTCGAAGGGTTTCCTCGGGTTATAACTTGGAGCTGCAACCAAAGAAAGAAAAGAAAATTAGAACAATGGAAGAATAAAAAAGTGTGAAATAAAACAAGTGATGAATAGCATAGTGCAAAATGCTTCTAAAACGCCTACCCGGCAACTGTGCCAAAAACTTAACACACCCCTTGCTGTGTGTACAACAAGTGCACAAGTTATCGAAGTAATAAAGTACCCTAGTGAGTGGGTAGTTGTATCCACAGGGAATAGTGCTTGAAAACACAAGTATTTCTATTTAACTATTGTGAAAACGATTGACGAGTTGTGTGAACAATATCAATGCAAATAAAAATAAAGAAAAGAAAAAGAAGCACAATAGAAAATAGGGCACCCGGACATTGCTCACCCTAGGACTATTGTTTGAAGTGCAAGACTAATCATTATGCCTCCTAACTGATGTTTAATGAGTCATGGAAATCCAAATACACACAACCCCAAACCTATTGTCAACCGTGACTAACCCTACACTATGCCCCGGTGGAAAGCAATATACTCGACGCCTCATACTGTGCAAGGTTGTTTAAAGCTCTAGAGACTCCAACTGATAAACCCTATTCCCTAATGTAGATCTAACATTTTAGTCCAAGCGAAAGACCACTAGTCACAATTAAGCCCCAGCACTAAGGATTACTTCCACACTTCACTCTATTACTTACACAACTAATCCTCAGTGGAGTTTATCTCTTAATAGTTCACTCTATCATGACCGCAAAGAACTCTTGGAACGTAGAGGTAGGATAAATCGCACCGGAAGAGAAAGGGGATGTTCCACTTCCTCTAGACTCAACCTCTCGATCCTCTCCAACCTAGCTTTGTCTAATCCTAATGGATTGTCACTCATCCACAAGAATTACCAAGATGGATTCTCAACCCTAGTATCACTCTATGGGGAAATCAACACAACAAGCATTCAAGGATGGAACTCAATTAAAACATCAATTAAAGAAGCATAATAAAGGTAAATGAAACAAAATCATACTACGGTTTACAAGTCCAAGCACCTACTAAGGGTTTAGCTCTCCATAGAGGAATACACAATCAACAATGAAATTAATAGTGAAAACAAGAAATCCATAGAAAAAACCCCCTTGTAGTCCGTATCGATGGCCTTGTAGAGCCGCCTCGTCTTCTCCAAAGGTTCCCTTGTCAAGCATCGGGCACACCACGCCGAATCAGTACCGAAAAATGCTCCCACAATAACTCTCCTTCAAAGGAATGCAATGTTGAAGGCCGTAGAACCACTCCAAAAACCTAGGTAAAGCCTCTCCAAACCCTATCCAGGAGCGCCTCCAAAGATGAGTAAAAGATGGGGAAAACATAGGGTAAAGATTGGGGAAAGATTTCTGAAAATGTATCATATCACGGTATTTATAGGGGCTGGAATCGGCCATCCACACGAGCGTGTGGAATTTCCACACGGTAGTATGGATTTTCAGAAATTATTTTCTTGTGAAATGTGAACATTAACTGCTACAGTAATCCTACTACAGTAACTGCTACAGTGCTATGGGGTAGATCGCGTTGTGTCTTCAATGAAATCACATTGACAAAGATCATGCTAGTATTGCACAAGTCAGAACATGTGAGTGTGACTGCCTTTGTGGCCATCCTTTTTATTTATTCACTTGAGCACAATCGAGGTTGGCACACACCCATATGTCTTTGAGCACAACATGTGTCTTCACGTTTGTTCAATCCAAGACTTCATCAACAAATGCATCCACGATCTATTTTTAGTTCCCTTCTTCCACAATTGTCTCCATAACCCTACATGCACAAAAGAACACAAATACACACGAATAAGCGATAAAATCTGAGAAAAGTAATGCTCAATGTAAGAAAGGAATATGTCGTATTACTTATACACAAGCACTTATCAGTGAGCCCGGACATAAACATGCTGGATGTCTCTATGAACAAGGTTTCATAATCTTGCAAGGATCATTAAATCTTGCCTTATGGAAGAAGCAGTCTATTAAAGGAGTTCAGTTCAATTTATTTGACTTAATTGCAAATGGCGATGTAGCATGAATCATCATCTCTGACTCCTCACATATTAAACTTCTGAACCAATATTAGCAGCTTGTTCATATTCTTCACATAATCATCAAAAAATAGCAGTCTAGAAGGTGGCTTTCTCAACTTGAAATTCTGTACTATTCCACCAACTTTTGGCTCTTATCCTAACAATGCACGTCATCACATTAAGATTACTTTATTTCATCACCATGAGCCTTATCAACTACATATGAGGTATGATGATGTAAATACGGTATTGACTTCCAGTGAAATTCAACAACAAATCCATTTATGGTGAGTACATATGGTTGCCTGTGACTAGAAGCATGTTCATTTTCACCAAAATTGCTAGCACATACTCGAGTGAACTATCATGATGGTCTACACTCATCCCGACCTTTCTTTTCCTCTTTACTCACCTTTCCTTAATTTGCACATGACCATGGCACCTACTACTCTCCATATAAAGAAGATTAACTCATGGGTCAGAGATTATTCTTTTGGCGATCACGACATAGCAAATATTCCTAGTGATGACTTACTACTCGATGCTGACCACGACTCCCTGATTGAGCACAACATTGTCAATCTGATAGAAACTTAGCTTTCTCTTGCCTTTATTAGGCATCTTTTGCTTGTGGGTGTGGGTTTTTTTTGTGTGGGTGGGTAATAGATATGTTCACACATAAGTGTATTTGTGAGTGTATGTATGAGTGTATCTATGTATTCACAAGAAATGAGGTTAGGTGATACGCCCCTTGCCTATCGGTAAGTGCAGGGCCATACAAGTAGTAAAGTGTCACCAATAGGATCGGGTAGTTTAATCCACTGGGACTGGAATAGCTCTCGATACTCATTCATTTCCTAATATCTAGCCGAATCAAAGATTAGATTTGAAATAATTAAAACTACTAAAGGAGAGAAGAAAGAAAGAGAGAGAAGAAACAGGGTTTTGTGTTGAAGAGATAGCAATGGAAAGCACAGTACCCCAGATTAATCCCTTTAATGAATGTAATGACAAGGCAATGATTCAAGAGTTTCTTATTTGACCGTGGTGACCACCTATGGAGGGTTTGATAACGTACATCCTCACTCGAGACTCAGAGTGGACTCAATCGCTTCCCTAATGTGTGTCATCGCTAGACAAATAGAATCTACCCTCTAGACAGCGGAAAGGCAATTTAGGGTTAACTAGCAACTTAATTGTGATTACAACGATGGGGAACTAGCAATGAAACATCAACACTCATGCGGCTATTGGCAATCCCCACATCAAGTTAATAATAAACCTGCAACAAGGCAATCAACATAAAGATGAATAAACAATATGAACAAAAGGGAGATCACAAGGAAACTCAAGAATCAATATCACTAAAATAAAAACAATAAAAGTCAAGGTTCATAACTTGGGGTACTGAAAGACGATTATCCCCTCATAGTTTTACAATCAATCATAGGGAAAAAAATAAGAGAAATAAAGATATCCATTAAACTCCCTTATTGTTTCACAATGACATCAGAGAAGGCTTGACAGTGGTTATCGCCAATGATCCTCCTTTTCCACACTTGTCTCCACTGCAGATCCAGCCCTGAACGATGCCAACGGCAATCCTAACCCAGGCCTCTATAAATATAGATGAAGATACCCTTGAAATCTAACTTTAGGGCTTAAATATTATTTTCCCGATGTAAGCATGCCCGTGCTAATGGGCATGCCGATGACCATGCTTGGCTCCAGATGTTGGGAAGTGATCTTCGGCATGATTCTAGTAAAATGCATGGGCCCAAGCATGCCAATGCTTAGAGAGCATGCTTGTACAAGGAGTACTGTGACCATAATGATACTTCCAAGGGATTTCTAGTAAAACGTATGAGGGTAAGCACGACCATGCTTCCCGACCATGCTTCTTCACCATAATGGTGCTAGGGGCAATGAAACCATGCTTCTTGGTTCTGTGCAGACTCCAATGAATTGGTTGGACTCAGCACACCTGTACTTCCAAGCACGGGTGTGCTTTGAACCCGGCTTGTCCTAAAACTTGTATTCCAACTCTGTTTTGCTTCAGAATCAATCTTTTTCACTCCTTTTGGTCTAAACCCCAATTATTTGTAAAGTTTAGAAAACATACCTCAAGTAGCATGCTAAAAGAACAAGTAAAACACACAATATGGTATATAGAATATCTATATAAAATGGCCTCATCAAATACCCCCACACTAAAACCTTTGGTTGTCCTCAAGCAAACACTCGGCTCACAAGAAAAGAAGATGAGTGCATGACCTCGAATCTCATAAAAGATAAGGAATTCATAGACAACAAGGGAACCCTAAATACTAGTACGTAAACAATTGATTCCTCAAATATTAAGTTCACCCAAACTCCATATTCCCGTGTGTGTGTATGTTTACCTAGGAATGTGCCCCGTGCTCCTTGGAATAGGAAACTAGCTCAACATACCTTCTTTCCCCCAAAACTAAGTGGGTAGTAGCTTCAAACTCACAAGAGGTACCCCTTTCCCTCGATAAGTCATCAAGTGAACATTGGTAATGCCCAAGATCCGACTACTCAATGGTGGCCTTTATACTTCAAAAGTAGATAGCCCTTTCTAACATTTTTTGCACAAATATTTACAAACCATCGGTAGGGCATTCATTTGAATCCGACTTTCTAACAACTAAAAAGAAAACCAAGTTCTTTCACCTTTTTTTTCACAAAGAAATTGGCCTACGAGCTACAATCCTTCATAGGATACAAGTGTATCCACAACTAGTGTAAAGGGTGAACTGAAAAGGATTTTTGAAGCGCGGGTGGACCAATAGTTAAAACAACAAAGTACAATGCCTCTAATGTCACCCTTAGGCTTATGAATCCCTAACAACATGTCATAGATTGTCCTAAGTCATGCATCATCACAATGAATGCAAAGATAACCCTCTCCTATACTTGAGCAATACATTGTCTTAAATGCATAACATGCAAGCACACAAACAAATAATAGAAGACAATAAACCAAATTGAGGAGAGTTATTAGGGCTTTCTTAGACACGGAGAGTGATGATGCCACTCTCAACGTCAACTGCTCAAAATTCCAAAGATGGCATACAACCTTTAAATCAAGAAGGGTATAACATGATGCTCAAATATAAAATAAGATAAATGATAATAAAGTACTAAAATGAAAAAAAAGCAGTAAGATAAATAGTTTAGCAAGGGACTCCTCTTGCAAACTGTGACACAAATACAAGTCCAAAATGAAACTAAAACACAAAGTCCAAACACGGAAAATAAAAATTAAAATGATAAAAGTGTGAATCCTGCTCAATCAGACTCAGAATGTGGCATCAAGGTCAATAGAACCAGCTATATTAGCAGCATCATCGAGCTCATCTTTTGATGATGATCCTCCCTCGCTACTAGAATCATCTCCACTCTTGAAGTTATAGGACTCAGACCTCTCTATCTCCAAATAAGTAGTGTCAACCCCCCATAACATGGTGTGGGGGCAGGAGAAGATAGTGGAGGAGAAAATTGGATGCCGAAGTGAATAGTGATCCTTATGACGTTCCATCTTAGCCATTGCCAGTAAAGTCATGAACTCATCAATAGTGTGGCATGGCTAGTAGAGGGTAGAGTCGGTGGCATCGAGAAGAAGCGAGGAGCTAGAGAAGATGGAAGAGAAACTAGCTCGGCAATGGAAGTAAGAGTAGGAGTAGGAGTAACATGATACCTGGTCACGTGGGTAGTCCTGATTGGCTGCACTATCCTCATAAACTGGATGGTGTCGAGGATGATCGGGATGCTGCCACCCTTGATCCTCATAGTGCAGGTCCCCGCTCAAAGTCCTATACCTAAATGAGCCTAGAGATGTAGGGGTCAGTAAATATAACACCGATCCTTGGATTAGCCACCTAATGATGGATAGCAAGGGTGACTTCATGTCCTAAGTAAAGATAAAACCAGTCAACCATACTAAGAAGGTACTCCAAATCCATGCGACTCACCACTCCAGGGTTATCTCCTAGCCTTGTAAATGTGTGGCTCAGAAGATGATGAATATATTTGAAGGCAGGAGAATGATGGCCGGTAGCCCTCGCAAGACGGGGTCAAATCTGCTGGTGGTCCTCAATCGGCCCAGCAGGACTCCAGAGTCTACCTAGGTGGTTTCTCAGTCAGAAGAGCCTCATACTCTGGGGTCTTATTAAATATCTTATCATAGAGTCCTAAATACGTTGAAAACTCTGTCAAGCTCAACCAATAAATGGAACCAAGTAACTGAAACTAGATGATGCCTGCCCTATTAAAACTGATCATCTCTCGCTCAAACTCAAAAGTGGCTAGAGACTCTAATATCAACTCACAATATGTAATGTCTATGATGTTAAAGATCTGCAGCCATGCTTTAGACCGCAAAAGCCCCTGAACCTCATTATTCAGCGCAACATCTGTAGAACGTGCCGATCGATCTCTCAAGACTTGCTGATGTGCTTTGTACACAACTAGCTGTACTGCAACATATGTTACGGTGTACCAAAATGGATTCCTATAGGAACGACTTCAGAACTGCGCTAGCCCCTAGCCCACTTGGGACCGGCCCACATGTACGTGTCTTCTGCCTCGGCATAATCTTGCAATAGAATTAAATTAATAAGTCAATACATAGGATAAATGACTTTAGCACAGCCATGCTGCATGAACAACATGGGTGTGTTGATTGTAAAAGCAGACGAGTGTGTTATAAAATGAGTCATAAAGAACATAAGTAGGCCATGCAAGCAAATGAGCAAGCTCATGCTTCAATATTGAGCATGAACGTGCTTGCCTGGAAACATCCTAGGTCACAAAAGAGCAAGGTCATGCTTCATGCAAAGCACACCCGTGCTCAGTCATCTTCCCGAACAAGAAAAAGGACATGGTTTCTAGACTAACAGTCATGGATTGAGTATCTAAAAGCAAGTAAAGCATCAATGCATCGACATACAAGAGATTAGCAAAGCCATTGTCGACATGCATGGATTAAAAATGACAATTGAATCATACATTGACTTACAGGAAGAAAAAATGTAGGAGAGATAGAATCCATAAGAAAACAAGCTCAAAACTCGATGAGAGAACTGAAATCTGACCAAAAAAGAAAGAAAGAGGCTCAGGAGAGGATATAGATATGGCGGGTTATGCCGGTGGTCAAAAATAAAAAGAGAAAATTGGAAGCGGAATGGTCGTACCAGAGCATGCCCCATGCTGAGCCTTGTATGAAAAAAATAATGCCCTAAAACTCAAAAAACTTCAGAAAACTTCAGAAAACTTAAGATCATGCTTAGGGCCACACTTTTTACTGGAAAATTTCAGAAAAGTCAGAAAACCAAGAAACCAAGAACGACCATGCAAGAGGCAACCGCGCCATGCTTATACAAGCACAATCACTAGCACAGGCGAGAGCACGTCCGTTCTTACTCCCAAAAATGAAGTTTCTACAACTTCTACAAAATGCATGACCAAAAGCATGCTATGCTTGATGTGGAAAAATAGAGAAGCTATAAAACATAACCATTACACTCCCGAACAACCATTTGCTTGATAATAGAACTCTGCAACAGAAATGTGAACATTCAAGAGCCCCCAAAATGACCTGAACTAAAAAATAACTAAGTCTAATAGCAACAAACAACTAAACAAAAAAAAACTACAAAAAACCAAAATGCAACCCAGATAAGAAAAACACATGAAAACAGTTGGGTGCCTCCAAAGAAACGCTTTTTTATTGTCATTAGTTTTATGTACCTTGCTGCGCTTAACTAGGATCATAAAATGGAATTCCTCCAAAAATTTCCTGCACCTTGAACAAATTAAAAGGGTGTTAATGTATCAATTAAGCAAACTTTCCCTCACTTAGAACCAAAGGATACATGCAAGCCCTAGGGAAGGTCGGTGGACTAATGCTCTTCTTGTTTCTAGTTATACAATACTTCCAGCACTTTATGTCCCGAGAGGCTTTATGATTTACCAAGTTAAGTTTCTCTCAGACTCTTCAATGTCAACATGGTGGTAATTCTTTTCATCTAATTCATCAGGTGGTTCTTTATCATCCAATAATTTAGACAAGTTGTCTTTTATCCACATGTTCTACACAAATTCGGATACATAATCATCAATTACATCAATAGCATAAAATGTGTCACCGGCATCCATAGAGTGGCACATAGCATCTCGCAACTCGAACACCACTTCTTTATCACCCACTCTTAATACCATTCGACCATCCTTGACATAAATTAAGGCTTGTGACATCACCAAAAATGGTCATCCTAGGATCAAAGGAACTTCGACCTTGTCATCCAAGTCTAAAATAACAAAATCCACCATAAAAATAAGTCGGTCCACCTTGACTAAAACATCTTTAATAATTCCCATGGGGGGACTAAGTGAATTATTGACAAGATGTAGAGTCATCTTTATTAGCTTAAGCTCACCAAGGCCGAAATTTTAAAAAATTTTATAAGGCATCAAATTGAAACTTGCCCTAAGATCGGCAAGTGCTTTTTCATCAAGCATCCCCCAATAGTACACGAGATGATGAAAACTCCCAGATCTTTCTCCTTCTTGGGGATTTTGTTAGAGATGATGGTCGAGCATTCTTCACTCATAGTGACAGTGGATACCTCTTCTAGCTTCCTTTTGTAGTCAATAATTCCTTGAGGAACTTAGCATAGCGAGGCATTTGAGCATGGGTCTCAACAAATGGAACATTAATGTGCAAGGTCTTGAACATTTTAAGGAATTTTTTAAATTACTCATCTTGTTGATCCTTCTTCACCTTAGTCGGATAGGGTAGCTTAGTTTGGAAGTTAGGAATCTTGGTATCATCCTTGATTTGTACCCCTTCACTTTTCTCAACATTACCACCAATAGATGTATCCTTCACAATTACCACTTCGGGTTCAGGAGATGTTGTCTCACTACCTTGAGTTAGGGTAGGTTTCAATTCCCTCCCACTTCTCAAAGTGACTGTCTTTAGAGACTCACGGGGGTTAACTTCTGTATTGCTTATCAATGAACCTGGAGGATGTTTGGCAAGAGTCTTAGTGATTTGTGCCACCTGATGTTCCAAAATCTACAATGATGCTCATTGGTTTCCCAACAATCCTACGTGTCATGTGAGATGGATATCATTTAACTAGATGTACCTTGCTAACAAGGTTTCAAGAATTGGGCCTTTTCCTTCTTGACATGGTTATCGAGGAAGTGTAGGTCGAGGTTGTGATGGCTTGAATTGCCATTGTGATCCTTACCCCTATTCACTCCAAGTGAAATTTGTGTGGTTCCTCCACCCTGGATTGTAAGTGTTACTGTAGGGGTTTTTTTGGAACCTGTTAATCTAACCCATACAATTAACCTGCTTAGTTCTAACATTCCCATCAAAAGAAGAAGGATTAGGCCCTTCTTGGCCACTCCAACTTTCATATCTTATAACTGGGGCTTGGGGATGACTTGCATTGTGTCCAATCTCTTTGCAATATCTTCCACATTGCTGCTAGGGTAGTCAGTACATCAGCCTTATAAATTCCATCAGCATTCATTGGCTTGCTCCTTTTTGAGCTCCACTGATAGCCATTTGATGCCATATCATCAATAAGGGTATAGGATTCTGTTGGTTGTTTAATATAAAGAGAACCCCTGGTTGTCGTATCTAACATCTGCTTGGTAGCCAAGTTCAAACCATTACAGAAAATCTAAATCTGCATCCATTCTACAATCCTGATAAACGCCTAAATGTATGTATTTTATATGTATTAATCGTGTATTATTTGTGAACATGTTAACGAATTGATGCAAGTTTTATGTCTAAATTGGTTATTTCGGTGTTGCAGGTCTTAAATGAGTCAAACAATGCTTAAAAATGCAAATCGGATGAATTCGATATCAAAAAGCGGCATTTTTGGGGGTCCCGGCATCGTAGCGGCACCGTAGCGACAGCCGTAGCGTGTCATTGTTCTTCTCTGCGGCCATTTGGTCGGGAGTTTCACGGGCTCCATGCGCCCGCATGGATGCCCGTGAGGTTTCTTCGGGAATTCTCAAGCCTCGATTCATCGTAGCAAAAAAACACCGTATCACGGCAGGGTTTTTGGGCATTTGGTCGTGAGCTTCACGGGCTCCATGCGCCCGCATGGAGCCCGCGATGGACCCGACGGGGTATATAAGAAGTCGATTTCTTCTAGGGCAAAGGGAGGAGTTTTTTTGGGAGAGTTCTTCAAGCCGATTTTCACCAGTCTTTGAGAGGCAAGATTACATGTTTTGGAGAAGGGAAATCTAAGGGAGAAGCTCGGATTTGGCTAGATCTTCATCGATCTCTTCTTTGGGAGTTTGTAGAGCGACGAGGGAAGCCGCCCTCAATGCGGCGTCCGTGGGAAGCCTTTCCACCTAGCTTGGCTTGTCTTCCTTCTTCCATTGTTTGAGGGAGTTTTTTTATTATGCCATTCGTAGTTGTTTGCATGGATTTGTTGCTTGGATTTGTTTGTATGGATGAGTAGACTCCCAAGGTCACCGGATGCCGGTGAACCTTGGGGTGAACTTGTGTATTTGGATGATTTAAGTTTGTTTATTGCAATTGTTGTGTTTGAGATTCATTCTTGGTGCATTTGATGTGTTGCTTACATGAGAACTCTGTAAACCAAGCTGCTAGGGTTGTACTTGGTAGCGTGACCATCGCCCTTGTACTAGACACACCAAGTTTGGAAGGGATTCATGTACCCGAATACGCCGTGACCATCGGGTATTCTGCACCCCTCCACCATTAGGGGCTAGACCAAGTTGTGTTCCGGCTCTAATTAGGGATTTCCCTACTTGTTAATGCAATCGTATGAGGATTTGATCGGAAGAAATTCTGTGTAAATACTTATACCGGATTAGGGGTCAATGGCCGTGACCATTGGGTTGACCTAATCTAGGAAATCTCTAGGTCCAAACCTTCAATTGCATGACATTCTTAGCATCCTGTGCACTTTAGTAGCCCCTAGGGAATCCGCATCCGTGACCGTTCCTTTCCCCTGATTTTATACCCCTCTCCGTATTTTAGTCTCCACTTGTAGTTATCTTAGTTAAATTAATAGATTAGGGAAACCTTTCGAATCTGTCTGCTAGACAATAAGCGAAGAGGAAGTAAGGGTAGATCCTTGGGCCCAGGGAATACGACCCTCTCGTGCTCGCACGAGAGGTATTACTTGACGACTCCGTGCACTTGCGGATCGCACTCATCAAATCCCATGTTGAGGACATTTTCTCAACAATTCTTTGTATCTTTCCCATGCCTCGTACAAAGTTTCAAACTATATCTGTCAAAAAGAAGATATGTCATTTCTAAGTTTTGTAACCTTTGCAAGGAGAAAATATTGAGTAAGTATCTTCTCGGCAAACTTTGCCCATGTAGTGATCGACCCTTGTGGCAAGGAACTTAGCCATTGCTTGGATCTTCCTCTCACTAAGAACTCAAAGAGTCAAAGGCGAACTGCATTCTCGTACACATTGTTTGCCTTAAATCTATCATAAATTTCCAAGAAGTTCTTCAAGTGATCATATGGGTTGTTATCTTGAAATTCATCAAATTGGCACATGTACTACACCATCTGTATAAAATTTAGTTTTAGCTCAAATTTATTTGCCATTATAGGAGGGCGAACAATGCTGGACCTTGCTTCCTCCAAATTTGACCTAGCTTAATCTGAAATACTTTGTTGATTCCCGGTCAATGGTTCATTCTGATTAACCTCAATACTGATTTCCACTTAACCTATTTCTCTGAGATTTATTTGTCTTAACCTTCTGTGCAATGTTCTCTCTCTAACTCCGGATTAGGACTCGCAAGTAGAGAAGAGGAACTTCCTTTGGTCGTGCAAGAACATTTGTAGATCAATTTAGTAAACCACGAGTGAAAAACAAAGGAAAAATAAAAGAACGCAAGATAAACTGAAGTAAAGAAAAATGGCTATATTACTAGAAATTAAAACTTTCTCAAGAGCTGCTAGTCCTCGGCAATAGTGCCAAAAACTTGATAAGCCCCTTGCGTATCCGCAAGTGCACAGGCCGTACAAATAGTAAAGTGTACCCAATAGAATCGAGTAGTCGAACCTATTGGATTTGAAATAATTAAAACTACACAAGCACTTATCAAAACTCCCCCACACTTAAACCTTTGCTTTTCCTCAAGCAAAATTAACTAATTAAAGCATTTAAGAGGAAAATTTGAAGTGCTCGGCCTTAGATTCACCAAAAAATATGCAAGGGAAATATTCTACAAGTAAGGAAGATTTCAAGCACCAAATGAGAAAAATCATTGCTCTAGCTAAATGCTCAAATCAAAAAGAATGAAAATCTGATAGCATGTATGTGTGTCTAAACTCACTCAAGTCAACCTGATAAGTGCTTTAAGTAGACATATTTCTCTATATGTTTTACACGCATTGAGCATCATTTTTACCATGGTATGTCTCATAAAGTGTATTTGGTGTTCCTTTGTGCAAATAGGTTGTGAATGCCTTCAAGGAAGAAAAATAAGCAAAGATAGGTTATGAAAATACATTTTGGGAGTTTTTGTACAACATAAGGATCAAGACAAAAGAGGAGCTCATGTACATGGGTGTGTCTGCCAACTTCCAAGAGAATTCAAGCTAAATTGTGAGTTGGAAGGGCACAAAGGCAGTCACACTCCCATGTCCCTATTTGTGTGAAGAATGCAAGAGCTTCCCAATGATGATTCGATGATGAGAAACCTCATAACCTACCGCATAGACATGTGCCTGACCATGTGGTCTCAAGAGAAGAGCGTGTGAGCCGTGTTTATGAAGAATACTATAGCAAATCACTGTGGTAGTACTATAGCAAAAACACTTTTCATACGATCGCGTGAAAATTCCATGAGGTTGCGTGGAAATTCCTGCAGCCCATGCGGGCGCGTGAAGACTCACACAGTCATGTGGAGGTATGTGACAACCCCAATTTCTAATTATAAATAGCCGTTTTGCCCTATTCTTTTGACATCTTTTGTGCGGCTCTTGAGGAATGAGATGGCTAGGGTTTGGAGAGAAGGTCTTTGCGGCTTAGGAGGCATTTTTTAATCAACTTTGATCAATTTCTTCTCTGTCATAACATCAAGGAAGCCACCAGTGACCCTAACTTTGGAGTGGATTCCATCAAGACGTCGAAGCTCTCCATCAAGGCCATCAGTTCATATATAGGGGGTTAATTTCTATGGCTTTTATATATTTTTATTCATTGATGGTTTGTTTTATGTATTGCTCCATAGAGAGCTAAACCCCTAGATGGTATTTGGGCTTGTGAATCCTAGGATTCTAATTTATGTGGATTTGCTTTGTGTTTCTATTTAATCCTAGTTTGTTGAGTTTCAATCTTGTTTTCCTTATTCTTGCTTGCCTTATTAATCTTATGGTTATTTATTTTGCATGATTTGTTATCCTGGTGAGAGAAAGGTCTCAATTAGGGTTAGAACCCCAGGATTCAAGAGGGTTGAGAGGGTGAGTAATGAGATAGTGGAGCATCCCTTTTCCCCTCCAATTGGTGTATTCTATCTCCGTATTCCCTAAGTTTTATGTAACCATATTTGATGTGAGGTGTGAGATTGAGAGATTTCTCCACCGGGGCCTTGTAGGGGGTTAGGGACCTTTTACCTAGAGGTAGGGTTAGGTCTATTCTTAGGAATCAGGTACATCCTTTGGAATCCCTAGAGTGCTATGTAGTCATATGTGGTGTGAGGTGTTGGGATTGAGTCATTTCTCCACCAGGACCTCGCAGTGGACTAGTATCAGTGATCTAGTGGCAGGATCCGATTATCTTTGGATTTCCACGACTTAACCTACTCATTCTAGAAACACTTTGCACACCTAGTACCTAATACCTGAATCATAGGGGAAGCATTGCCTGAATACCCCACTTTTACTGATTGAGATTTCCCTCTATATTACCCTTGCATATTCATCTTTGGTATTCATTTCTTTGCACATTAGATCATCACATCATCCCATTTATCATTAGGCTAGATAGCAAAGAAGCAGTTAGTACTAGTAACCTTGTTCTCTGTGGATTCGACTGCCTAACACACAGGGTATTTTATTAGTTCTACACCTATACACTTGCAGTACACACATGCAAATTTGTGTGTCATAACCCAATGTCTACTCCATGAAGTTCTTATAAAAGAGGACTTATCTATAGACAAAACGAATAGGTAGTAGCTACACGAATTCTCTAAGGTAGCCCTTTCTTAGGTGGCCGCCAAGGTGGCTTTTAGACTTTCGAGGTGGTAGCTCTTTTTACCAAGGGTAGTAGATTTCACTCATCCTATTAGATAGGTCTTTCTCTCATTAGGTCATAACTAGTATCCGACTTATTAGAGTAACTTCATACTTCATAGGTGGTAGCACTATCCACCCCCTATGTACAAACAAACAACAACTTTTTTAAAAAAAAAACTAAAAGAATGTTACTATAGTCCTTTAAGTACTGAACTAGAGTTTTCATGGGTTTTAAAGAGTGAGTAGTGTACAAAAAAGTTTATCAGATAAAAATTTATGAGAAATTTAAGTAAAACTAGAGCATGATGGTATTCAATGTTCTTAATTTTTCAAAACTTAAGAATACAACCCTTGCAACTACGGTGAACCACAATTGGCTACATGAGCAAGGACATGAAAAGCGTGAGTGTAATACATGTGTAATATTTTTTCCCCCACACTTGAGATGTACATTGCCCTCAATAAATGCATGCAAGTACAATATAGATGATGGCAATAAAAACAAAATGTGTGAAGTTTGGAAATTGAAACAATACTGCCCTAAACTCCTAATGCAGAATGTGGTGGAGTTAAATTCATTTGGAGTTGAGTTCCAATGGGTTGTGAAGGTCACACGGCCATGTGAAGATGCCACGTGGTTGTGTCTATGACTATTCCTCATTTATGAGACTCAGAAGACTATCTGCATGAATACACAAGGGGATTTAGTGAAGCTCACAAAATAAACGAGTTTATAGAAGTAAAGAGATGAAGTACAAACACGAAACATTCACAATACGGAAAGTAGTAAGATAGAACAACGAAGGCAACACCTTTCTAAGTGAACAAGTCCACCAAGAAGAAAACACACTAAAAACAATAAAGAAAGTAAGTAATCCAAGAGTAGGATGTCTCAAGGGCCAATGTCATTTGTTGGTGCTGAAGGAGAAGTGAGTAGTGCTTGCGGTGCGGGGGATGAGACTGGAGAGTTATCTGACACGTCCGAATATGCGTGTAAACCGCAAGTGCACGGGTGTCGAAGTAATAATACCCCGGTGAGAGGGTAGTCGAATCCTCAGGGAATAGTGCTTAGAACCACCAATATTGCTATTTAACTAGAATGAAAATATGTTGAAAGTGATGTGGAAATAAACTCAATGCAAATAAAAATAAGAAAAGATAAAGGAGGCGCAATTAAAAGATAGGAAAGACAATCGACGATAAATGGGGTACACGGATATTGCTCCGCCTAGGACAATCATTTCAAGTGCAAGAACCCTCTATTATGCTTCCTAATCAATGGAAGTGAGTCATGGAAATCCTTAATTACATAGTCCCAAATCTATGGTCAACTATGCCTAACTCTATACATGTCCCAGAGGAGAGATTGAATAACCTCTCAACCTCGCACTCGCATAGAATTGCAATAAGTTCTAGGGATTCCAAGTGATAAATCTCTTCCTAATTGTAGACCTAACCCTCACTTCTGTGCTTCACTCCGTTGTACCCGCAACTAAGCCCCAACGGAAGGTCATCCCTTAGACCATTCACTCTATTGTGGCTGCAAAGAACTCGAGGAACGGAGGTAGAAGCTAACACATCGGAGGGAAAAGGGGACGCTCCTGTACCTCTCGACTCACCTTCTCAACCCTCTCCAACCTAGCTTTGTCTAACACTCGTGGTGTGTCACTCACTCACAAGGTTACCAACAAGAACTCTCAACCCTAGTGTCACTCTAGGGGAGTATTCACACAATCAAGCATTCAAAGTTGGAACTCACAATAAACATCAATTAATTGAAAGCATAATAAAGAGATTCAAAGAAATGAATACATCCTAGGGTTCACAAATACCCAAGTATCCACTAGAGGTTTAGCTCTCCATAGAGCAAAATACAATAGATAATGAAATCAAAAAGTATAGAGATGCAATCCATGAATGAAAACCCCCTTGTGTTCGTGTCGAAGGTCTTGTGTATCGGCTGCATCTTCTTCAAAGGTCCCCTCGTCAAACCTAGGGCACACCTTGCCGGATCGGCGCCGATGAAAGCTCCCCTAATAGCTCTCTTCCGAAGGAAGCGCGGTGTCGAAGGCCGTCAAACCTCTCCAAACCCTAGCCGCCAGCGCCTACAAAGATGGGCAACGGTGGAAGAAAAGATAGGGGAAAAGATCCCTGAAATCAGAGCTGAATCGGCTTTAAATAGGGCTGGAATCGGGGATCCACACGCCCCTATGGACGCCGCTATGGATTTTTCACACGGGCCTGTGGAATTTCCACACGCCCGTGTGGATTCTCTGTTCTGCAGTTTTCTCGGCCGGCTTTAAATAGTGATGCTACATTACTTTGCTACAGTGCTATGCTACAGTATCCAGCCTGAAATACTTCCCAAATCCATACTTTCATCGAGGTAACGCAAACGGGCACATGTTCACGTCGTGGATCTCTTTGCTTCTTCAATGATGGAAAAGTTGGTGGAGATCTTGTTCTATATGCATAAGTCAGAATGCTTGAGTATGACTGCCCTTGTGTCCCTCCAAATGGTTGTGCTAACTCAAATACGAGGAGGTTGGCACACACTTTAGCATCTCACACCCGACCTATGTTTTCGCGTTTGAACCTTAGCAAGATTTCCTCCAGAATCGGTGCATTATGATCCACATTGGCTTCTTTCCTTCATAATCGGCCTCACAACCCTACCTATATAAAAGTAACATAAAAACACACATATTAGTGTAAAAACCCGAGAAAGGTAATGCTTAACATAAGGAAAGAATGCTTCGCATTCATATCGCACAAGCACTTATCAGTATCTCTCTCCATTGTTTGTTGTAGCATGGTCAATCGCGTCATCATCTCCATGTGATACTCCACCATGCAAGCAAGCACCTCTGAGTTGTTAGCTATCTAAGTTATGCGTATGACTGCAAGGTCAGCCTAGAGAACTCCCACAACACTCTCAAGCCTCTTTAAGTGATCATAGCCTCGAGGAGAAGAGTGTGCGAACAGCGGAGGTGGCTGAGGGAGCCTCAGTCTCCATAAGTGCAGGTTGCACGGACAACTATGATTGTGCCTCCATATGGTCATCACTTTTTTCCTCAGAATTATCTGAAGAAGGCACAACTAATACATACTTGGCCAGAGCAGCTCTCTTGACAGTGCCCATCAGGCGTAGGTTCTCCAAACCTAGGGGCTGTAGGAATAATGATCTTGTCACTCAAAATGCCTCTAAAAGACCCATCCCTAGGATGAGTTGCGTGATGTAAGGTCTGCAGAATAGCACTCGAATACGTACATAGGTCCCTTGTTGTCCTAGGTAGTCTGCTGCAACATAAACCAAGTGAAAGGGGAAACATTGCACCATGGAGTAGAGGTAGAGAAGGTCCAATCTGCTTAAAGTACCAGTGTTGTTGCCTCGTCCATTCACCGACCTGCTAAGAATGGCTTGGATATAACTATGTGCTGGGCAAGTGAGCAATGAGGCTTTGGAAGAACCTGGCTCAAACTGACGTCTTCCATAAAGTTCTCGAAAAACATGACTGGGAGTTACTCCTCCTGGTAAATTGAATGGAAGTTGAGTGTATTCCTTGGTGTGAATATAGTCTCTGTCATACAGGCCAAGTGCAACCGAGAAGTCTATCAAACTTATGCTATGGTACTACCCAAATGCACAAAACTGAATCATATCTCCATTGTGGAAATTAATGTGAGAACGGTTAAAGTCAGAAGATGCCAAGACTTCCAAAGTGAGATCTCAGGTTGTTGGATCACGAATTGAAAGGATCATGCCAATTCTTCAGCCCTTGCATGCTCAATGCCTGTTAAAGCTTGCCAATCAGGTGTGTAGGATTGTCCGAACATGAGGCGGGACAAGTGTTCAAGTTTCACCTGGTGTTCGGGTACCGCAAACTCCAACTAAATTGGA
The DNA here is from genome assembly GCF_009730915.1 of Dioscorea cayenensis subsp. rotundata. Classification (NCBI taxonomy): domain Eukaryota; kingdom Viridiplantae; phylum Streptophyta; class Magnoliopsida; order Dioscoreales; family Dioscoreaceae; genus Dioscorea; species Dioscorea cayenensis. Next base: position 9,316,880 of record NC_052488.1, on the reverse strand, counting down.
GAGGCTTCATGGATCTCACGTGGGTGCTTCGAAGCCAATCTCTTCGTTCGGGGAGGCATTCCTATAAAAAAGAATTATTAAAAGATCAATTTTAGCCAAAAACACTTACAAGAGCCTCACGTGGTTGCGTGGAAATTCCACGTGGCCATGTGGATACTCTGGAAACACAATGGTGCAGCCTGGAAATCCACACGCCTGTATGGAAATTCCATACAGTAATGTGGATTTTCCACATGACCATGTGGATCTTCAGCCACGGCAAGAAAGCAGAGGCTAGCCCATTTCGGTCCACAAAAACCACTCAAAACCTCTTCTAATTAATTCTAAAGCATGGATCTAATATTTTCATGAAAATAACATGCTAAACTGGAAGAAACAACACCAAGATCGAAGAGAAAAAATCATGGCAAAGCAAAGAAGTGAGAAGGCCTTGCCGGAGAAGATGAAGCTTAAACTTGGGATAAAAATTCGGTAAACTCTTCATAAACTCTTTATAAAGCCAAGAAAACCATTATGAAAGGTGAAAAGATACAATCTTTGGTGTGTAGTGGTGGGAAGATGAAGAGAGGCAAGCAATTTTATGTGAAGAGGTGGAACTCTTCATCCTCTTATTTGGCACACGGGTGTGTGAAAAGTCCACACACCCATGTGGTTTAACTGAAAGGCCTAGATAATTTCCATAGGTGTGTGTGGAAATTCCACACACCCGTGTGGATTCACATTCACTGGATTACAACAGACATACAGGCTGAATTTCCACATGGGCATGTGGAAATTCCACACACCCATGTGAATTTATTGGATGCTCAAAAACTAAGCCTGCAGTCATCCATATGCCCATGTGGAAAATCCACATGGGGGTGTGAATTCTCTGGATGACCAGCAACTCCACAACAGAATTTCCACACGGGCATGTGGAAATTCCACATGCCCGTGTGGAGTGGATTTTTACTTAAAAACTCAATAGAAACTACAGAAACGTTATCAAACCAACTTGAAAAATGTAGCAATTGACTTTTTTCATGATTAGCTCATCAAAACCTCGACTAAATGTATGAAAATCACCCTGAACTTTGCCAACAACAGTAATACACATACTAACATTAAAAGACGATAAGAAACACGCAACATTAATGATCATAAATAAAAATGCCTAATCAATGGAATTATTATTACAGAAAAAATAAGAAATAAAACTAAAACTTGTGTTGTCTCAAAGGGCTCATGAAGTAGAAATACCTTCCTATCATCATTACTCACCTCGCCACCAAAGTATGGTTTGAATCGATGCCCGTTAACTTTAAATATACCTCTCTCCGGATGGGTGATCTCAATAGCTCCATGCAGTGATATTTTAGTTACGGTGTACAGCCTGAACCATCTGGATTTGGGTTTTCCAGGGAATAACCGTAGGCAAAAATTAAACAATAGAACCTGATCCCCCACCTTGAAATCCTTCAGTATCTTGATATGCTTATCGTGCCATTTCAAAATCCTTTCTTTATAAATTTATGTCATTTTCATATGCTTTCAATCTCCATTCATCCAACTCATTAAGATGGAGCATCCTTCGTTCCCTAGCCTTACCAAGATCAAAATTTATGGCCTTGATTGCCTAGTATGCTTTGTGCTCAAGTTCTACCAGTAAGTGATAGGATTTTTCGTAGACTAAGTTGTATGGAGTAGTCCCTATGGGCATTTTGTATGCTGTTCAGTGAGCCCAGAGGGTGTCATCCAGATGTTCTGACCAATCCCTTTTTCCTTGTTCTACTAATTTTGTTAGGATCCTCTTCAGCTCCCAATTGGTGACCTCTACTTAACCACTAGTCTGAGGGTGGTATGGAGTGGTGGGGCGATGATGCACTCCATAGTTTTTAAAAAATTTTCAAGTTGATTGTTGCAAAAATGGTTTGCTCTATCACTAATTGTAATCCAGGGTGTTCAAAAGCAGGCAAAAAGTCTCTTCAAGAATTTGACTATAGTTCTAGCATCGTTAGTAGGCAAGGCTTGGGCTTCCACCCACTTAGCCACATAGTCTATGGCGACCAGAATATATTTGTTACCATTACAGCTCGAGAATGGCCCAATGAAATCAATACCCCAAACATCAAAGACTTTGTAAAACTGCATTGGGTTTTGGGGCATTTCATCACACCAGGAGAGATTTCCTACTCTGACAATTATCGCAACGGAGAAGAAATTGATGTGTATCCTAAAACAATGTTGGCCAATAAAATCCAGTAGCCAATACCTTTTTAGTAGTTCTACTTGAAGCATAATGACCTCCAATAGGTCCAGAGTGACAATGTACAAGGATATTCCATCCTTCCTCTCATGAAACACATCTCCAGACCACATGATCTGCATAGATTCGGAAGAGAAAAGGATCTTTCCAAAAATAATTCTTTAGATCACTGAAGAATTTTTTCTTTAGCTGGAACGTAAGTCCTTGCTTAAGAACTTTCTCGGATAAATAGTTTGCAAAATCTGCAAACCATGGAGTTTCACTTGATGCCACCTCCTGGATTCTATACAAATGCTCCTCTGGGAAAAAAATCATTAATTTCTTGATTTAGTGACTCTTGTGCTTCAAAACCCTCCAACCGAGATAAATGATCTACAACTACATTTTCGACACCTTCCTTGTCTTTAATTTCTATCAAAATCCTGCAAAAATAAAACCCATCCAATTACCCTTGGTTTGGCATCGGCCTTGCTCACGAAATATCATAGTGCATAATGATTAGTAGACACAGTGACTCTAGACAAGATGAGATATGGCCTGAACTTATCGAAAGCTAACACAACTGCTAGTAGCTCTTTTTCTATGGTGGTGTAATTCTCTTAAGAACTTGTGAGAGTTTTACTAGCATAATATATGGGTTGAAAATGCTTGTCTTTCCATTGACCAAGGATAGCTCCAATTACATAATCACTAGCATCACACATGAGCTAGAAAGGCGCGCTCCAATCTAGAGTGATCAAAATTGGTGCTTGAATCAATTTCTCTTTTAGCACATTAAAAGCATCTAGGCAATACATTCTGAAATCGAAGAGAGCATCTTTTTCAAGAAGTTTTGTCAACATATGAGTGATTTTTGAGAAATCCTTAATGAAACACTAGTAAAATCCAACATGGCCCAGAAAACTTCAGATCCCCTTCACATTTGTTGGAGAAAGAAGCTTCTCTATTACTTTAATCTTTGCTATGTCTACTTCCAGCCCTTTTTGGGAAATTTTTTACCAAGAACAATACCCTCTTGGGCTATAATATGACATTTCTCCCAGTTTAAAACAAGGTTTGTCTCTTCACATCTCACGAGAACTCTGTCCAAGTTTTTCAAGCAAATATCAAAAGTCACCAAATACTGAGAAGTCATCCATGAACACCTCCATGATATCCTCTAGAAGGTCATCGAAAATAGCAGCCATGCACCGTTGAAATGTAGCTAGTGCATTGCACAGTCCGAAAGGCATTCTCCTATACGCAAAAGTCCCGTTGGGACATGTGAATGTTGTCATCTCTTGATATTTTGGGGGGATAGGAATTTGAAAATATCCTGACATACCATCAATGAAACAGTAAAAATTATTCCCGGCCAATCACTCCAACATCTGATCAATAAATGGCAACGGGAAATGATCCTTTCGAGTTGCATCATTTAACCTTCTATAATTAATTTACACGCACAAACCTATAATTGTTCAGGTCAGGATTAATTCATTCTTCTTAATTTTCACCTTTGTCATTCCTCCTTTTTGTAGGAACTACTTGAGTCAAACTTACCTAAGCACTGTCGAAGATTAGATACATAATCCCACCATCAAATAGTTTTACAACCTCGACCTTAACAACCTTCTTCATATTTGGGTTCAGTCTCCATTGAGGTTGAATCACAGATTTGTAATTTTTTTCCATTCGGATTTTATGAGTGCAAAATGAGGGATTGATGCCATTTATAACAAAAATTTTCCAAGCAATGGCAGATTTATGTCTCTTCAACATGTTTACAAGCTTGTCTTTCTGGGATGTAAAGAGATTTGAAGCTACAATTATAGGGAGCTTCGATCCTTCTGATAAGTGCTTGTGCGATACGAATGCAAAGCGTTCATTCCTTATGTCGAGCATTACTTTTCTCGGGTTTTTACACTAATATGTGTGTTTTTATGTTACTTTTATGCAGGTAGGGTTGTGAGGCCAAGTATGAAGGAAATAGGCCAATGTGGATCATAATGCACCAATTTTGGAGGAAATCTTGCTAAGGTTCAAACGCGAAGACATAGGTCAGGTGTGAGATGCTAGAGTGTGTGCCAACCTCCTCATACTCGAGTGGGCACATCCATTTGGAGGGGCACAAAGGCAGTCACATTCGAGCATTCCGACTTATGCACATAGAACAAGAGCTCCACCAACGTGTACACCATTGAAGAAGCAAGTGATCCACAATGTGAACGTGTGCCCGTTTGCGTTACCCCGATGAAAGTATGGAATTGGGAAGCTATTCAGGTCGAATACTGTAGCAGAGCATTGTAGCAACATTGTAATATATACTGTAGCAGCACTGCTCACAGCCGGCTGAGAAACCAGAGAAACAGAGAATCCACACGGGCATGTGGAAATTATCCACGCCCGTGTGGAAATTCCGCATGGGCGCGTGGAGTATCCACGCCCGTGTAGTCACACGATTCCAGCCCTATTTAAAGCCGAATCAGCCCCGATTTTGGTATTCTTTTCTCCATCTTTTCCCAACTTGAGAGAGTGCTTCGGCTAGGGTTTCGAGGGATAGTGGCCAAGGTTTTGGAGAGGTTCTATGGCTCCGACATCATCATTCCTTAGGAAGAAGGTTGGTAGGGGAGCTTCCGTCGAGCCGTATCCTATACCGGACGAGGGAATCCTTGGATGACGAGTAGAGGACTTTCCACAAGACCATCGACACGACTATCTAGGGGGTTTCTTTATGGATTCATTGCTTTTACATTCTATTTCTTTGATTGTACTTAGCTCCATGGAGAGCTAAACCCCTAGTGGGTACTGGGTATTGTGAACCTAGGATGTATTTGTTTCTTTGAACCTCTTTATTATGCTTTCAATAAATTGATGTTTATTGTGAGTTCCAACCTTGAATGCTTGATTGTATGAACATTTCCCCTAGAGTGACACTAGGGTTGAGAGTTCTTGTTGGTAACCTTGTGCGTGAGTGACACACCACGAGTGTTAGACAAAGCTAGGTTGGAGAGGGTTAAGAGGGTGAGTCGAGAGGTACAGGAGCGTCCCCTTTCCCCTCCGGCGTGATAGATTCTACCTCCGTTCCTCGAGTTCTTTGCGGCCATAATAGAGTGAATGGTCTAAGGGATGAACTTCCGCTGGGGCTTAGTTGCGCGTACAACGGAGTGAAGCGTTGAGGTGATCTTAGTATCTAGGGCTCAATTATGGTTAGGGACCTTCCACCTGGACCAAAGGGTTAGGTCTATAATTAGGAAGAGATTTATCACTTGGAATCCCTAGAGCTCATTGCAACTCTATGTGAGTGCGAGGTGTTGAGATTGTTCGATTTCTCCTCCGGGACATGTATAGAGTTAGGCATAGTTGACCTTAGATTTGGGACTATGTAATTAAGGATTTCCACGACTCATCATTGCATTGATTAGGAAGAATAATAGAGGGTTCTTGCACTTGAAACAATTATCCTAGGTGTAGCATTATCTGGGTATCCCATCTTTATCGATTGCCTTACCCCCTTCTTTACTTTTGCTCTCTTACTTGTTGCTTTTACTATTGAGGATTGAATCATTGTCACACTCATTATCATTGATCTTTTACATAGCTAAGAATTGAATTAAGTATTTTTATTCCCTACTCCCTGTGGATTCGATACCCTCTCACCCGGGATTATTAATTCGACAAACCTGTGCACTTGCGGGATATACGCAAGGGGATCTTGTAACCTTCCGTGAGAGAGACATACTCAAAATGTTCAAGCAAGGTTTTGAGCTCCAAATCAAGTGGGTCTTCGATGGATAATCACAACCTACTCTTCTTAAGTCTGACAATTTCTTCAAACTATTCAGAATCTTTTTTGGGGGATTTCTCTGGACTTTCTTCTTGTGCTTGCGAGAATCAATGAATTTCAACAATTTCTAAATTTTCTGTCTCACAAGTTTCATAGGTTGTGCTTGAAACCTCCAACAAAAAAAATTCATGCCTCTGCCCTTCACAAAATGAATTCAACTGAGCAAGGGCCTTCCTTAAATCATCTTCCAAATGATAGCTCATAGTTATTAATGTTGATTCTGCAAACCGATTTAGCACCTCAACTAACTCACAACTTTGAATCTGAGCATCATCAGCATAACTAATAGGCTACCTTCTTCAAAACAATTTATCACACCTTGCTCTTGCATGAAACAGCATGAAGTTGCTTATGTGTCAAACAAACACATCTTATATTCTATATCTTTCACCATTCCAGTTATCATATTAATAGCTCCCATTCTGTTGTTCATTTTCTTTGCAAAGGTTAATAAGAATTAAACAAATTAGAATGATGGGAGATTAGAGAAAGTGTGAAATATACAAGATGGTGAATAGCTAAACTAGCAAAGTATAAATGTTTCTAAAATGCCTATTCCCTGGCAATATTGCCAAAAACTTGACACACCCTTGCATGTGTATACCGCAAGTGCATAGGTGTCGAAGTAGCAAAGAAACCAAGGAGTGGGTAGTCGAATCCACAGGTAATAAAGTCTGGAAACAATTACTATTGCTAATTAGCTAGAGTGATAATCAATTGGTGATTATGTTCAAGATGTTAATAAAAGATAGGAAAATTAGCAAAGAGTAAAAGGAAGAGGCAATCAATGATAAAGCGGGGTACTGGGACAATGATCCCCCTAGGACTATTGTTTTGAGTGCAAGATTAACACTACGCTTCCCTAATTGAGATTTAAAGAGTTGTGGAAATCCAAAGCATACGGTCCCAAATCTTAGGTCAACCGTGACTAGCCCTCTACGTATGTCCCTGCGGAAAGAAAGACTCTCAACACCTCACACTGTGTCGGACTGCTTGGGGTTCTAGGGACTCCAAGTGATAAATCCTATTCCCAAATCTAGATCAAACCTTTTGGTCCAGGTGAACGATCCCTAATCATAACTAAGTCCCAGCTTAGAGGATTTCTCAACACTTCACTCTGTTGTGCCTTCACAACTAAGCCCTAGTAGAGAAGATCTCTCAACACTTCACTCTGTTGTAATTGCAAAGAACTCTTGGAATTTGGAGGTAGAATAAATCACATCAGAAGGAAAATGGGACATTTCGCTACCTCTTGACTCACTCTCTCAACCCTCTTCAACCTTGCTAAATCTAATCCTAATGGTGATAGTTACTCGTCAAAAGGATGATTAGATAGATTCTCAACCCTAGTGTCACTCTAAAATAAAATCAAACAAGATTGAAACTCAATTAAAAAGACAATTAAAGGAAACATAATAAGAGTCAATGAAATAAAATCATCGTAGGGTTTACATATCAAGTACCCACAAGGGGTTTAGTCTCCATGGAGCAATGTAAAATCTACAATAAAATCAAAGATATATGCAAAAACATTCATAAAGATAACCCTATTGTTGTCTGTGATGATGGTCTTCAAGAGCCGCTTCTCCTTCTCCAAAGACCCCTCCATCAAGCCTAGGGTACATCTTGATGGAAAGATGCCGTCGAAAGCTACCCCAATAACTCTCTTTTAGAGGGAATTGATGTTGAATGGCTTAGAAAAACCTCAAAACCTAGCAAAAACCTCCTTCAAACCTTAGCTGCACTCTCTCCCAAAGATAGGAAAAAAATCCCTTCAAACCCTCTTAAATCGGCCTTTTAAACACAAAAATCAGGATTTCACACGCCCATGTGGAATTTTCATAGGGAGTGTGGATTCTCTATTTTTCTGATTCTCACACTGCATGAATAGTAACCACTAAAGTAACTTGTGGACAGTGCTTTGCTACAGTAATAGCTATAGTGATCCCAAATTTCTCTTCTTCCATAGAGGCAACACTGTTGGACACACACCCATCTGGTAGGTCATGTCGCTTCTTCTCTTTTGAGTATGTTGATGATGCTCTTGAAATCTCTGCCAGGCCAGAGCATGAGTGTGTGACTGCCGTTGTGCCCTTACAACTTGTAGATAGACTTGCACACTCTTGGAAGTTGGCACACACCCTCATGCATATAATTACGGCTCGCGTCTTGACCCTTGTTCCATGCAAGAGAACCCTTGAATGCACAAAAGAACACAAAAACACATGAATGAGCCTTAAGACTTGATAAAAGCAATACTCATTGTAAGTAAAACATATTTAATAATATGAATACACAAGAACTTATTATTCTCCATTCACTTCAAAACAGCCGCACCAGCTCTAGTGGCCTCGGAGTCTCCTACCTCTCTGCCGACATCATCAGTCCTCCACTAATCCTGCACCAGAATAGAGCTACCTTGCCAGCTCCAACCATTTTTATATTATTTATTGTATCTTTACTTTTAGCATATGTACATTTTATTTTCTATTTCAGCTAGGAATTTCTACCCTGCTACTTTTGTGCACAAACTTCTCTATCGTAGATTTTTACTTTACTGCATCTTATTTTATTTTCAAGTATAATTTAATTACCTTCATTTGATTTTCCGTAAAGGTTGAGGTGATCGGGTATTATTTTGACTAGCACAACTAGCAGCCTGGACAAGTGTAGTTTTTTTGCCCTAGTTGACCCAACTAAACAAAAAACTAGTGGAGTACTCATGTCCACATACTCAACTTTTTTTTCTTACACTTGTGCATTCATGCATACATTGGGGGCAATGTACATCTTTAAGTGTGGGGAGGGAGTGTGTGATTTCTTTGTTGTATTTTGCGAACATTTTTTTCAAAAATGTTGGTGCTTGGGCTTGATACATGCTAATGTAAACCTATGAAGGCATTGTACTCATTTGTTGGAGTTACTCTAGTCTAGGGACATGATATGTGTTAGTTTAGCATTTTTTAATGTTTCTCAAGAGTTAGGCTACTTTGCATGTTTTTGCTCTGCCTTGTGTCCTTTTTTATACTGATATGTGCTTGTGTATAAATATTACTAAGTATACTTTTCTTACATTGAGCATTAATTTTATCATATTTTATGACTCAATCATGTGTATTTGTGTTCTTTTGTGCATTTAGGGTTGTAGAGACAAGTTTGGAAGAAAGGAAGAAAAAATAGATCATGGATGCGATTTTTCAAGAATCTCTTTTACCGAACAAGGATCAAGGCATAAGTTGTGATCACCGGCATGTGTGTGAGTGTGTGCCAACCTCCAAAATTGTGCAAGTGAATTTACAAATTGGAGGGGCACAAAGGTAGTCTCACATATATGCTCCAACTTGTGTAATATTTTCAAGAGCTTCGACAATGTGTTTGAAAGTGAAGATGTGACATGATTTACTGCATGGATGTGTGCCCAACCATGCGGCCTTGATGAAAAAGATGAGTTTAGTAGTACTGTAGCAGTTTATTGTGGCAATTCACTGTAGTAAATTACTATAGCAGTTACTGTTCACAACGCATAGAAAATGAAGAGCCTGGAAATTCACACTGAAATCCCGATTTCAGCCCTTTAAATACCACTTCAAAGTATCATTTTGGGATTTTTTTGCCTATCTTTTGGAGAAAGCACGGCTAGGGCTTGGGGAGATTTTTGCTGGGATTTTGGAGTGTTTCTATGGCCTTCGACATCGATCTCCTTCAAAGGAGAGTTATTGGGGGAGCTTTTGATAGCTATGATTCGGTGAGGTGTGCCCTAGGCTCGACGAAGGAATCTTTGGAGAAGAAGAAGCGGCTCCTCAAGACCATTACCACGAAAAGCAAGGGGGTTATCTTTATGGAGTTTTTGCATTCATCTTTGCTTTTGTATTGCTCCATGGAGAGCTAAACTCCTAGTGTGTACTTGGACTTGTAAACCCTAGGATGATTTTGTTTCTTTAACTTCTATTATGATTCCTTTGATTGATATTTTAATTGAGTTTCAATCTTGTGCATTTATTGGTTTGATTTTACCTTAGAGTGACACTAGGGTTGAGAATCCATCGAGGTGGCCCTTTGAATGAGTGACAGCTTCATTAGGGTTAGACTTAGAAAAAGATTGAAGAGGGTTAAGAGGGTTAGTCAAGAGGTAGCAGAACCTCCACTTTCCCCTCCGACATGATTTATCCTACCTCCATGATCCAAGAGTTTTTTGCGATCATATTAGAGTTAAGTGCTTAGAGACCTTCTCCGCTGGGCCTTAGTTGCGTGAGCGACAGAGTGAAGTGTTGAGATATCCTTAGTGCTATCACTTGGAGTCCCTAGAGCCTTAAGCAGTCCTACACATTGTGAGGTTTGAGAGTATCGCTTTCCACTGGGATATAGTGTTGACGGCTAGTCATAGTTGACCTTAGTTTGGGACCGTGTGTCTTTGGATTTCCACGACTCATTAGACTTTGATTTGGGAAGCATAATATTAGTCTTGCACTTGAAACAATAGTCCTAAGGTGAGCATTATCCGAGTACCCCACTTTATTATTGATTACCTCAATTGATTACTCTTGCTTACTCTTTTATCTACTCTTATTATTTTCATTGACTGCTTGAATCACGATCATCGGTTGATTTTCACTATTAGTTAAGTAGCAATATTTCTTGTTTCTAGACATCTATTCCCTATGGATTAGACTACCCACCCGTTGGGTACTTTATTACTTCGACAACGTGTGCACTTGCGGTACACACAAGCAAGGGGTATGCCAGATACACTTTGCACCTTATGCCTAGAGAGTGATGTTTTATAGTAGGGTATCATTAGTTTTATTTATTTTCTTGTTTTAGTAAAATTGTAATTATAGCAGAAAATGCTACCTTCTTTGTAATGCGTAGTTGCTTTCGACAAGTAGGATACAAAGTATGCCCTAGTTTGAGAGAGGGTTGCCTCTTGAGAAGTGTGAAAGCTACTGATTGTGAAAAAAAATGTAGTATTTATGTATAAAGAGTTAGGTAAGTGTAGAGATAGGTTGAATAAAACCCCAAAAAGTTTTTGCAAGATGATCTAGACTATAAGATAGTGAAACAAGAGACAAATACTTGAGAGAGTACTTTTCTCCATAGAGTAGACTACTCTTTGTAGAGAATGTCCATGTTACCTAGTATTTGATTGTTTCCCTGTACTATGGAAACGATATCATTTTTACGCTAAGGTCAAGCACTTATCATGATTTTCATTTTTTTTCTTATTTTTTATTTTCATGATGACAAGCAAACACTTGGGTGTGGAGAGGTTTGATAAATGCTTGAAAACACATATTTTACATATCGTTTCTTTTACATTTATCATGAGATTTTACATGTTTAGCACCAAAATAGTATAGAATTTCATTCTTTCATTCACCATGGGATTATATTTTATTTTAGGGCTAAAGAAGCGAATATGAAGGCGTTTTGAAGCAAAACAGATTAACTTTATAAATTGGGTGTACTATCACGGCTGATAATGGTCGTGGTCAGATGACACCACAGTCATGGACCACCTCCATCATGACTGTGACCCTGCCGTGCTAGTGTGGAGCTATAAGAGACAGTACATAAGTCACAATGACCTCAACAATGGCCATTATGGATTATACGCTAGTGGCCAATTCACACAACGTCTGAGCTAGATTATGTAGGATGAACTTATGGCCCAAGCAACAAAATTTACTCACCACGGCCTTCACAACAGGTATAATGAAGCCATGGCGGACTCGGGTTATAAGTAGCCTTAGGATTTACAATTCTTAGTAGAGTTCTTGAACTTAAGGTAGACATAAGAGGCTAGCGTGGAAGAGATTCCATCTTAAGTTCCTAGTGTTTTAGACCTAGTTGCCATGAGATTAGGACTAGTAGGCGCTTAAATTCTCCTAGTCCAATACTAGATCAAATTGTCACATCTTAATGTTATATCACTAGTAAATGTTGAGGGAATCATCATAGGATTACCCAACACATTCTAATTGCACTTTACCATCATCAATTGTATTTTAGTAATTAGTTTGTAGGAATAAATTTAAGAGTCAACATAGACGTCAGGCTATTGATTAAGTGAAAAGGATGTAATAGGTGCCTCTCGCCGTTCCTTGAGAAATACGACCCTCGTGCGGATCCATGAGGCATTACTTAACAACCATTGCACTTGTAGAATATATACATGTAAAGCATGCATCATCTTCAATCACCATAATGACACATGGGCAGGGCCGTGTACCTTGCCATGTACATTTTCCAAGATAATTCTTTAAGATTTAAAAGATAGCAACCCACACCACTAAACATACAACCATGTGTCAGGCCGTGAGGGTCCATATGGTCAACCACACAGCCTAACATATGCCCATGTGGCATCATGAGACCTCTCTATGAATACACACGTAGCCATATTTTGAGAAATCTTTTCAATAAGTTTCAAAGCAAGTTGGAGCTAGGATTTGGAAGATAGATCTAGGCGGCTAAAGAAGGGACTTCTACATCGATTATTATCTATTTGATGACTCATACACTAATCAACAAGAGTCACGATGCCTCATCTGAGGCAGTGTATTTAGATTCTTTTAGGAGTGGATTGTTTAGAGATTGGAGGAGCTTCATCAATCTAGAGAGAAAGCGAGGATTAAGGGAGCTTTCATAACGATCTCATTTGTATTCTATTCTTATTATTTGGTTTTGTGTTGCTTTTCCATAAGGAGCTCAAATCCCTTTTGGTATTTAAGTATGTTGAACCCTACAACTTCATTGTATTTGTTGTATGAATTTTTATTCCTGATTTGAGATTCAATCTTGTGTTATTCATGCCATGCAATCCTTTATAACAAGAGCTTGACTGTATGTTTAATTACATTGATGTGAGTTGAGAAACCCATTAATGTTGACATTTCCTATTAGCTCTCCACACTTGGTTGACATTGTCTTCAAGTTTTAGTGAATGTAAAGTAGTAGTAGGAGCTTGTATTAAGAGAGAGATCACCATCGAGGCTTGTATAGGATTAGGGGCTAGTTGTCTTAAGAAAGTGATTAGCCTACATTAGGATAATCAGTTCACCTCTTGATTGGGATCCCTAGAGCATTCATGTGGTCATAGAGAGCTTAGTGAAGAAGGAGATCACCACTGAAGCCTTGTAGGGACTAGTTATTGATTGCCTTGAGAAAGGGATCAATGTAGTTGAGCATATACATGGTCCAAACCTCTCAATTAGGAATCGATAATCAAATCTAGTGCTTTAAGTCATAGTTCTAGAAGGATTACTTGACTAGATACCCCAACTCCTTGATTGTCACCTACTTGACTATTCTTCGACCTTGTTTCTACTTATTATTGCTTCAATTTTTATTCTAGGATAATCTTTATTGTTGATAAGTCTAGATAATAGAGAAATGATTAGTACTAGTAAGTCCATTCCTTGTGGGATATGACTACCCCTGATTTACTGTATTACTTGAATGACTCGTGCACTTGTGGTGCACCTCTATTAATTCGCCCAACAACCACCAACTACTTAGTCCTTAGATGACCGTGATAAAAAGTTGTTGTTTGAGGTACATGGGAAAATAAAATCATGTGAATATGATTCATGGGAAAAAACTACATGCTAGTGTGGGACAGCTTGAATGTGTTTTCCTTTAAAGCAAATGATGCTTATGTACATATATATATATATATATATATATTCATAGGTTATACACCTTACCCAAATGTATTTCAATAAATTACATATTAGTTGTAGTGGTTATATTCAATTAGTAGTTGCAGAAAACTAAGTAATTAGTTTAGATTTATTTTCTCATTAACATAGCTTGACCGCTTTTGATGAGTGCACTGTAAGATTTAATCATGGAGGGGCCTTTGTAAGAGATGGGGGAGTTAAACATGATGATGTTAAGGTAGATGAGTTTGCTAAGGACCTTGATAAAATATGCCACTAAGATTTATTGGGAGGTCTCAAAGAATTACGATACATTATTAAGAAAGCAGTAGAATTGTTTAATATGGATGATGAAGGGACATTGAAAGCATCAATGATGATGTGGGAATTGCAAGCTGTGAGGAAAACAAGGGACACTACATGTTTATGTGGAAACATCATATACCATTTGTGGGAAGTTACTATCAAAAGGATTACTAACTAATTCAAATAGATTTGTGGATAGAGCTAGTGATAAAGTTGTAGATGAAGTCTAAGCTATCAATTTAGATATTGATAAGGATAATTTTGGTGGCAATAGCCATGACGGAAGCAAAGATAATGAGGAGATACTAATAGATGATCAATTTATCTAGTACAACTCAAATGTTGATTAGGAAATAGAGGAGGCTAGGGATAAGGTCAGAAAATAAGCAAAGTTGAAGAAGATATTTAAAGAAAAAGTATGTGAAAATGATGACAATTTTGATGAAAACTAGGGCAGAGATGGAGATCGAGGACACCTTAACAATAATAGATATGGAGATGTAAGAAACAGTGTGAGAGGACGTGCATACACTAGCAAGGCGACTTGTTATGAATATGAGGGTTATGTTGCCTTGATAGTTATGATATAAGAAGACATAGGTCCATCAAGAAGATGTATAACCTATCTATACTTCCTAGACCTTACGTTAAGGATTTGAAACTATTTAAAAATGAGCTAGTTCAATTTTTAATAAGAAGAGAGGTTGAGTTTATGTACTTTAAAAGTGATGCAATAAGAGTTAGGGGCAAGTGTTCAGCTAGAGGATGCAATCGGTTGATTCTATGCTCTTGGTGTAGTTGGGGAAAAATGTTATTGTGAAATATTATGCCTCACAAAACTCATGCCTCTTAGGAATCACAAAGAATAGGTGGGTGATAGCTCTTATAATTGCCAGAAGATTTGGTGAGATCAACACTGTCATGCCGTTAATTAGGCCTAGGCATTTGAGGGCACTGATCAAGAAGGAATTGGGAGTTTTCCACAAACAAGGTGTGCAAAATTGTACGGATCTAGTTCTTAACAAAATTGAAGAGAAGTTTACGGAGGATTTCATAGTAATACATAATTATGCAATGGAGTTGAAGGCAACAAATCCATGGGTCTAATGTGATTCTTGAATTTGAAAGGCAAAAACAAATGAGTAACCTATTTTCTAGAGAATGTACATATGCATGGTTGCTATCAGAGAAGGATTTATTGGTGGTTGTAGGATAATCATAGGGCTGGATGGGTGTTTCTTGAAATGTTTGGTGAAGGGACAATTATTGGTGGTTGTGCCGAGGGATGGGAACAATCAGATGTTCCCAATTGCATAGCTAGTTATATAGTAGGAAACAAGTGAGACATGGACATGGTTTATTGACTTGCGGAATTTTATCTTGGACTTGTTGATGGGATTGGATGGGCATTGGTTAGTGATAGGAAAAAGGTATGAATAGAAGACTTCATTTGAAATTTTTTCATTAACTAGCACAACATTTGTAATTTGCCCATTGTCATCCTTGTAGGGTTTAATCCATGTAGTAAATGATCTTCTACCAATGATTGAGAATAGGATGTGTGCAAGGCATATTTATGCAAGATGGGGGAAAAGACAGCAAGGCAAAGAGCTTCAAATTAAATTTTGAAATGATGCTAGGTGTACTAACTATCCAGAGATGTAGAAACAACTAGACCACATGATTAAACTAAAGGAGAAGACAATGCTATGGAGGAATTACTAGAGAAATAGCCAATTTCAGATTGGTGTCAAGGTTTTTTACTAATGTTGTCAAGTGTGAGGTAATAGATAATAATATGTGTGAAACATTTAATGCAATAATCCCTGAATTTAGGATTAAATTAATTATTAATATATTAGAGGATATTAGCCAATATGTCATGACCAGGATCCCTATCAAGAGAGAGTACACTAAGATATGGAGATGTGATTGTGGGCCTAATATACTCTCAATAATTGAAAAAGAAAGGCAAAAGAGTGTCAAATGGTAGGTTGAATGGAATGGGAGTGCATCCAGGAAGTGTATTGGGATAAAATGGTATTGCATGAAGAGAAGGGTATGTTGTTCTGCTGGCAGACTAGATTTTCTCCTGTAGGACATGGCAAAAAACTGGTATTCTTTGCTAGCATTCACTCTCTATGATTGCTTTTGGTGGAGCAGATCCACTCAACTATGTGTCTAAATAGTTCGAGAAGGTCAAATATTTAAAGGCATTTGGATTTGTTATTAGCCCAGTGAGACGTAAGTCATTATAGGCAATAAGTGGATAAGGTCTCTTACTGTCTTCCATCATTAGAAGAATGACCTGTATACACGCAAAAGAACTAATGGAAACAAGACAAGAGCAAGAGCAAGACAAAATTATCCAGGGAAGGCAGAGTATTTAAGTGCAGCATTTGCCATACAAAAGGACATAACAAGTTGAGCTATTTAAAAAGAGCTAATATCATTAGGAGATTTCTTATTGCCTATAAGGTTACTAATTTGTTTACATGCATGCAATTTTTTTTCCGTTTGTAATCTAATAAAAAAAAAAGTTCTTATCTAGGTTAAAATTGATGACACCCATCATGAGCTAACTCTAAAATCAAAACCTACTAATATGCAAGAAAAGCTATTAACGCATGAGCATCAATGGATAAAAGTAGTGAAAATGAGACATGGTTGCTGCATCCAAAGGAAAAAAAAAGGTTCCTGCAACTAGTCATAGTTCATTCAAAATTTTTAGAGTAGCACTAGTTTAAGCAATGTTGTTTTGAATAATTTTTTCTGCAAAGTGTTACTACAGAATTCTAAAATTTGTTTTTCATGAGTTGTAGGGTGCTTACACTAGTGGAATTATTATAGGAAGGGAAATTCCCAATTTCACTTCATTCATCGCTGCGAGTGTACTTATTGTGAGATTTTTCCAATGTTTGAACCCAGCTTAAGCTATGACTATTCCTTTTTATGTGTGAACATATATTACTGGGTGGTTGTAATAGTCAATGGAGGAGGAGGGATAGAAGGGTCATTCAAGAGAAACAACATAAACAAAATAAAGAATCAAGTTAGCAAACTATTGTAGAATTTTACGCTCCAGAATTATCAACATAGCAAAGCATGACAGTTGGTGCAACTAAAAAAATCTTGAATTGAGAAGAAATGAAACTATAGTTTAGGGTTTCTTTTTTGTTAGCATGGGTCTACTTTTTATGTTACTAAGTTCATAAATTCCTATACTAATTTCACAACCTATTGTTTTGTTTACTATATGCAATAGTTATTCAAAACAAATGTTAATCTTGTAATTTACATACAATTAATGAAATTAAAAGTTCTTGTTTCTATTCATCAATTTCTGTACATATTATACTCAATGCAATGCAATTATTACAAACAAGAATGTGAATGTCTTCTTGCTAATTGTTTTGTTGTTGATGGTTTAAGACTACATTGCAACATGACTGCGTGGGTCAAACAAATTAAACTTTGTTAGACATTTTATGTAGGTGAAAATTGATTACATTATCACATTGTTGTTGGTTGGTTTATTTAAAATATGATTGACAAGATAATTATTGGATTACTTTATCCTACAAGCTAGTGAAACAATGCAATTTCCATTTTTATCAAAGGGTTGAATTTCTCATACACAGCATCCTATTTAGCTTCGAATGGTCTTGATCAACAATCAGTAATAATACAAACTCGAACTCCAATTGATGAATAAAAATAATAAAAAAAGACAAAAACAACACAAATCTTGCTTCTCTCGTCACTTGGGTTAAGATTGAATGCAGGATAGATTAGCATAAATTCTGCTATTTTTTACTTCCATTATCCATTTCCATCATACTCAAATTTTCTTCACTGGCCTTCAATTGTATCTTTAATTCAGGAGTATGAGGCATATTGCTATGACTGAGACTGTGTGAGAGCGGACAAGGAAGAAGTGGTGTTGGATGGATGTAGGATTCCAGTGATCATAGGGGCAAAGGTGATGATGTTCTAGGAAGTGGTGGCGGTGGCGATGGAAGCAACTTTGATCAATGACGCAGTGCTGCTCCATATGAAGAATTGGGTATACAGGGTAAAGGAGAGGGTGAGGAAGACAGGTGAGGAAGAAGGAGATTTACTTTAGGTTCACGTTTAGATTTGATTTAGATCCGGATCCAAAAAATTAAGTAGGTGTTAGTTGCTCACTTAACTGTTAGGTTGTGGACTGAGATTTCTAAATAAAAATAATAGAAGGTCTTCAGGTGGCTTAATTATAATAGGAGAACTAAAACAGCAACTTGGTTTACTAAGAATATGATGCTACCTTGAACTCCATACAAATAGAATCATGTCAAGCCTAGGGAAGACATATGCATCACCGTCACCGTCACTATGACCATCACCATCACCATCGCCACACTCTTCTTGATTCATGAAGACCACAAGGATCACCATAACCAATGGTCGGTGCTGTTGTCACCACGGCCACTACTGGCACCATTATTCTTAAGATCATAAGGATCACAACCACCAACCTCGGCCCGTCTAAGCAAAAATGGAGATCCTAGGCAATTTTATAATAAATTATAATAAATTATTTTTATTGAATAATAAATTACATAATGAAAAAAAAAAGAAAATATTAGTCATGATTAATAATTATAAGAAATAAAATGTTAAAATTACAAAAAAAAAAAAATATACAGATTTCATATTCATCTTCAATCAAATTGTTTTAATCAATTTACGTACAATCCGTCCAAAAACTAAATTAAAACTCATTTTTCATGGTTATGAGGTGCGAATTGGTATTCAAGTCTAGATGTGAATTTTTTAAATAGAAATAATTGCCAATCTATTTAATCTTGCAAAGAACATATTTGACCATAAAAATTATTTTACATTAACTTTAATTTAAAAAACTTCTTTTTAATTAATCCAAATGAATTTAACTTTTATATAAAATTAAGAACTTCTAGTGGTGCTCTTGTTTCTTTTTGAAAATTTTCTTTTAAAACTTTTAACTCACAAAATAAACGGACGCATCTTGTTTTAGTTAATTTTCAAAATTAAAATAATATATTTTTAATTGATTAACATCTAAAAAATTTCATTTTCTAAATCATGTACAAAACCAATGAATTCTACTTGATATTGTAATACAACAAAAATTGATAATACTAAAAAAAAATTGTCAATAAGAGAAAAAAAAAAGTGAATTTTTTTAAACAGAATAAAATAGCATATCCTAAAAGGCTTTCTTATTTTTTTTTTAATTTTTTTTGTAGATTGTAGCATTATATTGCTAACATTAGAATTGTAAGGTCAGAATGCTAATATTAACTTAATTTACCAAAACATGTTAATGTTTTGACAAAATTTATTGTATTTTAATTTTGTCATATGGATAAATAATTTTATATTTAATAAACAATTAAGATTTCTTAAGATTATGATTATGTGAATAAGATTATTAACAGATAAAATTTTTACATAAATTTTATAATAAATATGAATTTTGGGGCTAAAATCTTGGGGCCTTTGCCTGGACTGGTGCTCCCATTTAGAATTCCAACATAAACTTCATTTACCAATAGACATTAATATTGCCATAATATTATGAAGCAAAATTTATTGTATTTTAGTATTACAATAAATCAATTACAAAAAATAGTTTTATATTAAAAACATTAATGAAATTGTAAGATGGGATAAGACAAAGGTAAATAAAATATTAAAAAAATATAACATGAATTGCGGGACTGTAAAAAATCATGGATCACTAGGCATAGGCCTTAGTTGCCCGTGCTTAGGGTTGCAAACTAACACTACACCATTTTTGGGCTTTGGAGGCAAACAAATAGAGGGGTTTTAAAAAACCACCTCTATAATAAAATAAAATATTTTTTTATGTTTTTTTAGAGCCGGTTTAGGTAAACCCCTCTACACTAATTTCCTTTTAAAAAATAATAAAAAAAACACCTCTCTCTCTCTCTCTCTCTCTCTCTCTCTCTCTCTCTCTCGCTCTCTTCCCCTAATTCCTCCACCCTCTCTTCTTTCGTGCCCTAATTCCTCCAAACCTCTCTTCTTCGTGCCCGCCTCCCCAAATCTGATCCCCTCCACCCTCTCTTCTTTGTGCCCTAATTCCTCTAACCACTTTTCTTCATGCCCTAATTCCTCCAACTTCTCTTCTTCATGCCCGCTTCCCCAATCCTCACCCCCTCTTCGGGCCACCCTCAAACCCCCGCCCCACGACAACCCTCTCAGAACCCTCATCCCTTCCATGGCCGCGGTAGCTGCTCTCATCCTCGCTGCCCTCCTTCGCCGCACTCTCAAGCTAGCCCTCGCTGCCACCCCTATCTCTCAGTCTGAGACCCTCACGGAATCCCTTGTTGATGATGAGAAAGTCAGCACACTCGAAGACCACCTCACCTCTTATCTAGACGACATCAAAGTGCTTCGATCACTACTTGAGCTTAAAGTGAAGACTAATCTACTCCCCGACGCTATCGCCATCATCGGCTGCCTTATTGCTCTGGAACCTGAAGACAAGGACCTTCCCCTCCTCGGTCTCTACTCTCTTCTCCTCTAACTTCTTACTCTTCCATAGATGTTTAGATCCCTATCTATTGGTAGTCTACTACAAATCACTATCTAATATGAACTTTTTTCTATCGAGATATCAATGCTCTCGAAGTGAACACTCCTGGAACAATGCATAATCTGTTGAACTATATTAACAAATTAGTGACAATGGAGTTTGTGGGCAATGTTCTCTTTGATGCATACATCAATTACAATTGACTTATGAGGAAATGTTTTCTAAGTTTTGGAGCAAATTGGTGAAGCTTTGGATTGAGTGTCCTATTTTCATGGTTCTCTTTTGCATCATTCTGATTTTCAAAAATTCTTTTCATATATACGATTGAAGGAGATGATTCTAATCTGGAAAAGTTTTTTGTGCCAAATTATATTTTCTGATTGACATCTACTACCTTTACTTAATGAGAGTAGTCTTCCAAGCATTGATCTTACGAGATTATTATGATGTTTTTAGCCTACAAGGTAGAATGACTATTGTAGATTACATCAAATAACATGCTTATCCTTGCGTATGCATCTATGTACTTCATTTATAGGATATTCCAACATCGGTATATCTATAATTTTAGTAGAATATGAAAGATTGTTTATGTGCTTGATATTCTCTTGGCCTTTTTTCTTATGGCATTTTTTGTGAGAATTTCAGAAATCTTTATAGTTGAAGGTGATTAAACTGGTGGTAGTGCAAAGCAAGGTCTTGATAGGAGGTTTCAGGTGAAAAATTATTCTCATTCATTAGTGGACTGAGATAGTGCAATGTGATTATAATAAGAATCCTATAGATTGGTTAAAAATTATTTATTCTTTGTCTCTTTGTATCAGCGGTTGGCATAATGAAATAAAGACAGCAAGACAAACTATTGGGCATGAAATAAAGAAAAAATAGTTTGATAGGGGGCTAGAAAGATTCATGGTCTTTAGAAGTCTATTACATATTGGACTGTACATGTTTAATTGAGCTGTTTGAATGGTGTGGACTAATCCTGAATGATTTTAAATAGTTCTGCTTTACTGATGCATCTATATGTAATATAATGGCCATTTCTATATATTCTTCTATTTTTTTAAGGCATTACTTTGATACAATATGATTCAATTGGCATTTGTTTTATTTGGTGTACTTAATTTTAACCAGCATAAAGATATCATAGTTACTTCTATATTTTTTTTTATGTGATGATAGTTGGTGCTTGTAGTTTAGGTACCTAAGGGTCTTGAGATGGAGATGGGAACAATGACTCGAGGAGAGAAGGGTGCCGTATTTGTTTCAAATGCCTACTTAACTGAATCTCCTCTCATGATTATAACAAAAGACCTTGAAGGCATTCAGTTTGAAGTTGAATTAGTTCATTTCATTCAGGTGCATTTACCGTTCATTTATAATGCTATTCAACTTTTTCTAAATTGCCTCCATTGTAATCTGAGATATGCTTTGGAGGTGTTTCAGTGAATGATTTTCCTTTTATTCACCTTTTTGTTTCTAAGCAGTTGAAATTTTCTGAATTTCAACTTTTTCTGAATTTTCAGTGAACGCTTTGAAGGGAAGTTTGCATGTCCATGTTGTGCTGAAAACACTGAATTTCATGGAAATAGGTGCGGGATATGCTTGGTGATGGCCGTCTTATAAAACAATGGATTGTTGATGGAAGAGGTAAACATCTTTGTAACAATCTCGTCCACTAGTATAGAACCTTGAGTATTAGTTTTTATTGTTGATTCTTCTACTGCAGTGGATCTCCTTAGAACGAGTACCAACATTATTCTTATCATGAAGTAGTCATGTTTTCATCCTTCTGCTGAACTTCTATTCACATTTTCATATTGTATTTGACATTTATTTATATTTGGATGCTTTTGTTACTCGGATGATTAGGTGAATTCTCGATGGACTCGCCTCTCTTTAAGATAGCCTCACTGAAGATGCATTACAAAGGCATGCTCCTTAATGAGGAAAAGACTGTCTTTTATGATACTAGAGTCGATAATGATGGTCAACCATTGGAATACAGCTCCGTGAAGGACTTGTAAGCTCAGTAAACATTTTCTAATCAAACAACTTTCCTAATATTACTCTTGATTTTTTAAGGATTCTTCCTTTGTTGTCAGCAATGTTTGTTTCTTAGGTAGAGCAATCTTGTCAAGTCAATCGTGGGCCCTTGTATTACACTTAGTTTGATTTTTCCAATTAGACTTAGGGTAGCTGTGTTCGTGAGTTAGGGATATGTCGGGATCCGCTCTAAATGTCCAATAAACAAATCGAAAACAAGTTAGAGCTTGATGCTTTTTCCTCTTCAAGTTATATTGGTGTGCCTTTAAGGACAATATTAGACTGCAGGCCTCCTTCAAAGAAAGTGGTGCTCCCGACCATCCATTTTCACATGTCTTGTATCATTAAAATTGCCTTTGTTGTATCATATCAAGTCTCACTTGTCCCATGGCATTATTATGCACTCTATCTTGTGGCAAGAATCTGTCAGCCATCATCTTTTAAGTATTCTTTTGGCTTTACTCTTTTTGTATTCAGAATCTTTTCAGTGTAGTGTTATAGGATCATGTTGTTACAAATAAGAAACATCATAGTAGCACTTTTGTATATCATATGAGATCCATTCTTGTCTATTTCCCAGACTAAGTGTATGGGTGCATAACTTCCATTTAGTTTTCTAGGATCTAATCTCTCGCTTTCAAACATCAATGAATATGTCCTTGTGAACTATGATCAATCTTTGACTATTTTTTCTCTTGAATTTTTCTATAGGTTCCTGAGGGACTTGAAATGTGTGTACGCTTAATGCTTCCTAGAGAAATATCTGTTGTTACTTGCCCACCTGATTATGCTTATGAAAAGTTTTTAAGGTTACTCAAACTTAACATTTAGGTTTTTCAAAAAAATATATTTGGCAAACAACTAAAAGATTGTTCTATGAATATACCTCCTAATGTTCGAGAAGGTGCTCATATTCAATGGGAGATTGAAGTACTTGGTTTCGAAATGCCCAAGATATGTGAAAGTCTTGTTGTTATCCTATTTATTTATTTTGTCCACTTATTTTTCTAAAAGAAAAGTATGTATTTCTTTGCTTTATCTTTCCATTTTAGGACTGAACTGGTCTAAACTTTCAAAGTATAATGGATGAAGCAGATAAAATAAAATGCACGGTATAGCATTTAGATTTTTGTATCATTTTCTTGTAGAGAGTAGTCACAGTCTTTTTTTTCCTAGAGAACAATGATTTTTGTTTTTTTTTGCTTAATTGGTATTTTTCCTTTTTTTAATATATTTGTTTGCTTTGAGCTGCTTATATTTCCTTCTTTTCAGCTATTTATCTATGTTTTTCCTTGATTTATTTTGCATGGCCTTGGTTCTTAATTTGTTAACAGACCATTGTCCATTGAATAGGTTACCCTTCGATAACTACATGAGATCTGGATAGTTTTATGGCATTCATGTTAACAACAATGTACAGGTTTGTGATTTTATCATATTAATTTTTTTTTTACCTTAACTGAAGAATCAAGAGTTGAGAAATTTACTGATGCCATTGCCCTGCTTTTTAGTTTTGTTGTTGATATATTATTTGGCCTTTTTGTGTGTATTTTTAATGTACTTGATCATTAATTTTTGTTTCTTTTTAACTTGTTTTAAACCAAGCATGTAAGTCAAACTAGAGAGTGATTGTTGGTAAAATTATACTTAAACAACTTGTGTATAAGAAAATATCACTATAAGATTGCAAATTACCTCATGAATTGATTTGTCTGCAGAAAATGCTAGCCATTGTGATCATTTAAAACAACTTGTGCAAGTAGATATATGGTCATGTGGATGTCTATATATATATATATATTTAGATTGATGATATTTGAAAAGCTTTTTAGGTTTTTCACTTTATTAGCCAACACATCACATCATGTCTGATTCAAGGGTAATTGATTAACTCATCAGCTTTTATTTAATGACATGCATATTTAAACAGGAAAAGCTGGAACTGTTCAACAAGTTGTTGTATCCACTGTTGCAGTCACACTTATGATCAAAAGCTCCCTATTTTGCGTCACCTCCTCCACAGTACTCCACAAACATGAATTAGAGAATGATAATGTTGCTAAAACAAATAAACCCCACATTGTTGATGCTATATTCACTATTGTTATGAGAATGATAATTCTCATTTTTTTTTTAACTAATTATGATGTGCTTGATTATCAAAATAGATCATCAGCTGTTTTTTGTTCTCAAGTTTCTATATTTGTTGTTGTTCTTCATTGTCAAGTTTCTATTGTAGTCAAAATATTATCTTTGAACTCATTGATATGTGTTCTTGATTTTAACTCTCTCTTCGTTTGTCAACATAGTTTTCTGATTTGGTATTGTTAATGGTAGTGAAAATGTAATCTTTCGTGCTTTGATAAATTGTTAATTCTTCAGTGTCAAGTTCCTATTCCAGTGGAAATATTATCTTTAAACTTGTTGATATGTGTTCTTGTTTTTAACTTTTTCTTTATCTCGTCAAGTTGGTTTTCGGATTTGGTATTATTAATGCAGTCAGAATGTAATCTTTGATCTGATTGATTTATGGTCGATATTGTTCTTATTGATTCCCCAATTTCTATGGTCATTCCAAATTTTATCTTGTATTGATGTTTGCACACAATTATTTTACCCATGCTTGTTAAGAAGATGACTTTGAATTCCTAATGTTCTTGGCTTCCAAAGTCGGGTAACTCGAACATTATTTATTAGCAACTATTTAACTTCTTGTCATCGGCTTCATGATGAAGTTATGATCGTAAAACAAGTAGCTACTTTGAATTTGTTGCCCGGAATAAGTAAGCATCATTTTTGCATAAATTTTGCGTAGCAAGATGACAAAGAAGGTAAAAAGTAATTTTACAGTAATGGAAGGATGATTGGGATGATGATTGTGATGATGATGATGTGAATGATGACTTTTCATTGAGTTGAAGAATGAGCTTGATAGCAATTCTGAGAAGAAATAGACTGTGGAGTCACTAGAGCTTGAGAACTCGATGAATCAATTGGTCGCCTTCTTAGCAATTCTCTCTTAAAGATCAGCTTATCAGTCGTAATTAAAATGTCTTTTTATGTAAAACCGTAATCTATAACATGTTTTAGGTTTCTAATCCATAGATTCCAAACACTTAGGCTATAGTTTAATAGAACTTGTTTATCAAAGAATTCAGAGTTTGTATTTTATTTTCCTTTTTAATAGTGAAAGCCAGTGAGTTGAATCGCTACTTTATTTTGTCAAAGAAAGACTGCGAATTTATGTGTATTTCATTATTTTATTTTGTAAAATAAAAATAAAATGTGAGTTTTTAATTGATTAAAAGCAGGTTTTTAATTGATTAAATAATATATATTTAATTAAAAACTAATTGTTAGGCATGTTTTTGAGGGGTTATACCCGGCTCTAAAACAATATTTAGAATTTTAAAATTTTAATTGTAGTGGTTATAAACCCTTTCTAAAAAGTATGAGTGTTGTTAAGCTCTTATTAATTTTAGAGGCGTTATAACCGCCTTTTAAAACTATAACTAGAGTT